>NC_051179.1:106050626-106408402 GCF_013339695.2 Rhipicephalus sanguineus | reverse complement strand
TAGCTGACGGTGATGCGATCTCCGGTGACGGCCTCGACCGCGCATTCAACAACGTGGCCTGCGTCGTACACCGCCTCGCCCTCGATGAGGCACCGCGCCCTTTCACAAGCTTTACCTACATACTTGTAGATGCCGGATAACGGCACGCTTACTGAAATATTGGAAGAAACACCCAAACTAATGAGTATCGTACGGAGGAAACAAGATAACGAGCGAGAACACTCACACATAGTTTCACTTTTTTACCAGCAATGCGGTCGGTGGCATCGGCGCACTCGTCGGCCATCCGGTGGATTTCTTGGCCCTGTTGATTGTGGCGCAACTAAAGCAAGTTCAAGATTACACTCGAAAACATTTATTGCAGGCGTTAGTTGACCGTCGCGAGGCTGTTTGTTCGACAAAGTTCCCACCTGAAGCAGACGATCCGCATACAGGAGCAGCGGCTGCTGCAGCGCGGTTGAGAGCGGAGTCCCCGCTCTGACGTCACACGCGAGAGGGCGCCACTATAAGATCTCGAGGCCAATACCTCAAGCTCCGCAAGCTACATCGGCAAACCTAGGTGAGAAACGCGTCAATATGCGCTTTTGCATTTAAGCCCACACTTCATTCTCCCTACTTTTCGTCCTCCATTCCCCCTTCTCACAGTGCAGGGTAGCAAACCGGACGCGCGTCTGGTTGACCCCCTCCCCCCACCGCCTTTCCTTTTGCTGTCGCTCTCTCCCTACCTTTCTCTCGCAGCATTTAGGACGCCGCAGGGTTGCTCCAGTAACACAACTTTTTTTCTAAAGTTTGTCGTCGGTCGGCTCGGACGTGCGCTCCTCTGTTCCCCACCTCCGAGCAGTCGCTTTTTCTTCTTTTCCCAGTTATTTATTTTGTAGCTTATGCACACCCGTGCACCATAATTTTAATTTAGTTATATTTCTTTTCTATTTATTTGCTTTTTTATTTTTATTTCTTTAAATTTTTTTGAGTCGCCTTTATTCGCTCATCTGAGCGCAGCCCTTCTGAGGGCTCACCACTGCGGGCGCAATGTAGGTCCCACCACTCTACTTTTTTTTTCTCACTTCTCGCTCCGCTCACCACGGTGATGGGCGACGAACTGCCTCCGGACTTTCCTCCGGGTTACTGCCTGAGTTACTCCCTCCGGGTTACTCCCTGTTGTCGCTGCCGACGTCGCTCCTGGTTCAGCCCTTCATACCCTGCTCGCCACCGCCAACATCTGCGGCATCCCTGTCCGCGCAAAGAAGGCGACAACTAACACCTGCAGTGGTGTTGTGTACAACGTCGATCCTTCAATAGGTGAGGACAAAATCCGTGCGAACATCACATCGCGGCTTCCCATCCTGGAGTGCTCCCGTGCCGGCCGCAACATACTCGTGTCCTTCAGCGGGTCCAAGCCCCCTACTGACATCGAACTGTATAAACAGCGCCGCACGGTACGTCCTCTGCGACCCCGCCCAACTCAATGCTCTCATTGTGGCCGCTATGGTCACACTGACGTCACCTACACATCGAAACGGCGTTGCGTGCGCTGTGGAGGGCCCCACGCACCGGCTGAGTGCACGGCAGAGCAGCCAAAGTGTCTGCTCTGTGGTGGAAAACACCCTGCAACGGAACCGCGCTGCCCTCGCTGGCAAGAGCAGCGACGCGTACTAGAACTGCGCGACGAGTCAGCAGCGCAGATTTCGCGTAGTGAGGCTCTCGCCCTCACGCGGGCATCGGACACGAAGGCTTCCGGCAACCCTGCAAAACAACACCGCAGCTACCGGCCGGTCGCCGAGGGCCTGTCCTACGCTGCCGCCACCGGCTTCACCGCTCCCGCAGCCATGCCCCCCACCCCCATTGCCCCTGCGCCCCCGGCCATAACACCAGTGACAGGAGGGGTTCAGTCATCACAGTTCTGGTGGCAGCACTCCGAGCTGAAATGGAATTCTTGCCCTATGACTGCCCGGTCCGCCCACTCTGCGCCGCAGCGCTGGCCACTCAACTGGCATTAATGGCGAGTAACTACTACCGTGAAATTAGGCCGCGCATACTGCAGCAGAACTGCAACTCACTGCGCCGCTGACAAGCAGTGCTTGCAGCGATCCTCCCCTTGCGCAGCTAAGACGTCCTGGCCTTCCAGGAAACGAAGGTTCGCGCGGAGGATGTATCGCTGCGCGGCTACATCGGCTATAGCAGCCCAACGCAGTGTGCGCTGCCTGATTGCAAGAGTGTGCCGTGCGGTGACGCTTTACACCCGCCTGGGAAGCCGCGCGCCGCGCTGTACATAGGGCTGACGCGCTGGAGTTTTGAGTACTGTGGCGGAGCCTGGTGGCGTGCGCCGAAGTTGCTTGGGTAGTCAAAAATGGACGCCGACCGGCGAGTTACGCAATTCTCAGTTGCTTTAAGCGTTTTACTTAATCTTGCGCCTAGTTTTCAGGCTCAAAAAGTGCTTAAAACGTACGCAGGAACTTGTCCGCTATGCCTGCAGAGTCTGACATGTTTGATGAGCGATCCCTGCTTCAACAAACCGTGCCGAAAGCAGGTCGTCTGGGCGACGGCTCTGAGCAGCGCGCGGTCCCGAAGCGCGGTCGCCGCCGTTATTGTTGCGTGGTTAATTGCCTCGAACATGGGGGTAAGCATCCTAATGTGCGGTTTTACTTGTTACCCTGAAAGCCATACGAAGTGGAGCGACAGAACCGCTGGATACGTGCCGTCCGACGCGTGAAGTGAGTACGCGAGCAAAACGTGGTTTGTAACGTAACGTGCTGATTACTTTTCGTACGCGCGTGCACGCGTTTATATATCTATATATTCCCTGTGTGCAGTCCAGACGGCACGCCGTGGCTGCCGACGGCGATCACGAGGATATGCAGCCGGCATTTCGTGCGAAACGAGAAAAACGATGCCATGAGTCACCCTGCGTATGTGCCTACGATTTTTCTGGCAGCTGCTTCCAGCGGCCGGCTGTAAACATTGCGCGCCGTCGCTTCTCGACCGCCACCGCACGCTGACAGAATTTGACGAATTCCCTAGAAGCAAATGTTGAAAATTACGACCGTGCATGGGGAAAAAGTGTGTTTGCGACTGAATGCGGCAGAAAACGGCACACGACGCGAATGCGCTCATTCGGGCCGCCGACGGGACTTCGTCACTGGACTTTTCTTGATTCCGTTTCGTCGTGTAATGCACATCATTTTGGCTTTCTCAACAGCAATCTTTTCGTTTATGCACTGTCGTTAATCGCGCGAGCATGCCTCGTAAAACTTAACTCGAGTTCAACGTCGTATGAGATTCGCTGTACTTGCGAGTTGCAGCGCGCCGAAATGGTTCCTTCAATCTCCTGCACGTCGTAAACATACTTGACGTTGACGAGCTTCTTGCGTTTACGCAGATTGCTTGGCCTGAAGAACTCAGCCACGCCAGAAACTGGCCGAGATCCAAAGCGCAGCACAACCGACAGCGGCGGCTCCATTGCGCATCTGAGCTTAGTGCTGCATGCGGCCGCCAGTCTGACTACTCGAAACCAAAGAACTTGTCGTAGGGGGCGCTTTTTAGCACCGTTTTCGCAGCGCCGCCTGGGCAGCCAGTCAGGCCTATTCGCTCTACGCTCCCGCACGCCCTCATCCCCACGGAACAATTCACGAGTGAAACGTGTGAGTGTGTGGCCGCCGTGGTGCGCGTATGCGGCGTTGACAGCTCCGTTGTGAATGTATATGTTCGCCCCGTCGCCGCGGCCAGCTACGTGTTTGTGCCGCCCCTCGTCGCTGCCCTCTCGCGCGACCACTTCCTCTGCGGAGACTTTAACGCGCACCATGTCAGCTGTAGTGATGCGACCACCGACGTGCGCGATCGGGACTTGTGCGACATGATACACAGGGCTGGACTCCTCGTCCTGAACAGTGGGCAGGCAACCTTCATCCGTCGCAACACGGCTACCACTGTAATCGACGTGGCCCTTGTGCTGCTCTTACGAGTGGAAGCGACACCCTGACACGGCCGGGTCCGATCACTTCCCGATCGCTCTCCTGCCGTCCCAAACCCAGCCGTGGTGCCGTGCGCGAGTACAAGGTCGTGCGGTGGCCGCTCTACCGCGAGCTGTGCGCGAGTGTTCAGTCCAGCGAGAACTTCTTTGCGCGTATCGCGGACTGCGCCGAGCGTGCAACCACTCGCTGTGTGGTGCCCGCTGGAACGCCTTGCCCTGACATTAAACTACTAAACCTCCGCGCAGTGCGCCAGCGTGCACAGAGGCGGGCACTGCGCTCTTCAGGCCCCGGTGCCTGGACAGAGTACAACCGACTGGACGCTGTGTGCCGGCGCCACGCGCAACAACTGCGCGACCGCAGCTGGACGAGCGTGAGCTCCTCCCTCCGCGACCTGCGCAGGCGCTGCCGAGGCTGGCACATCATGAGAGGTATGCTCAACACGAGCTTCCCTGTTATCGCCATCGCGGTGGCGCGTGGAATCACGGAGTTGGAGCTCGCGGACCTCATTGCCTCATCCTTCGAGCTCCCTCCTGCTGCTGCCCAGACCCCTGCTCACACCCTGAACCACACGGCCCCACCCCTCCCGCCACCTGAACCTGCTCTTGCGGCTGCCATCCGCTCCCTTTGCGATAGCGATTTCACCCTGTCCGAGCTGCAGCGGGTAATTCAAAGGAAGCGAATACTCAGCGCTCCTGGTGCGGATGGCATCACACACCATCTCATCCCAGCTCCCTCTCCTCTTAGAGGCATACAACCGAGTTTTCGCTGGTGGACGCCTTCCGGATCAGTGGCGCTCTGCTGTGGTTGTGCCAGTCCTTAAGCGAGGCAAACCATCCCGTGAACTCAGATCGTATCGGCCCATCTCCCTCACATCCGTGGCTGGGAAAACGATGGAGGGAATGACCCTTCACCGGCTTCAATGGCTCGCGGCGTCTTTGCGCCCGAACACTGTGGCTTTCGACCTGGTCGCGCAACAGCTGACTGCCTCGCTGCCGTCGACAGCACCCATAAGCAATGATGATGATAACATATGATATTTATTGGCGCAAGGGTCATTTGTTGGCCAAAAAGCGCCAGGACATGGTAAAGAATGTGGACAATGCTTATGGTAAGTGGCTGTAAATGGGCCTTAAAATACCTCGCGCAAAACGCGGGTAAAACGTATAAGAATTAAAACCATGAGAGTGATGCGAAATGTGAGGTGAAAATGAATGGCGCCTCCGGGAATTTCGCCAAAATGTGTCATGCTTGCATCTTTTCCTTTGAATAATTGCGCTATGTATCAATATTTGAGTAATAAATATCTACTTTTCGAAGGATATATTTTTCGTTAATAATATTTTCACACGAATGAAATTTATAACTTTTACGTGAAAAAATCAACGAATATGAGAAAGCCATTAATCTGGTCCCCATTGAGACGCAATTTAAAACACGTGGTGTTCCAATTAAAAATCAGCTCTATACCTCAATCGAAAGTAAATAAATAAGTAAATGGTTCTTGTACGGCAAGTAATACCAATATACTTTTTTAATTCGAGGAAGGAAATAACTTTTGAAGTTCCCCATTGACGGCTATGACATTTGGTCATACAGCAGCTTACTCATTGAAGTTCCTATTGCAGTTAATGGGAAATTATTCCTTCAATCAAAAAGTCACAGTTTAGCCTCAATTCCGAAGCAATTAATGCCATAGCAAGAAATTGGAAAGCCACAGGAAGAACGGCAAGCCGCTAGAAACTTGCTGCGCACTGCTCAAACACAGAGGACGCAGGAAAATTAAGCATACAAGGCGAGTGCGAACTAACAACTGTCAAAGCTCGACACTTGCAGCGCGCTGCTGAGACATATAGAAGAACTCATGAAAATAACACGCAGGTATACATAGGACGAGCACGACCTGTCAGGGCAACTAAACCCTACTTTGGTTCTTCAAGCTAGCAGATCACTCCTTTCGCAAACTTGGCCGCTGCAGCGAGCAAAGTGACCTTCGTGTGGTCTATAGCTTCAACGCAAACTTTGCTGAAAGCACAAGACGTACAAAACTCCCCCTCAAGAGATCATCGTGCCAGCACGGTCGACCACACCCTGTATGTCAAAGTACAAGTCCAAGGTGCATATCCCAACTCTGGCGAAACACTAGACAGTTTTAGAATTGGAAAACCAAGAAATTCACGAGCGGCCAGGAAGCATGCGCAGAACGCAAGCCATTCTCGGACTCTTGCGCTAATGTTGTCCCAAGACCCTGCAGCGCCTTCGATTGGGCGGCAAACAAAAGCGCAGAGCGCTCGACCCCAAGAGAAGAAATAAAGACGGCGCTTGGCAGTGGCATGTGAAACCACGGCTGGCGTTCCCTACGAGCGTCGATTGTGGTCACTAAGATACAACGTCATTTGGCTCTAGTTGGTACATATTCCTAAGGCTAAAATTACAGCGCAAACGCACTTCTTTGTCATTTTTACTTCTTCTTTACTTCTATCAAACTAGAGCACGCACCGGAGTGGAGCGAGCGCCGCATGCTACAATTGGCTATGCTATACGTGGTTCTGCCTGTGTTACTATCATCATCAAGGTGCTCGAAGAGCAAGAGGAAGAAGACTTCTCTTTCGCGCGAGCGTCCGCTGAGATGGTTATACTTTACCTGCGTAACGTGCGTTTGTATTCTGCCGTTAGTGTCCAGGAGACCGAATGAGGCATGACGTAACCGTCTAAGGCGGCAAGCTGCGAATCGAGGGCTCGCAGGCTCGAAACCGCGGTCGAGCGCTTCAGGTTTTTTTAACCCTTTCAGCCCTGGATTTTTTATTTTGGTCGGGGAACTTTTTTGTGCGTGTTTTCCTAATAGTTGTGACCTCAGAAGACCACAAACGAAAAACTGAGCCAGTGGTGCAAGTATTAATGGATTTACAGACATGACATCAAATTAGGTCATCAGGGCTCAGCGGTTGCGAAATGAGAAAGATGACATCTTTTTTCCTCCTATTCACTAGAGTTCACAAAATGTGAACCATGTCTCATTTTTCAATGTGGTACTCATTGAAACAGGTTCGGTACGTCGATCCGAAAATGGCGCTTACCCGCCTCAGCTGACCCGCCTCGGCGTCACCCATGACTTCGGTCAAGTTTCTTCTTCTTTGCGGCTCCCAGCTCCGCAAGTATATCAACATTTTGGTGTCAATCGCAGTGGGGACGATTGAAGAAGTAGTGCCCCAAGAATCGGCAGTTTTGTTTTCATTTCCGAGGTGCTAGGGCAATTGTTGTGTGATGGTGTCAATTGACACCGCCAGGGCCGAAAGGGTTAAAGACGATAGCCTTTCTTGGGGAACCTAAACGCAGAAATTTTGGTCTGTCTTTCTGTCTGTCTGTCTTTCTGTTTGTCGGCACGTCCCTCGATTCAGCCACTCGGCCAAAGTTGAACCACTTGCCCAAAGGCCAGCCGTCTTGAACTGGTACGGCTGTTCATACTTGTGAACGTTGTCGATCAAAAAGTAAATATCATGCATATCTGAGGTGCAACATCACTAGGTAAGTATTAGGTGGCGTGTTCCTTTAATAGAAAATGCATACATACGTAATTTTAAGGACCCTAGTTTCTTAAGCTGCGCTGAAAATGCATAAGAATGGAAGCTTGAGCGAGTTGGTATGCGTTCATCTTTGTTGAAACAGCACTCACTAGACGACGACGAAGTAAAAGAAGGCACAGGACAGGCGCTGCCTGTCGTGTGCCTTGTTTTACTTCGTCGTCGTCTAGTGAGCGCTGTTTCAAGAAAGTTGAAAATGCGACTGCGCTGAAATTTGCCTTCCTCCGTGCCCTTCGCACGAGCTCATTGTTGTGTTTCGGTTTCGGTTCTGTATTGCACTGTACGAATGCCATGGGTTGGTGTTGAAAAACTTTAGTTTTGAGAAGGCCAAGAAGGTGAAAAAAAATATTTAAAAAATGAAAAAGCAGCGTTGTGGGCGGCCTTCAGGCTGCCGGTTGTGGGCGCCGCTCTGGCGTTCCTGTTTTACCCAGGCGACGTGTAAATAAAAGAGTGTGTGGAGAGTACGCGTTGAGTGCGGACGTTTCTCTGCTTCAGCGCTTCGCGCCAAACCGCGTTTTCGGGCTGGCTGGCGTCCCCGCCGGTCGCGTTGGTCACCGCCGGTCTTCGCCTGCTGCTGCGCCGGGACTACCAGCACGCAACACAGCACTCATGTTTCCCGACGTATTGCCAGATGGCGTCCATATCTCACACAGCGCCTCTTCTATCGTCTTTACACGACATTTGCAGCGAAGCACGCAGATACGCGGCCAATTTTTTTTCTTCTGAATTATTTTTATTTATTGCTTTTATTTATATATACATACACATACATATCCGGGGCATGACGGCGATGGCAACAGCAAAAATCCGCCGAGAGTGTTCAAATAATTGCTATCGCAATAAAATTGCAATAATAAAACTTGCGGTACAAGAAGAACTATTTATTATCTTTTGATTGAGGTATAAAGCTGATTTTTAACAGGAGCACCACGTGGTGTAAATTGCATCTCAGTATTGACAAAAATGATAATTTTCTCGAATTTTGGTTCAATGCACATCATCTGGCATGGGGAAGTACAAGAACAAATGCAAGAGGACACAGGTTAGCAAGTTTCGCTTATAATCATGACCTCACCCTCATGAGTGAGGCAGCCCCACTTTTCATCCAGGTGTGCCGTATGGCAGCTGCCTTGATCTTGCTTTCGTTTCCAACTCGTTCGCCAGATGTGTTAAGTGGTTTTCGGATATCCAGACACACGGGAGTGACAATATTCCCAATTATCTTCACATCAAAGGGCTCTCCAGATCTGGTCCACGGAAGACCGTTCGAAGAATTGACTTGACCACTTTAAAGTCTCACATGGAAGTTGCTTGCCAAGCGGGTCTTTGCACTGGACTAGAGCAAGCAATCAAGTGCACAATGCAAGATGCCACGCGCACGATCCCGATTGCGTCCAGGCGCAACAATTTTGATGCCGAATTGAAACAACGGCGAGCGCTACGCAGATATCGGCGAACAAAGTCAGTCCACGACTTTACAACAGCCCGCAGAATGCAAAAGAATACTCAGCGTTGTAGGGACAAGTTAGCCTCTGAACATTGGAGAACGGTTTGTCAGACACTAGACCCCCACAAGCCCCTATCTCTCATCTGGAGAACGGTGCGTGGTCTGCGCTGCCTTCCTGAACAGCGTGTTCCATTCAAGGCGCTGGCGCTCTTCAAAAAGCGACGGCACATTGATGTTGCAGAAGACTTGCGCGAGGATCCAGATATAGTCTGCGCGTACTGACTCATACCAGCAAGACAAATATTCGTACTCTGCAGGCTACACAAGCTCAGGTTCTCAGCATTTGCCTTGGCTTGCCAAAATGCACGTCGTCTGCAGCGACTATTTACATCTCACGGAACCAAGCAATGCAAAAGCACTATGTGGTGGAAGACTTGTGAGCTCATATCAGGCATTTTACCCGGACCCATTGCCACCACCTTGCAACATTGCTCTCAGAAACACCACAGGCATCGTATTGTGCAACGATTGCAAACCATTCTGCCCACTATTCGTCAGGTTTCAGTCCCGTATCTAAGACAGCCATACCCCCTTGGTGCTTCATTCGACCTGATGTGCACCTCAGCGTACCGGGAATGAGAAAAAAATCTGAGCTCTCATTACCAGTGCTAAAACAGCTATCTCTTATTCTTTTACACAATAAGTACGCCAAACACGTGCATGTTTACACTGATGAATCAACTACTCTACAGTGTTCGTCCGGAACAATGGTCGCCCCCGCGAAAGCTATTGCCGAAAGCTATTACCATCAGAGCCTGAACGATGGTCCAGCTTCAGCGACTCAAAGTCAGTAATGCAATTCTTGCTATCAGCCCTGCGGCACGGACCATACGAGCAGGTGGTCTTCCACCTTAGGTATCTTAGGTATCTCCTCCGTACTTGGATCGAGAAAGGACTCCACGTGACATTTTAGTGGCTGCCAAGTCACTGTGGCGTGTTAGGCAATGAACACGCTGACAATGCCGCTCGATCAGCTCTTCAGGGGGACAAGCTCGAGACAATACCCCTATCAAGGACCGATGCTGCTAGCCAACTTCCAGAGGCCGCACAATAAATCACTTTCTCCACTTGGGATACAGCAAGCACAACCAGCACCACCACTGCCCGAGCACTTTACGTATTCAGACGCCTACTGGACTGCACCGAAATCATGCCACTCTGCTTTGCCCTTCGTGGCTAAGAGCGGCTTTCACGAAGTAATGCGCCTTTGAAATCTATATGGCTGGCAATCCTTTTTGTGATAACATGTTGTAGCGAAGAGACATTACAGCACATCGTCTGCGACTGTCCTCGCTACAATGCGCAGTAAAAATCACTCGCAATCGCCCTAGCTCGCATTGATCACAGACCGATGGCAGAAGAAACCATTCTGGAATGACGTCCTGACAGGTCGTCGCGGCTGAAGGCGACCGAAGGCAGTGCTCAACTTCTTGAAGATATCAGCCTTGCACCAGCGCTTAACGACTACTGATGTTATCATGATTCTGAGGTATGTGACTTCGTACGTGTGGACTCTTCCTCTCTCTCCCTTTCTAGCTCTATCCTTAAAGCACCCCCATGCCTTCCCCCAGTGTAGGACAGCATACAGGTCCTTCTAGACCAGTTAACATCCCTGCCTTTCCTTTCTCCCCTGGTAATTCCTTCATTCCTTCCTTCTCAAACTCGTGATTTTTCCTCGTAAAATTGAGAAACTTCACTGCTCTGAAAATATTTTTAATGAGAAATATGCATTTCGCAAAGTACGTATTCATTACCCAGATATTCATAGATAGCGCAATATTAGAAGAAACAAACGCAAACATGACACATTCTGGCGGAATTCATGGAGTCGCATATAATATGGCAGAAGAATTGCAGCAATATTATTGATCTTCGAACACCTTACACAAGCGTTCATGCTTATTATGTAAGCGAAATTTGATGTTCAAACGAGAAACGATACTCTCAGAACAAATTTTCGAACAAACAGCACTCGGACGACATTCTGCTGAATTCGGATTGTGCCTACGGGACCAATAATATTGTTTGCTGTCCGAAACATTCTAGCAGTTCGCTGCTTTTTATGTAATAATTCAACATAATTTTTTTCCAATACATTTGACATGGTCGCCAAAATGGCTTGGACGTTTGGCGTGGAATAATCCATATCGCATTCCGCCACGATAGGCAAAGCTGTTTTGTCACTGCGGGAGAGCACAGCAGGCACAACTGCCACCCCACGGGACGATCTATTCTGAAGTACCCCTGTCCGTAAGATCGGCTTGTCAAAGCTTACCTGACTTTATCCTTAACTGTCGCGATAGTTAAATAAAGACAAGGAAGCAAAGATAAAACTACTGCTCTCTATGAATTCTCAGTTTCATACAAAGCATGTGACAGCTAAATATGTGGCTATCACTCGAGTTCTTGTATACGTGTGTCACTGCGTTCGCTAAAAAAAACTTACAGGATCCTATTTGCACTTACCTAAGGCGACTCGAAGGCGAAATCCCTATTCTTTTTCTTTTCAGTCGATGTGTTGATCCTGTCCCACCACCCTCCGAAAGCTTTCCGCACGCAACGTGGTTTTGCACTGCCTCCGTGATCGGCCCACATTTCACCAAGCTACGATGCGAGGACGTCATCGCGTGACGGCATGATGACGTCATAATTATGCCACGACTTCTGGCGATCTGTGACGTCACGATTAAGTCTATGGCGACATCATCACGTGATCATTTTTTGCATCACTCGTGTTGTCCCTGACGCCACTGGACGCCGACGGTCAATTTTCGCGTGTGATGAGGCATCTTTTTCTTTCGCATTAGGAATTTAAGGATGGAAGGACTACAAAGATGACGCAGGCGAAATACGGAAAATCTACATGCATTCTGTATGACGTCGCGGTAAGAAGATTCATCATCATCATCAACGTCGCGGTAAGAAGAATGCATCATCAGCATTGTCCATAAAGGACAATGCTGATGATGCATTTTCTTCCAAAAGAAACGATCACAGAGTATGCACGTGCGTCTTTGCAGAGAAGGGCGAGCGGGGATGCACGTCAGGAGGCTGGGTGTTCAATTACTCGTAAATGCAAGCTTGCACCCTGCGGCCAGGGTGCTGCAAAGAATTCTGCTTTCTCCAGCGGTAAGGTGCATACTGGGCACCACGCTTCAATGAAAGGCAGCCACAGCATGCACTTGTCTATCCATTGTCGCTCTTCTGTGTGCGTGACGCTTTTTCATAGTACATACTGCTATCGAAATGAGGCATAGGTGTCAACGTACGAGCGAAGCAGCAGAAGCGTTTCTGATTCATAAGCACGCCACCGAATGCGTGAGCCACCCCTCCATACCTCCGACCCATAACAAACCAACGTCTTTTTAAGTGGCGTGTAATTCACGCTTATGCGGCTGCAGCGCTTCTGTTTCAAGAGTCGGTCGCTGCGAGCTTACAAGGTACTTCAATTTCTTCGAAGGTAACATTCCTTTATTGAATACAGGCATCGCTTCGAGCGCGCCAGTCTCTTCTAAGTGGTAGCTATCCGCAGAGGGTCTCGAGACAGTGCGTGCTGATGCGAGCCTCCTCGACGTCGCTCCGCTCAGTGAGCTCAGCTCTTCCGGGACCAGCCCTTGCCTCGAGCTCACTTGCGGCATTCATGGCTCCGCTCTCTGAAAGAAAAAACTCAGTCAAATAACAGCGTCACATGAGGTTCAAAGATATATATAAAAAATTCCAGGCCTGCGCGCTAAGCGAAGCACAGTCACATCGAAAGCTGGAAGAGCGGCATTTATAGAGCCTGTTATAAATTCTCTTGGAGCTACTAATACAAGTACACTAGGAAGGTACCCACAACGCCATAAATCAATATTTTTGTGAAGTTGGGAAGCAATGACTACGCCACCATTCTTCATTTTGCGGAGATGCGAGATACCCGCTACACATCTGTAAGGCATTATGCGCACATTGTTGATGGACGTTGGCCGTTGTTGCGATATTGTCACGTGGTCGTGACGTCGACGAAGACAGCAGTCGGCGTTTGCAGGATGAAACTGTTTATTTGGCCGAACTTGTGGCCGGAAAATGAGAACTGAAACTACAGCAATATACGCTGTACAATGATAGCGGCGAACAGGGCGTCGTTCGTCGATCAACTGACAAGCAGTCAAGCGCGTCGGCTTTTATACAGGCGCTATCGAACTTTCCAGCGATATCGCTGGTGGCGGCGTAATCTCTAGACAAAGCTGGAACATTCGCGTGCGGGGCGCAATCTTAACAAACCGATCTACTACAATCGCGACGCTTCTAGAACACTACTTCGCCGACAGCGTCGAGCGTTGATAACCGTCCCTGCCGGTCAAACCCGAATACATCAAAACAAGACAAGAAGTGGGCGTGGCAATATCATAACCGTAAAATGGCCGTTGTTGTTGTCTCATACAGCTTTCGCTGCAAAAAGCGTGCCGCTAGTGGGTTTACACGCAAGCCTATCGACAACATCACCGGCATATAATTACGTAAAACGCATTTTCGCCTAACTCAATCGCTGCGTTTGTTTTACAGCAAAAGCTGCCATGAGATCAAAACAAGGGTCGTTCTTGGCGCCGTATATATAGTTGTCCGCCGCCGCCATTGTCCGTAACCGCTATCGCGCGAAATAAAAAAAGGAAGTAAGAAAAAATATCTATGATGGAACGAGGTTCGAACCTCCGCCCTCTACGTGGGAGCCCAGTATTCTACCTCAAAGCCATGCCGGCGCTTGAAAGTGCTTTGCAAAAAAACCCTATACAGGCTTCATGTCGGGAAGGACCCTCATTAACATATGTAATGTAGTGTGGTAGAAGCGTAAAATAACAAGCAGGCGTCACACAATGCGAATTGCACAACGAGTAGGTTGTTGAATGCTTGCAACCCATTACAAAGGGTTCGGCTATCATTCTTCATAGTCATCAGGCACAGCATCGACAAAGTGCACATAATGCCTTACTGATAGCACCTCGCGTCTCCGCAGAATGACGAACGAAAAATTGCTATAGTGGCTGCTTCCCCACTTCACAAAAAATTATGATTTATAACGTAGTGGGTTCCTCGCAAGTGCACTTGTATTGGTTGCCAAGGAAGCCCTAAAGCCCCATGATCCATATCCTCAGGGCCTCAATAAAGTTCTTTCCCTCTCTCCCTCCCTTTCTCAACTTCACGTATGTTATCAAGCTTGGTGGGAGAGTTAAATAACGAACGGCCGTCACACAATGCGAATTACGTAACTAGTGGGTCGTTTAAAGATTCCAACGCAATACAAAGGGCTCAGCCATAATTCTTCATCGTCATCAACCGTCGCATCAACAAAGTGCACATAATGCCCTACAGATAGTACCTTGCTTCTCCGCAGAATCACGAATAATCTCATGGTGGGTGCTTCCCAACTTCAAAAAAATTATGATTTGTGGCGTAGCGGGTACGTTGCTAGTGTAGTTGTATTAGTAGCCACAAGAGAGTTCTTAACGGGCTCTAGAATTGTCGCTCTTCGGATTTTCGCTGTGACTGTGCTGCGCTTTCCGCGCAGGCCTGGCGTTTTTTCTTCTTCTAGTTTTTTTCTTTGCCATATGTTAGTGTTTATATTTTACGTCATATCCGTGGCGGAAACGCGTCAGTGGAGCCGTGGTGGACACCGGCATAAAACACTTTCGTGTTAAAATAGTGAAATATGGCTCTTGAAGACGACACTCTCTTGGTATTTATAGCGCAGTGGCCAGATATGGCCAAACATGGGTATCACGTCCTTCTTGCCTGTTGTAATGTTATTGTCGCCAGAAACAATGGAGTGCGGGTACCATAGACGCAAACACTCTAATAAGAAAAATTCGGCAGATCCCACGTACCGTGAGAGTCGATGTTATGCGAAGCATGCGACGGGGAGGCTACTGTGGCGTAATTTTTTTTACTGAGCGAAACGTTACGAAATGATGCTAAAGATTTGTATAAATTTTATACGCACACATATATGTTGAAGAGCTGTATATGTGTTATAAACCAGTTGTTTACAGTTGGGTAACGCTGCCAACGGCAACGTGGGTATTACCAGCACCAGAAGCAGTAAGCTGATACGTTGTGCTTATACTTGTCCCTTATGATGGAGAACGCACGCACGTTTCACGAACCCGTGTGCATGTGTGGAAGGGGTTCCTAACAGCTCTTGAACAAGGTCATCATCACTGTGATCAGTGAGCACCAGACATTGGCCATGATTTGTTATCGGATCCGGTCACGATCGCGGTGGCGAGGGGTCCATGTGTAGTAAAGTATGAGTTATAGTACAGCTGTTAGAAATCGTGGACGCGTCGGTCATTTCGTCGACAAATTGCCTGTATATTGAGCCGTCGATATGTGGGAATCTGAAGTCACTCATTGCGTTAGTGAGGTTTAGGCAGTTGAGGCTGGTAGGCCTGGATAGGGCTACGTAGACCAACATCACTGGATGGCGCTTGTCGTATTTGTAGATTACCTGGGCGTATGTGACCTACGTAGCCTGCGCTACAAAGCGGCTGTCAATCAATCTGTCATCATCCACGGTCAGCATGAGCCCATCGCCTAGTCTCGTAAGAAATGAAGAGGACACTGCGTCGTTCTGGCGGACTAAGTGTCCTTTACGCTGCGATGATGTGAATATCATACGTAACTTTCTTTAATGTATTACTCCGGGGTCGAGCAATGCTTCAATATAGCTTGTTGAATCATAGGAATACAAATGTAATGCTTATTAGACTGCTATAAAAGCGGAGCCAACACTGGAATCACGGACGTTGTTCTGATATGACGCCTGTATTGTAGGACTAGATATGTAATGTTTATTGCTTTCTTGTAAAATTAGATACCCAGCACCACAACCACAACTGACGTTGCACCGTCATTACGCCTCCATAGGCTGTTTTTCCAAACCATTTTCTAGACCTGGCGTGGCTTTGTGGTAGAATACCTGATTGCCACGCAGAATGCTCGGGTTCGATTCCTCCTGGGATCCTGATTTTTATTATTTCCATTCGCCGGGTCAACGCTGCCGATGTCAGTTTTTCTTAACGCTCTCGCATTTAAATTACCAATGTCTGTTCTCGCTGTTCCTGGGTAGATATAAACTGTCAATCACCTGTGGCGCATACCCGTACACCGCGGCCGGTGGTAAACGGGTATGTGCCACACGTGTCTGGAGGAAAGGGTTTGACGACGTACGCGACAGGATTTTCAAGTTATTCGTGTAATAACCACACAGTCATATTCGTCAAGTACTCTTACCCTCCCATGCTAATTTTGGTCTAGACCAAGTTAAGGAGGCGATCACGAGAGCACCCAGGCGTAGGCGGCTAGATAGATAGATAGATAGATAGATACGTAGATAGAAACGCTCAAAGTGCCAGAGGTTCGCTAAGAAATGAGCAACAGTGCACTGACGGAACGACATATTTACGCCCTTCGACTTGGCTTCTCACATATTAAGGAGCCTGGAAGCATTGTGAGAATTAACAACGTCCTATAATCAGTCCGAAATGCAGTAGTACAACTAATATTGACGCACTATGCACATTATTGCTAAAATATGGCAGAACTATTTGTAACCCAATTTTTGGAAGGAACAGCTGCTCGATTTATGAAGACAGTGAACTGATGCAAAGAACAACTGCTCGACAGGCCGCTGGTGAACGTTACTGAAATGATATTTACTGCCTTCGAGGCATTTACTGCCTTCGAGGCAGAGGAAAGCGTCTTCTAATGACACATACGCTAAAGACATGCCAAGGGATAACCAGTGTTCGCCATATACCACAGATCAAGTCTACACGGAGCTATAATTGGCGGCGATGCAAAATAAGTGTACCGTCCAGGCGCTTCGTTCAGTTTTTCTTCTTTTTTTTCCGTTCAAAGTCAGAGTGCCCTGCGCGAAAACATTTATTGTTGGTATGTGTGTTGGGTCTCCCATGCGTAACATTTCCATTTCAGTAACTGGAGCGACAAAAAAAAAAAACGCGCGATATTCTTCAAATGTCTCGTCATATCAGAAGGCCAATAAGTGCATTCCACTGGAAATAACCATAAGGTGTTGGCTAGCCCTCATGCGCAACATCAGTGAAGGTTCACCATGGTGTATCCCTTGTGGCCCTGTTGATTTACAATCACGAGCCCAATCAGGCTCAAGTCGCCAGGATGTCACGAAAAGCACGAGTACTCTAGGAGCACCCCAATTTTTTTCCTCTGGTTGAAACAAGTTGAGTAGTAAAATAAAAAATTCCGCACTTTTTCTGTAGTGACTAAACTGTGCAGTGCTTGATAGAAGCTTGGCTCAAAACCCTGCCTATGCGTGAACAACGTTTGCCTGATTATTTCTTTGAATTTATAGGCGAGTGGGAAGCAGTCCCTGGGTGTCTCTATGCACTTGTTTTTTGAGTGAGTGTTTGTGCTCGCTTGCACGCGTGTTTGCAATAGATGGAAGCAAGTCTGGTGGCCACTGATACTTAAATTTTGTAGCTCGTCTTGTGAAGATGTGTGCCTCACCTCTGTCATTTCTCTTGGTTTCCTTCGATCCTGCTTAATGATAATTCTCCTGTAGGCTCTTTCCGTATAACTTTCCGTTTAACATTCGCTTTGTAAGGAGATATATGTATGCTGTACTAGAAAGAACTTTCTTGGAGTATATTGTCAATACTATTACGCTGTGTAGCTTAAAACGAAGGTTTAGCATGACCTAATCTTTCGTGCGTAGACACCCACAGATTACAGTGGCAAAGCTGGCGACGAGTGTATCGAATTTTGTGCAATTAAAGTGGCGCATGAAGCAGTTGCACCGACATATACATACGTGCCAGGATCAGGCCAAGAATGGCCAAGCCAACAAGCATCGCCTTCAGGTGCATGTTTTTCGCGTATAGGGATCCTGCAAAAAAAGGAAAAAAAGAGCTTGTTCTTTTAGTGGCTTGTTGTGGGTATTATATTGCTTCATGCACTTTCGGCCTATCCGACCAACTGTTTTAGTGCGCGAAACTGTGAAGAATTTTCGTCAAATATTTACGCCGCATGCAAGACCATCTTTATAACGTCATCAACTGGGAATAAAAAGTGCGACCACATGAGCATAGATTCCCAAGTTCTTCTGACACTTCGAGCTGCTGTATATTGTTTTGACAGCATGCATTCCAACCCTCTTCAGCGTGACAATGGGTGAGCATACATATTATTTATGAACCAACTAAACGGCAAGTCAAATAGCTTTACATTCAATATTTTACGCTAACACTAGCTTCGTATATCTAGCACTAGCTGCGCTCAAAGTCTACAACACTGCTTCTGTAAGTCTCAGCTCTTATGACAACGTTTTACTATATGCTATCATTAATCCACAAATAAAACTGGAAATGTAAAGGTCAGTTCACTGGAATTGCTGCCAATGTGAACTAGGATGCCTGATTGCAAAATACTGCATGCCTTTGTTAGGCGTCACATTATCGTATATCCTGTTCGAGCAGTTACAAATTTATTATGTGAACTGCGACAACGTGAATTCGCAACCTCACTGCTTAGAAGTTCTAAACATCTTACCTTAAGAAGAGCCGACGTTGACCTGATGCAAGCAGGTCTTCTGCTATAATTTGCTTTCTGAAATAATGCGGCCATTGTAGCGCGTTTTTATACCTTGATCAAGCGTGCATGTACAATACACTCCTCTTCAGAGAACGCATCCTGACAGCTTTTAATTGAATTCTACATACCATCAGAAGTAAATCATCCCAGCAAAATTAATCATGCTTCACTGCATGAAGCTCCACAAGATTATAACATTGCATACATCGGTCCTAATAGAGACGTGGAGGTACTGCAGTGTTTACTGCACCAGTTTTCGCATGCCTTTCCATGCCTAAGATTATGTGTCAATGTTGGCATGAATAATTATATGCTGACTATCATCTCGTTAGGGCAGCATCAGTGCATGCCCGTATAGTATACAGTAATTAGGTAACTCTCGAAACATGCAGACTTCTATGAACAGAGGTGCTTGAACCAATATTTCAGCCGCATCTCATTTGTCCGATTGCCACACATGCACAATCATTTTAACCTCGTGCAACTAGAGAAAAAGTAACAGTTTTATCATCGCCGCGACATTTGCATTATGGACAATTTT
Source organism: Rhipicephalus sanguineus (assembly GCF_013339695.2). NCBI lineage: Eukaryota > Metazoa > Arthropoda > Arachnida > Ixodida > Ixodidae > Rhipicephalus > Rhipicephalus sanguineus. Next base: position 106,389,202 of record NC_051179.1, on the reverse strand, counting down.
CAACCTATGCGTGGTTAAAAGCTTCATTCCTGTAGCTCTAGGTATGCGGCATATCGCAATATATTGGTATGTCTGTTTATAGAACGAAACTATAATAATGCAACGCAAACGTATGTTTAGTATTACGACAATATAAAGAGTGGTAGTTCCCATGCAAGCGAAATACATTATTTTGCAATGAAAGCTGTTATGCTTTAGCACATGCCATACTTCAAATGGACTCCAGAGACTTCAGTGATGGGCAATTGACTAGGAAAGTCAATGCACTGCGTATCTTCGCAGAGTCATTCCAAGGAAAATTCGAAAGAATTTCAGTGTTCAGGCTGCTATCGCCCTGGCTATTATACACGCTTCACAAATACCAGCACCGGGCGAACCAATCACCGTGGTTACTGATTCACAAACTGCCTGTTGGAACATAGCGAAAGGAATGGTCACACCCTACACACATCGTATCCTGACATCAGTACACCCCACTTTGTTACATAGGGTGAGTATCGTCTGGACACCTGGACACGCCTCTTTCCATGGCAATGAACAAGCTGATGCGGTAGCTCGAGAGCTCACAAACCGGGCGCCATCGGAAGAGCTGTTCAACCCAGACGATGCATCAAAAGAACCACTCAACTACACTGAAAGGCTACACCATTACCGACAAAGCCGTATGTACTTCCCACCACCATATAAATCACTCATCCGAGACAACGCTGTTGCCTGGCGGCAGCTTCAGACTAATTCATTCCTCTGCCTTTATATCCTTCATCTCTTCCACCCCACACAATATCCCTCATACTGCCCCTGTTGTGGAGCGAAGCCCACGGTGTGTCACTGCACCTCGGAATGTCCACAACCACCGGGCTGCCGCCCTATTCCTTCACCCTCACAATCCTCCTGGGAGACTGCGCTGACCAGCTCAGAACCGCAGGAGTAGCGTCGGCTGATCCAGTGGGCACGTGGTGTGGCGCGAGCCAATGGGGCCCTGAACTAAGGGCTCCACCCGAAGAGGATGATCCTTTAAGCCTGCACAAATAAAAGTTTTCTCTCTCTCTCTCCCTTTCGGTGTTCATTATGAGTTGACTAATTAAAAACAGGCATGCGCTTCTATGTCTACAGCTATGCTAACTGACTACGCAGCAAAAGCTATCCAAAATAAGCGCTTATGGATTGCATGGGCTGATACAAACAGCAGGCGTTAAAACCCTGCCTAGAGAGCACACCTTACGGAAAGCCCTTACGGAAAAAATTACGCCATCTCCCGCTAAAGGGGACAATGAGGCGATGCGAAGCCGGAGCTCTTGCACGATCGCGTTCCGTTGGCGTTCGTTGGGCATGCTATCGACCTCGCGTCGTGGAACGCGAAGAGGGACGCTACGCGCGTCGTATCTTCCATCTAGCCTGGCCGTTAATTCTCACAGGGCGAGCGGGGAACGCGGTCGACAGGCGGGCGAGAGGGGGGCAGCATAGGAGAGGAGAGAGAAGGGGAGGGGACGCGCATGCTCTCGAGCTCATCGCGGCGTTGCGCAGGAGAGAATTTCGGCATGTCTAACCCGCGTTTCTGAGGAAGAGTAGAAAGGGGGAGGGGAGAGGGGTATGGGAGAGGGGGAAGGGAGAGGGAACGTGGAGAGCGGAAGGGTAGAGGGAATGTGGAGAGGGAGACTGGAGAGGGGAAGGGTAGAGGGAAAGTGGAGAGGGGAATGGGAGAGGGAAAGTGGAGAGGGTGAGTGGAGAGGAGGTGTGTGGAGAGGGTATGCGCATGCGCAGTAAGGGTGGTCACGCCGCACACCACCGGATTGAGCTCGGCCTTAAGATACTTCGCATCTAAAACATGGTCAAACATCCAAAGGTGAACTGTCTTAAGTTGATATGCATTTAGTGAAGTGAGGCAAGAGCATGGTACCCAGAGGTCTTGAATCTTTATAACAGCATACAGCTTACTTTACTCCCATTATCAAAAAGCATGATCATTTTATCAATAAACAGGGTTCTTCGAAAAAGAAACATGCGCGAAAAAAGAACGAGGACGCGCGCCCGTCCTCGTTCTTTTTTCGTCCATGTTTCTTTTGCGAAGCACTTTGTTTAATGATGTACTACCGACTCGCCCAGCAACATGCATTATTGAAGAACATAACAATTTTCTCAAATTTTTGATTTTTGTTAAAGGATTTACAAAATTCCAGTGGTCGGAAAATATATTAACACAAAATTATATTTTCCATGGAGTAAGTATCCTTTGCTAACATAATCAGATAGCGCCAAATTACACGAGAGGAGTGATAACATAGCATATTTGGCAAAATTTCAGGAAGCGCCTATGCAGAAAACAATACAGAAATATTACTGACCTTCAAACCCCTTAAACAACCATCCTTGCGTCGTAATATGCAAAGTGAATTTGGTACAGACACGAGAAACAATGCTCTCAGAAAATGTTTTCCGTTTGGAATTGTGTGTATGACGTGCTTAGAAATTCGGAAGGCTCCCACGTGACCAAAACATCCTTCTCTTCAAATTATCCCAGCCATTCACTGTTTCCAATGCAATAAACAAGCACAATTTTTCTGAATATACTTGACATCTTCGGCGAAATTACTGGGGCAGTTGGCGTTAAACGACCTACCTTGATAATCAGCTGTTTACGATAAGGCCTAGTATCCGGTAGTAATCCACGCGGTATGTGATCTGCAGAATCAAGAGAATGGTGAAGAATGCGGCTATTTTTTTCCCACAAGACAGCCACGCACTTGCTCTCCAGTACACTTGTCTTCGTGGGCAAGTGTCTGCATCATGCTTCAATTAGCGCTAGATGTCGTTGAAGTAATGCTTCGCCTGTGCTCTTCCAGATTAGGTGGTAGACAAGAAAACATCCACGAAGAAGCGAACAAACTCACAGGTTTCATTATGCATTCGCCTAAAACGACTCGAAGGCGAAAGCAATCTTTTTGTTTTCAGTCGGGACATTTCTGCTTATTGAAGAGAATAAAGAATTTTTTCGCACTGATAGAGTTTCATACAATACCCCAGAGAGGAAATTGGCGCTGCGACCGTTGAACCACCATGGTAATGATGGGAAGTACAGGCTTTGGATTGGATTTCATTAGCTTGCGAACTGTCTACGGATCTTTTTCTGCAATTTCAGTTTCGTTCTTTACGAGGCGTGGGCAGTGGGGTGCGTTCTGTGGTAGCGGATAGATTGTGATGTGTCCTGCGTGGAAATTAGTAAGCACGGTCCCATTGCACATATGCGTACACAGTTCCTCGAACTGCAGCACAAATACACTTCTCCTGAATTCTTCACAGACGCCTCACCGTTGCCCGGTGTCCTCCACAGCAACACATGCACTTTCACGCCAGGGGCTTACGCGATATTTGCGACCATCAAACACATCAAACAATTAAAAATACAAAGTGTACTAATATACACAGATTCGCTAAGCGTGGTAAAAAGCACCAAAACTCTAAAAAACACAAAAACACTGTCCTTGTCTCGCTCTACATACTCCTATGCATGGTCTACGCACTCAAACAGCATGTTGTAGTGTGCTGGGTAAGAGGGCGCCGCGAGATACAAGGGAACGTGTTTGCGGACCAGTTAGGTGCATCCGTCAACGAACACGCTGCCGATACGTCTACAGCTGTCCCGCACTAGAACTTAAACCCTTCCTAAAACGAAAGCTCAGGGCTTACTGGCAGCGCTCGTGGGACAGACAATGGACAGACGTGCTGATGCCATATCTCCATTGTTTTATTATTAGGACCGCTTGGCATTGATCTTCACTGCACACATTTCACGTCACTGTCACGATTTTATTGCTCATATGCTTACCCGCCGTTAGCGCGAGGAATATCAAGGCCCCTATACAGCCACTTACCAAATTCATTGTTCACAATTTTTGTCCCATGACATGGCGCTCTTCGGCCATCAAATGGGCCTTGCCCCATAAAACACCACCTATCGTCACGCTCATAATACATGGTAAAAATTTTGAAACACAGCATACGGCATCTTATTTTACCCTAATTCTTCTTATTATTGCCGATACTGTACTGTCACCTTATTCGTGAACGAAGCGGATAAACCAATTCACCGACTTCAAGCAGAATTGCTGAGCTTATGAAAAAAGTTAAGGTCTCGAATAACCATTGAAGCGGTATGAGCCTTTGGACAGAAGATGAAGAAGCACGAGAGCCGGGGCAGGAAATAAAAGGAGGATGAAGTTGGAAATAAAGCAGATTAAGATGGACGCCAGTTCCATACAGAAGCTTTAATGCTGTTCCGTAATTTTAAGTAGGAACATTACATTATTTTGGCGCAGCCGGCCATCGAAGCCATCATGTGGGTGACGTTCTTCATTGACGAGACCTCCGAGGAGAAGATCATCTTTTCGAAGTACCAAGTTCAAGACGAAGCAGCGGTAGACCTACCCCGGGAGCTCAGCTCGGAAGAACTCGTGAACCTGGTTGTGGAAAAGGCAGCCGTGGACACTACTGAACTGCGACGGAAAGGTGCTGTGAAAGTGAACTTGCGTGTGGCGACCTTCAACGACCTAGTTCTTGAACCAGCGCGTCTTTTAAAGCTGGCTGAGCCTTTGTTTCCATCTACGGCCGTAGTTGCCTTAATAATGCATGGATTGCATAGTGAAGTGTTGAAGCAAGTGCAAATACTGTCAGCAAAAACTCTAGATGACCTCCTCGCGTGTCTTCAGAACATACCATCAGCTTCGGAAACAAGCATAGCCGCCAGGTCAAGCAGCTGTTTCAGTCGGAGTAAAGCGGACTGGTCAAGCCGCGCTCAGCGAGAACCGAGCCACCTCGCAAGTAGCACGGATAACTTGCCCTGGCGCGTTCCAAGAGGTCGAGTGAATAATATCGACACTGAAGCTCAGGAGTATTCGACAGAAAAATACTAATAAACGAGGGTGATCAGTCCCACCCGATGACTCCAAATGAGACTGTTTATTTAAGTTGCTCTAGCCTACTTCACATTCCCGTCATAGTAGGAAACAAACATATGATGGCTCTGGGCAGCGGTGCTTCTGTGTCAATTATAAATGCCAAGCTGGTGGATGCAAGTCGCTTGCATAGTGGAAGAATCCTACGGGTACAAGGCTATGATGGAAAAGTAACGTTGCATGATCAGTGGGCCTTTGTAAACATCGAGTTTCAGGGTCAGAAAATAGAGAGCGAAGTGCTAGTGATAGAGGGGGTGACGTACGACTTTTTGCTATCAAGACCAGATATTAAGAAACTAAAGATCAACGTGTACTGGGACGATGTAGTCCTAGTCGACGGAGTAGCAAGGAACGAGACAAATCAGGGTAGACAAGATAATCTACGAGTTGTCAAGTGCGCGGAGGATATCGCAACGACCTACCCTGAACTTGTATGCATAGGAAGCTATCCTCAGGCGATGAAGTCACACAAGGTTCCTTTCGAACTCGCTGACAAGACCGTCATCCGAAAAGCACCTTACAATATGTCAAGGGAGCGAAAGATGCGGCTCAAGAAAGAGTTGCAGGAGATGCTAGATGCTCGATATCATACGACCTTCGGTATCACCCTTCGCTTCTCGCATAACGATCGCACCGAAAGAAGACGGAACCTTCAGATTATGCACCGACTACAGGGTTCTCAATCGTCAGACAGAACTCATACCATTTCCTATGCCGAAGATCGAAACAATTATAGATGAGACCGGGGGTTGCCGACATTTTTCCCGCATCGATTTATGCAAAGGTTTCTGGCAGGTCCCACTAACCAAAGAAACAAAAATGTGCACCGCTTTTATGACGCCATTCGATCTCTACGAGTATAACCGGCTGCCTTTCGGTTGGAAAAACTCGCCAGCGTGGTTCCAGAAGATCATGAACGACGTCCTAAAGCCATTCCTTGGTGTTTTTTGTAATGTGTACATAGACGACATTATAGTCTTCTCCAAAACAGAGGCTGAGCATCAGGACCATCTGTCTCAGGTGTTAAACGCCTTGAGCTTGGCTCATCTCAAGGTTAATTTTAAGAGTGCATTCTTTCAACAAAAAGTTGTGTTTCTTGGAAGAGTCTTCGATGGGAACACCAAAAGCACAAAACAAGAGTCCGTCGAGAAGATCTCCCAGTTGAAGAAACCATATGACGTCCATTCACTCCGTGTGTTTTGGGGATTGGCAGGACATTTCCGATCTTTCATAAAGGACTTTACTGCCAAAACTAGATGCCTCACGCGCTTAACGCAGAAAGAGATTCCCTTTGAATGGAGTGACGAATGTGAGAGAGTCTACCGTGACTTGGTGCACAGAATTTCATCTGAACCAGTTCTGCGCATACCAGACTTCACTTTACCGTTTGAATTGAACACTGACGCCTCACATTATGGGACTGGTGCAGTGTTGTATCAAAAATGTATTAAAGCACCCCGCCGAGAAAAGCGACACGTAGTAGGTTACTACAGTTACACCTTCAAGCAGCCTGAAATAAACTACACTACAACGGAAAAGGAAGCACTGGCTGTTCTGAAGGCCGTTGACTACTTCCGCACGTACCTGGAAGGTACGAAGTTCACTTTGTTCACCGATCACCAGGCACTCACTCATCTCTTATGACCCAAACAAAAGGACGTATTGCCAGATGGGTGAATTACTTGCAGCAATTTGACTTCACCATCTCGCACCGACCGGGACCACTTTTAACCGATGCAGATGCTCTATCAAGATTGATGGTACAAAACAACAGAGAACAATCAGAAGAAATCAATGAAGTGAAGCTGTGGGAAGGCTCAGAACTGGTTTTTACTGAAGGTCGGTATCAAGTCCCACCAACTCTTGTTTCCCGAGTGCTGTACTTAAACCACGATAGTCCAGAATCTGGAGGACACGACGGATTTTGGCGTACCTACAACAAGTTGGTCAAGAGGTTTACGTGGCCTCACATGAAGAAAGACGTCAGTCAGTACGTTCGTTCATGCCATGTGTGTCAAGTACACAAAGTCAAGTATAAACTGCCTACGGACACCATAATACTACCTTGCCACTCGAACGTGCCTCTTGAAGTAGTTCACCTGGATTTCGACGAACTTAATAAGAAACGGGAAGGAGCCAGAAAAACGCAAGCTTTTCTTCTGGCCATAGATGAATGCACCAGGATGGTCGCGGCACGAGCAGGAAAAGAAGATGCAAATAGCGTCATAACCCTTCTCGAAAGAGACATGTTTAGAACTACGCGGACAATCGTATGTGATAACGGCCCCGCGTTCAAGAGTGAAAAGCTAGCAAGATGGGCTCGAGATCACAATGTATCGATCAAGTTCTGTGCGCCATACCATCCTGCGGCGAATGGGCTTGCAGGACGTGCCATACGGGACGTGAAACAGTACATCAAGATGTACGACTGTATTCCTGGTGGATGGAAATGTTCTTTAGAAGCAGCCGTAAAACATCATAAGAGATCCTACACAAGTGGCTTGGGGTGCAGTCCACAGTACGCTTCTACAGGAGAAACCCCTATTCTGCAGGCAGACCGTGAGTTGGGACTCTTGGAAAACCTCAAGATTGTCGAGGAGAGGCAACAAAAATCACAGGAGGAGAGGTACCGAAAACGAATGAAAAAGAATTTCGACAAGAGGCATCGAGCAGACATGCCAGACATTCAAGTCACCGACCTCGTACTAGTGAGGAAAGGAATAAGAGATTCCAGTGCCAAATTTTACGGTCCTTACTCTGTGACCAAGACAGTCACCCAGAACGGAATTTTGAAGACTATCCGGTACACTGGTGAACGTGGATCAGTTGAATGTGCTTCAATTGGGAATGTCTTCAAGTTTAATTTAATTTCAAGTTTAATTTCTTTTAATTACCCCAGGAGGGGTAATTAAAAGAAAGCGGGAAGGGTGAAGCGGTATGAGCCTTTGGACAGAAGATGAAGAAGCACGAGAGCCGGGGCAGGAAAGAAAAGGAGGATGAAGTTGGAAATAGAGCAGATTAAGATGAGTGGGTAGGTGCCATCATCCAAGGAACATCATCATCATCATCATCATCAGATGGACGCCAGTTCCACACTGAAGCTTTAATGATGTTCCGTTCTTTTAAGTAGGAACATTACAATCATGATCCTATAAAATACGCAGGGCCAGGTGAATTGTTTACAACAATTTCCACTGCTTTCGGATTTCGGCTGCTTAGTAGGAGCCTAATCTAAAAGTGTCATATGATGGCAAGACTACCCATTTACGATAGCAACTAGACCAAGAACTCGTTCATTGCCTCATTCATAACCCCATATCGACCGTCTTTTTTTTGCTAGATACACAGTGTAATATCTGCAAAGAAATTCAAACAAGAAAGTAGTTCATGAGAAGATGGAGCCTTCAAGAGATGAGAAATTGTTGAAGAAGGAATGTCGCTGGAGCCTGGGCTTCGGCAACTTCACTTGTCTAAACATTAGCTCCAGCGACATTCTCTACTCAACTATTTCTCATCGCTATACGATAAAATCGTGCTACAAAAGATTTTCGTCATGTCCTTTATTTATCAGTCATGTGGTCTCCCTCCGCCGCTGTGGAAACCGTCTTACAGGCAGATTTGTTATGACAGACACTACATTGCCACGTGCGTTTGATATTATCACTTTTGCTGTATTCGGTTTGCGTCGACAAAGACTGTGAGCGACGCTCAGGGCAACTCGCGCCTCATTGTTCGAGAAGCTTCTCGATAACTGTAGATCCTTTTGTTAAGATTGCGTCGAAGACGCGAACACTCGAGCTTATTCTAGAGATTACGCGACAACCAGCGATAACGCTGGAGTATTCTGCGACACATGCATATATGCCGACGCGCTTCACCGCTTGTCAGTTGATCGGCGGACGACGCCCTGTTCGCCGCTATCATTGTACAGCGTGTATTGCTGTAGTTCTAGTTCTCATTTTCCGGCCACAAGTTCGGCCAAATAAACAGTTTCATCCTGCAAACACCGACTGCTGTCTTCATCGACGTCACGACCACGTGGCAATATCAAAATCTTAATTGACTCGACACGCAGTAATCCATGCCCCGCTGCCACTTGAGCGCAGCAAGCATTTCACTTAGCAGAATAGCAGTCTACGAAGCTAATTACCTTTATTAGTTCCCGCACGGCGCAAGATATAATGCCATGGTATTTTGGGACATCCAAAAGAGGATGAACAGAGCCGAAGGGAACATCGGTACAGAAGTTATAGGGACAAAACTTTACAAAAAGAATACGTTTTTATCCTGTCAAGAACACATTGCTGTAAATAAAGGAACCGCTTCAGATGTATCGCACCCCACAAAGGCAAGTTCCTGCATTCCGTCGGACACGGCGTAGGATCTCGAATTCCTACAGCACAGCCCCCTTTGTCACGGTATCTTTGACGTACGTATTAGGCCTCATTAGATCAACAGGCTTGTGCAGCCTTCTTTATTGCTGAGAGGTCCCGATGGTGTCTTCGACTATAAACGTGTGTCAACATCCGGGGTTCGCGTATTGCACTTTTGTTTATTTTTATATGTCTCCTTTCTGTCCAGAAGTTTTTAATTGCTGAAATTCTGCGGAAAAGGGAGGTACCATCGGTAAGGCATTATGTGCACTTTGGTAGCGCGACGGTTGATAACGATGAACAATTATGGCTCAGGCCTTTGTAATGGTTTGGAAGCTTTAAAGGACTTACTAGTTACGTAATTCGCATTGTGTGACGCCCGGTCGTTATTTAACTCTCCCACCACGCTTTATAACATACGTTAAAGTGAGAAAGAGACAGAGAGGGAATGAATTTTATTGAGATCCTGAGGAAACGGATCATGGGAGCCCTATGGGCTTCTTTGGCAACCAATAGAAGTGCACTTGCGAGGAACCCACTACGCTATAAATCATCATATTGCCACGCCCACTTCTCGTCTTTTTTTATGTATTCGGGTTTGACCGGCAGGGACGGTTATCAACGCTCGACGCCGTCCGCGAAGCAGTGTTCGAGAAGCTTCGCGACTGTAGTAAATCGTTTTGTTAAGTTGCGCCCCGCATGCGAATGTTCCAGCTTTGTCTAGAGATAACGCCGCCACCAGCGATATTGCTGGAAAGTTCGATAGCGCCTGTATAAAAGCGGGCGCGCTTGACCGCTTGTCAGTTGATCGACGGTCGACGCTCTGTTCGCCGCTATCAGCGCATACCGTGTGTATTGTTGTAAATTAACTTTCCGTTCCCCGGCCACAAGTTGGGCCAAATAAACAGTTTTATCTTGAAAACGCCGACTGCTGTCTTCGTCGATGTCACGACCACGTGACATCTGGTGGAGGTGCTTCCCCGTCCATGTACCGAACACCCCCCTCCAACCGTGAGCCAAGCCCACACCGTCAAGGGGACTCCGGTGCCACCGCTGACCAGCGAGCCAGCCGCAGACAGCAAGGTCTCCCACCAGAATACAGACTCCTACCGGACAAGCCAATAACCACGGCAACGAAGAGAACAAGGACGATGACTGCCGCAGTGTCCCCTGCGGCGATCGTGATGCAGCCACCCAGGGAGGCGCCGACGTTCCGTGGTTCGCCATGTGAAGACCCCGAGACTTGGCTCGAGACCTTCGAAAGGGTCTCCACATTTAAGAACTGGAACTGCGAGGACAAGCTGCGCCACGTATACTTCTACCTAGAAGACGCCGCGAGGACGTGGTTCGAGGACTGAGAATCCGCCCTACAAACATGGGATCCCTTTCGGACGACGTTCCTAAGCACGTTCATAAGCGTGGTCCGCAAGGAACGGGCCGCGGCTACGCTGGAGACCCGTGTGCAGCTGCCCAACGAAAATATTGCCATCTACACGGAAGAAATGAATCGCCTGTTTCGACACGCCGACCCAAGTATGCCCGAAGAGAAGAAAGTGAGGTTCGTCATGCGGGGTGTCAAACAGGAACTCATCGCTGGATTGATAAGGAACCCGCCGAAGACGGTCGCTGAATTTGCATCGGAGGCTTCCACGATCGAGAAAACGCTTGAGATGCGAACGGGGCAATACAACCGCAGCTTCTCGGCTACAAGCTACGCCGACGTTCAATCCCTAGGACCCGCCGAGCTGCGTGAGACGATTCGAGCAATTGTGCAAGAGGAGCTGCGAAAAATTCTACCTTCGTCGCAACCTGAAATAGATTCCATCGCTGACGTCGTGCGCCAGGAGATCCAGCATTCACTCGGCGCGCCTCCGCTAGCAGAGCCGCAGCCGCAAGCTATGATCTATGCTGCTGCAGCCCGCCGCCATGCTCCTCCTCCACGCCCCCGCCAAGACGCCACAGCGCCGCAGTACCGTCGCCAGACGCCGCCGGCGCCACCGACGCCCTACCGTCCACCTGTCGGCCAGCGCTACACCCCGAGGAAGACCGATGTCTGGCGTGCCCCCGACAACCGCCCGCTTTGCTACCACCGCCGCTGCCAGTACCGACAGATGGGGCTACGCGGATTCGCCGTCAACGCGCCGCGTCCGCAGCCAGGCGAACGGCCTCGCGACATTGACGACTACCTCACCGGAACACAGTGGCAAGAACGACGACCTTCCCGCTCGCCGTCGCCCGGCCGTTACATGTCACCGCACCGCCGGCAGTACACTGGCCCAAACCGAGGCCGGTCGCCTAGCCCATATCCGGAAAACTAAGGGCAGCAACCGATGGAGGTGCGGTTGCTGAACCACGAAATGCTGAAGATCCTCCGCCGTCGACGACGACACCGCGACGAAGTTCCGAGCCCCCGCCGCGCGCCGAACGACGTCGACGTCCTGAAGAGGAAACTTTGCGACCGGAAGCAGACCTGACGACGCAACGTAAAAGCAGCGGTGCAAACCGACGTAGCCGTGATCCGACGTCGCGACGTAACCGCAGCGGACTAGCGAACTCGACGTTCTGATCGACGGCCACAACGTCACCGCTCTCGTCGATACTGGAGCCGACTATTCCGTCATCAGTGGGCCGTTCGCAGCAAAGTTGAAGAAAGTTAGGACTGCTTGGGAAGGCCCCGAGATCCGGACCGCTGGAGGCCATCTCATAACGCCGATTGGTGTCTGCACGGCGAGAGTCACCATCAACAACCGAACTTATCCTGCGAGCTTTGTAATCCTACAGAACTGCTCCATGAATGTGATACTTGGAATGGACTTCCTAAGTGACCACGGCGCCGTCATCGACTTAAGAACCAAGTCGATAACCCTATCGTCAGAGAAAGCGACACCGCCGGATACGAACCCATATCAACATGACCTGAACGTGCTCGAGGATCAAGTCACCATTCCCCCTAGATCCAGCATCATAATTCCCGTCGGCACCGAAACGGCTGAATGCATCGAAGGTGTCATCCAGAGCGATCAGCGTTTGCTGCTAGACCGTGACATTTGCGTCGCAAGAGGCATTGCTCGGCTGTATGAAGGGAAAGGAAGCGTGATGCTAACGAATTTCAGCCAAGAATACAGACACCTGAGCAGGGGCACCACGATTGCGTACATCGAAGAAATCTTGGCTGTCAGCGATTCGTTTGCCTTTTCAGACTCTGACAACGCTACGACAACCGCAATGCCTGAGCCATCCTTCGACGTAAACCCAAGCCTTCCCGCCCGCCAACAACAACAGCTCCGATGCCTTCTGAAGGAATACAAGGACTGTTTCTCGTCGTCATCACGGGTTCGACAAACGCCCCTTGCTAAACACCGTATCATAACGGAAGAAAATGCTCGACCACTTCGTCAGAGTCCCTACCGGGTTTCGACACGAGAAAGGGACGCCGTTAAGAAACAAGACGAAATGCTACGCGACGACATCATCCAGCCGTCCAAGAGTCCATGGGCGTCTCCCGTAGTGTTAGTGAGGAAGGATGGAACCCTACGTTTCTGCGTCGATTATCGTCGCCTGAACAAAATCACGAAGAAGGACGTGTACCCTCTTCCACGGATAGACAAAAACCCTCTTCCACGGATAAACAAGAGTGTAATACGCAAACCACGGATGTTGACACACGTTTATAGTCGAAGACACCATCGGGACCTCTCAGCAATAAAGTAGGCTGGACAAGCCTGTTGATCTAATGAGGCCTAATACGTACGTCAAAGGAGGCTGTGCTATAGGAATTCGAGATGCTACGCCATGTCCGACGGAATGCAGGAACTTGCCTTTGTGGGGTGCGATACATCTGAAGCGGTTCCTTTATTTACAGCAGTGTGTTCTTGACAGGATAAAAACGTATTCTTTTTGTAAAGTTTTGTCCCTATAACTTCTGTACTGATGTTCCCTTCGGCTCTGTTCATCTTCTTTTGGATGTCCCAAAATACTATGGTTTTATATCTTGCGCCGTGCGGGAACTAATAAAGGTAATTAGCTTCGTAGACTGCTATTCTGCTAAGTGAAATGATTGCTGCGCTCAAGTGGCAGCGGGGCATGGATTACTGCGTGTCGAGTCAATTAAGATTTTGATATTGCCACGTGGTCGTGACGTCGAAGAAGACAGCAGTCGGCGTTTGCAGGATGAAACTGTTTATTTGGCCGAACTTGTAGCCAGAAAATGAGAACTAGAACTACAGCAATACACGCTGTACAATGATAGCGGCGAACAGGGCGTCGTCCGTCGATCAACTGACAAGCGGTGAAGCGCGTCGGCATATATGCATGTGTCGCAGAATCTTCCAGCGTTATCGATGGTTGTCGCGTAATCTCTAGAACAAGCTCGATTGTTCGCGTCTTGTACGCAATCTTAACAAAAGGATCTACAGTAACCGAGAAGCTTCTCGAACAATGAGGCGCGAGTTGCGCTGAGCGTCGCTGACAGTCTTTGTGGGCGAAAACCGAATACAGCAAAAGTGATAATAAGAAACGCACGTGGCAATGTAGTGTCTGTCATAACAAATCTGCCTGTAAGACGGTTTTCACAGCGGCGGAGGGAGACCACATGACTGATAAATAAAGGACATGACGAAAATGTTTTGTAGCACGATTTTTTCGTATAGCGATGAGAAATAGTTGAGTAGAGAATGTCGCTGGAGCTAATGTTTAGACAAGTGAAGTTGCCGAAGCCCAGGCTCCAGCGACATTCCCTCTTCATCAATTTCTCATAGCTTGAAGGCTCCATTTTCCCATGAACTACTTTCTTGTTTGATTTTCTTTGCAGATATTACACTGTGTATCTAGCAAAAAAATGACGGTCGATATGGGGTTATGAATGAGGCAATGAACGAGTACTTGGTCTAGTTGCTATCGTAAATGGGTAGTCTTGCCATCATATGATATGACGCTTTTAGCTTAGGTTCCTACTAAACAGCCGAAATCCGAAAGCAGTAGAAATTGTTGTAAACAATTCACCTGGCCCTGCGTATTTTATAGGATCATGATTATTCGAGACCTTCACTTTTTGTATAAGCTCAGCAATTCTGCTTGAAGTCGGTGAATTGGTTTATCCGCTTCGTTCATGAATAAGGTGACAGTACAGTATCGGCAATACCAAGAAGAATTAGGGTAAAATAAGGTGCCGTATGCTGTGTTTCAAAATTTTTACCATGTATTATCAGCATGATGATATGTGGTGTTTTATGGGGCAAGGCCCATTTGATATCCAAAGAGCGCCATGTCATGGGACAAAAATTGTGAACAATGAATGTGGTAAGTGGCTGTATAGGGGCCTTAATATTCCTCGCGCTAACGGCGGGTAAGCATATAAGCAATAAAATCGTGACAGTGACGTGAAATGTGTGCAGTGAAGATCAATGCCAAGCGGTCGTAATAATAAACCTATGGAGATATGGCATCAGCACGAATACCTCGTCCACGGCCCTTGGATCCAAGGCCCGCGAGGCAGGTGCTTTTCTAATGTGGCTGCCGCAACAGCAACCTCAATTCAGAGTTTGTGCTACGGGTTGCTTCGAAATATGACGTGAAAGCTATGTGGATCCTTTAAAAACACGAACCATGAATCATACTTAAAAAGCGGATCTCTATCGATATACATGAAAGGATGCAGTGGAAAATGCTCTCGGTAGGGTAATGAAAAGTGCTTTTTACTGATAGCGTCTAATTCTCTGCACTGGATCAGGATGTGGAGAACGGTAAGTGGTTCTCCACACCTCTCACACCTGGGTGCATCACCACCGGACAGAAGATATGCATGTGTGCTGAGTGTGTGTCCTATTCTTAGCCTGGTAAGTGATACTTGTGTGCGGCGTGATCTTGATACTGGTGGCCAGCTTCCAAGATTCGGCTCGATAACATGAACCTTATTTTGCGTTTGTCTGTCCCACGAGCGCTGCAAGTAAGCCCTGAGCTTTCGTGTTAGGAAGGGTTTAAGTTCTTGCGCGGGACAGCTGTGGATGTATCGGCAGCGTGTTCGTTGACGGATGCACCTAACTGGTCCGCAAACACGTTTCCTTGTATCTCGCGGCGCCCTCTTACCCAGCACACTACGACATGCCGTTTGAGTGCGTAGACCATGCATAGGAGTATGTAGAGCGAGACAAGGACAGTTTTTTTAGAGTTTTGGGGCCTTTTACCACGCTTAGGGAATCTGTGTATATTACTACACTTTGTAGTTTTAATTGTTTGATGTGTTTGATGGTCGCAAATATCGCGTAAGCCCCTGCCGTGAAAATGCTTGTGTTGCTGTGGAGGACACCGGGCATTCAAAGAGGATGGACCGACTGCTGCGTAGGACACAGAAGCGTGAAACGGTGAGGCCTCTGTGAAGAATTCAGGAGAAGTGTATTTGTGCTGCAGTTCGAGGAACTGTGTACGCATATGTGCAATGGGACCGTGCTTACTAATTTGTACGCAGGATACATCACAATCTATCCGATATCACTAAACGCACCCCACTGCCCACGCCTCGTAAAGAACGAAACTGAAATTGTAGAAAAAGAACCGTAGACGGTTCGCTAGCTAATGAAATCCAATCCAAAGCCTGTACTTCCCATCATTCCCATGGTGGTTCAACGATCGCAGCGCCAATTTCCTCTCTGGGGTATTGTATGAAACTCTATCAGTGCGAAAAAATTTTTTATTCTCTTCAATAAGCAGAAATGCGTCGACTGAAAATAAAAAGATTGCTTTCGCCTTCGAGTCGTTTTAGGCGAATGCATAATGAAACCTGTGAGTTTGTTCGCCTCTTCGTGGATGTTTTCTTGTCTACCACCTAATCTGGAAGAGCACAGACGAAGCATTACTTCAACGACATCTAGCGCTAATTGAAGCATGATGCAGTCACTTGCTCACGAAGGCAAGTGTACTGGAGAGCAAGTGCGTGGATGTCTTGTGGGAAAAAAAAATAGCCGCATTCTTCACCATTCTCTTGATTCTGCAGATCACATACCGCGTGGATTACTACCGGATACTAGGCCTTATCATAAACAGCTGATTATCCAGGTAGGTCGTTTCACGCCAACTGCCCCAGTAATTTCGCCGTATATGTCAAGTATATTCAGAAAAAATGTGCTTGTTTATTGCATTGCAAAAGTGAATGGCAGGGATAATTTGAAGAGAAGGATGTTTTGGTCAGGTGGGCGCCTTCCGAATTTCTAAGCACGTCATACACACAATTCCAAAGGGAAAACATTATCTGACAGCATTGTTTCTCGTGTCTGTACCAAATTCACTTTGCATATTACGACGCAAGGATGGTTGTTTAAGGTGTTTGAAGGTCAGTAATGTTTCTGTATTTTTTTTCTGCATTGGCGCTTCCTGAAATTTTGCCAAATATGCTATGTTATCACTCCTCTCGTGCAATTTGGCGCTATCTGATTATGTTAGCAAAGGATACTTATTCCGTGGAAAATATAATTTTGTGTTAATATATTTCAAAATCACCAATTTGAGAAAATTATTATATTCATCAATAATGCATGTTGCTGGGCGAGCCGGTCGTACATCATTAAACAAAGTGCTTCGCAAAAGAAACATGGACGAAAAAAGAACGAGGACTGCCGCCCGTCCTCGTTCTTTTTTCGCGCATGTTTCTTTTCGAAGCACCTTGTTTATTGATAAAATGATCATGCTTTTTGATAATGGGAGTAAAGTAAGCTGTATGCTGTTATAAAGATTCAAGACCTCTGGGTACCATGCTCTTGCCTCACTTCACTAAATGCATATCAACTTAAGACAGTTCGCCTTTGGATGTTTGACCATGTTTTTTCCATAAGGGCGTTCCGTAAGGTGTGCTCTCTGACATAAGTTATAGACAGGGCTTGTAACGCTGCTGTGTGTATCAGCCCATGCAATCCATAAGGCTTATTTTGGATAGCTTTTGCTGCGTAGTCAGTTAGCATAGCTATAGACATAGAAGGCGCGCATGCCCTGTTTTCAATTAGTCAATGATAATGAACACCGAGAGGGAGAGAGAGAGAGAAAACTTTTATTTGTGAAGGCCTCAAGGATCATCATCGTTGGGTGGAGCCCTTAGTTCAGGGCCCCATTGGCTCGCGCCACACCACGTGCCCGCTGGATCAGCCGACGCTGCTCCTGCGGTTCTGAGCTGGTCAGCGCAGTCTCCCAGGAGGATTGTGAGGTTGAAGGAATAGGGCGGCAGCCCTGTGGCTGTGGACATTCCGAGGTGCTGTGATACACCGTGAGCTTCGCTCCACAACAGGGGCAGTATGAGGGATATTGTGTGGGGTGGAAGAGATGAAGGATATTAAGGCAGAGGAATGAATTAGTCTGAAGCTGCCGCCAGGCAACAGCGTCCTCTCGGATGAGTGATTTATGTGGTGGTGGGAAGTACATACGGCTTTGTCGGTAATGCTGTAGCCTTTCAGTGTAGTTAAGTGGTTCTGTTGATGCATCGTCTGGGTTGGACAGCTCTTCCGATGGCGCCCGGTTTGTGAGCTCTCGAGCTACCGCATCAGTGCGTTCATTGTCATTGAGAGAGGCGTGTCCAGTTGTCCAGACGATACGCACCCTATGTAAGAAAGTGGGGTGTACTGATGTCAGGATAAGATGTGTGTAGGGTGTGACCATTCCTTTCGCTGTGTTCCAACAGGCAGTTTGTGAATCAGTAACCACGGTGATTGGTTCGTCCGGTGCTGGTATTTGTGAAGCTGTATGATTGCCAGGGCGATAGCGGCCTGAACACCGAAATTCTTTAGAATTTTCCTTGGAATGACTCTGCGAAGATACGCAGTGAATTGACCTTCCTAGTCAATTGCCCATCACTCAAGTCTCTGGAGTCCATTTGAAGTATGGCATGTGCTCAAGCATAACAACTTTTATTGCAAAATAATTAATTTCGCTTGCATGGGAACTACCACTCTTTATATTGTCGTAATACTAAACATACGTTTGCGTTGCATTATTATTGTTTCGTTCTATAAACAGACATACCAATATATTGCGAAACGCCGCATACCTAGAGCTACAGGAATGAAGCTTTTAACCACGCATAGGTTGAAAATTCTCCATAATGCAAATGTCGCGGCGATGATAAAACGGTTACTTTTTCTCTAGTTGCACGAGGTTAAAATGTTTGTGCATGTGTGGCAATCGGACAAATGAGATGCGGCTGAAATATTGGTTCAAGCACCTCTGTTCATAGAAGTCTGCATGTTTCGAGAGATACCTAATTACTGTATACTATACGGGCATGCACTGATGCTGCCCTAACGAGATGATAGTCAGCATATAATTATTCATGCCAACATTGACACATAATCTTAGGCATGGAAACGCATGCGAAAACTGGTGCAGTAAACACTGCAGTGCCTCCACGTCTCTATTAGGACCGATGTATGCAATGTATAATCTTGTGGAGCTTCATGCAGTGAAGCATGATTAATTTTGCTGGGATGATTTACTTCTGATGGTATGTAGAATTCAATTAAAAGCTGTCAGGATGCGTTCTCTGAAGAGGAGTGTATTGTACATGCACGCTTGATCAAGGTATAAAAACGCGCTACAATGGTGCATTATTTCAGAAAGCAAATTATAGCAGAAGACCTGCTTGCATCAAGTCAACGTCGGCTCTTCTTAAGGTAAGATGTTTAGAACTTCTAAGCAGTGAGGTTGCGAATTCACGTTGTCGCAGTTCACATAAAAAAAGTTGTAACTGCTCGAACAGGATATACGATAATGTGACGCCTAACAAAGGCATGCAGTATTTTGCAATAAGGCATCCTAGTTCACATTGGCAGCAATTCCAGTGAACTAACCTTTACATTTCCAGTTTTATTTGTGGATTAATGATAGCATATAGTAAAACGTTGTCATAAGAGCTGAGACTTACAGAAGCAGTGTTGCAGACTTTGAGCACAGCTAGTGCTAGATATACGAAGCTAGTGTTAGCGTAAAATATTGAATGTAAAGCTATTTGACTTGCCGTTTAGTTGGTTCATAATTAATATGTATGCTCACACATTGTCGCGCTGAAGAGGGTTGGCATGCATGCTGTCAAAACAATATACAGCAGCTCGAAGTGTCAGAAGGAAAACTTGGGAAGCTATGCTCATGAGGTCGCACTTTTTATTCCCAGTTGATGACGTTATAAAGATGGTCTTGCATGCGGCGTAAATATTTGACGAAAATTCTTCACAGTTTCGCGCACTAAAACAGCTGGTCGAATAGGCCGAAGGTGCATGAAGCAATATAATACCCACAACAAGCCACTAAAAAAACAAGCTCTTTTTTTCCTTTCTTTGCAGGATCCCTATACGTCAAAAACATGCACCTGAAGGCGATGCTTGTTGGCTTGGCCATTCTTGGTCTCATCCTGGCACGTAAGTATATGTGGGTGCAACCGCTCCATGCACCACTTTAATTGCACAAAATTCGATACACTTATCGCCAGCTTCGCTACTGTAATCTGTGGGTGTCTACGCATCAAAGATTAGGTCACGCTAAACCTACGTTTTAAGCTAGACAGCGTAATAATATAGACAATATACTCCAAGAAAGTTCTTTCTAGTACAGCATACATATATCTCCTTACAAAGCGAAAGTTAAACGGAAAGTTATACGGAAAGAGCCTACAGGAGAATTATCATTAAGCAGGATCGAAGGAAACCAAGAGAAATGACAGAGATGAGGCACACATCTTCACAAGACGAGCTACAAAATTTAAGTATCAGTGGCCACCAGACTTGCTTCCATCTATTGCAAACACGCGTGCAAGCGAGCACAAACACCAACTCAAAAAACTAGTGCATAAAGATACCCAGGGACTGCTTCCCGCTCGTCTATGAATTCAAAGGATATAATCAGGCCAACGTTGTTCACGCATAGGCAGGGTTTTGAGCCAAGCTTCTATCAAGCACTGCACAGTTTAGTCTCCACAGAAAAAGTGCGGAATTTTTTATTTTACTACTCAACTTGTTTCAACCAGAGGAAAGAAATTGGGGTGCTCCTGGAGTACTCGTGCTTTTCGTGACATCCTGGCGACTTGAGCCTCATTGGGCTCGTGATTGTAAATGAACAGGGCCACAAGGGATACGCCATGGTGAACCTTCAGTGATTTTGCGCATGAGGGCTAGCCAACACCTTATGGTTATTTCCAGTGGAATGCACTTATTGGCCTTCTGATGTGACGAGACATTTGAAGAATATCGCGTGTTTTTTTTCTAGCTCCAGTTACTGAAATCGAAATGTTACACATGGGAAACCCAACACACATACCAGCAATAAATATTTTCGCGCTGGGCACTCTGACTGTGAACGAAAAAAAGAGAAGAAAAACTGAACGAAACGCCTGGACGGTACATTTATTTTGCATCGCCGCAAACTTTAGCTCCGTGTAGACTTGATCTGTGGTATGTAGCGAACACTGGTTATCCTTTGGCATGTCTTTAGCGTGTCATTAGGAGACGCGTTCCTCTGCCTCGAAGGCAGTAAATGCCTCGAAGACAGTAAATATCATTTCAGTAATGTTCACCAGCGGCCTGTCGAGCAGTTGTTCTTTGCATCAGTTCACTGTCTTCATAAATCGAGCAGCTGTTCCTTCCAAAAATTGGGTTACAAATAGTACTGCCATATTTTAGCAATAATGTGCATAGTGCGTCAATATTAGTTGTACTGCTGCATTTCGGACTGATTATAGGACGTTGTTAATTCTCACAATGCTTCCAGGCTCCTTAATATGTGGCAAGCCAAGTCGAAGGGCGTAAATAGGTCGTTCCGTCAGTGCACTGTTGCTCAGCAACGCATGCATGCACACTTTTTCTTATTAGAGTGTTTGCGTCTATGGTACTCGCATTCCATTGTTTTCTGGCGACAATAACATTACAACAGCCAAGAAGGACGTGATACCCATGTTTGGCCATATCTGGCCACTGCGCCATAAATGCCAAGAGAGTGTCGTCTTCAAGAGCCATATTTCACTATTTTAACATGAAAGTGTTTTATGCCGGTGTCCACCACGGCTGCACTGACGCGTTTCCGTCACGGATATGACGTTGTAAAATATAAACACTAACATATGGCAAAGAAAAAAAACTAGAAGAAAAAAACGCCGGGCCTGCGTGGAAAGCGCAGCACAGTCACAGCGAAAATCCGAAGAGCTGCAATTCTAGAGCCCATTATGAACTCTCTTATGGCTACTAATACAACTACACTAGCAACGTACCCGCTACGCCACAAATCATAATTTTTTTTGAAGTTGGGAAGCACCCACCATGAGATTATTCGTTATTCTGCGGAGAAGCGAGGTACTATATGTAGAGCATTATGTGCACTTTGTTGATGCGACGGTTGATGACGATGAAGAACTATGGCTGAGCCCTTTGTATTCCGTTGGAATCTTTAAACGACCCACTAGTTACGTAATTCGCATTGTGTGACGGCCGTTCGTTATTTAACTCTCCCACCAAGCTTGATAACGTACGTGAAGTTGAGAAAAAGAGAGAGAGAGGGAAAGAACTTTATTGAGGCCCTGAGGACATGGATCATGGGGGCCTTATGGGCTTCCTTGGCAACCAATACACGTGCACTTGCGAGGAACCCACTACGTTATAAATCATAATTTTTGTGAAGTGGGGAAGCAGCCACTATTGCAATTTTTCGTTCGTCATTCTGCGGAGAAGCGAGGTACTATCTGTAAGGCATTGTGTGCACTTTGTTGATGCTGTGCCTGATGACTAGGAAGAATGATAGCCGAGCCCTTTTGTAATGGGTTGGAAGCATTGAACAACCTACTCGTTGTGCAATTCGCATTGTGTGACGACTTGTTATAGTGTTCGCGTTGTGTGATGCCTGCTTGTTATTTTACGCTTCCACCACACTACATTACATATGTTAATGTGGGTCCTTCCCCACATGAAGCCTGTATAGGGTTTTTTTGCAGAGCACTTTCAAGCGCCGGCATGGCTTTGAGGTAGAATACTGGGCTCCCACGTAGAGGGCGGAGGTTCGAACCTCGTTCCATCATCGATATTTTTTCTTATTTCCTTTTTTTTATTTCGCGCGATAATGGTTACGGACACCGGCGGCGGCGGACAACAATATATACTGCGCCAAAAACGACCCTTGTTTTGATCTCATAGCAGCTTTCGCTGTAAAACAAACGCAGCGATTGAGTTAGGCGAAAATGCGTTTTACGTAATTAATGCCGGTGATGTTGTCGATAGGCTTGCGTGTAAACCCACTAGAGGCACGTTTTTTACAGCGAAAGCTGTATGAGACCACAACAACGGCCATTTTAGGGTTATGATATCGCAACAACGGCCAACGTGCATCAACAATGTGCGCATAATGCCTTACAGATGTGTAGCGGGTACCTCGCTTCTCCGCAAAATGACGAATAGTGGCGTAGTCATTGCTTCCCAACTTCACAAAAAATATTGATTTATGGCGTTGTGGGTACCTTGCTAGTGTACTTGTATTAGTAGCTCCAAGAGAGTTTATAAGAGGCTCTAGAAATGCCGCTCTTCCAGCTTTCGATGTGACTGTGCTTCGCTTAGCGCGCAGGCCTGGAGTTTTTTATATCTATCTTTCAACTTCATGTGACGCTGTTATTTGACAGAATTTTTTCTTTCAGAGAGCGGAGCCATGAATGCCGCAAGTGAGCTCGAGGCAAGGGCTGCTCCCGGAAGAGCTGAGCTCACTGAGCGGAGCGACGTCGAGGAGGCTCGCATCAGCACGCACTGTCTCGAGACCCTCTGCGGATAGCTACCACTTAGAAGAGACTGGCGTGCTCGAAGCGATGCCTGTATTCAATAAAGGAATGTTACCTTCGAGGAAATCGAAGTACCTTGTAAGCTCGCAGCGACCGACTCTTCAAACAGAAGCGCTGCAGCCGCATAAGTGTGAATTACACGCCACTTAAAAAGAATTAAAGGTAAACATTCGGCAGAAGTCTGCCTGGTTGGGTGAAAGACTAGAGGCAAAAGGGGAAACTCCAACCAGAAGGTTTATTTTAAAAAAACCCGACGTTTCGAAGCCTGACCGGCTTCTTCTTCAGGGGTGAGATGGCCCGAGGTGCACGGCGCTTATATGCGCTTTCTTGCCGACAGTTGCCGCAAGCCTTGACAATAGAGGGGGGGGGCAAGGTTCCCGTGGTGCGGTTGATGTTTTCCGCTGTATTCTGTATATGCCACGACTCGAGGAGAAGCCGCCGGTGCCAACAGCTTCCTGTTCCAGGATCACCGCATCGTCAGGACTAATGCGGTGGTCACATTTTCGCAGTGTTCCGCTACTGCACTCCTTTCGCTGTTCAGCTGACGCAGATCGTTCTTATGCTGCCGCATCCTTTCGCGGAAGTTCTTTGTTTCCCCGACGTACACGGCGGGGCAGTCTGAACACGAGATCCTATACACGACACCCTGCGCTTTCTCCACAGGCGCGCGGTCTTTGGGAAGGGGGAAAAAACGGCCGATGGTGGTGGTTGGCTTGTGTGCCACGCCGACCCCCGCCTTTCCCAGAATGCGCGCTAATGTTTCGCTGGTTCCCGCGATGTAGGGAATCGGCACACGGCGTCGCTGAGGCGGCGCCGCTGGCTCTCTACCCCCACCGCCCTTATTCCTGCGCAGGGCCTTGCGAATGAATGCCTTTGTGTAGCCGTTGTCGCCGAGATCCCGGATTATTTTTCCTTTTTCTTCCTTCTGCCGTCGTGGAGACGAGCAGATTCTTTCGGCCCTTTTCACATTCAGTTCACAGCGGAAATGGAGATCCATTCAACCCTCCCGTTCCTGGATGTGTTGGTGAGAGGACAACGTCAGAGCCTCTCTTTCTCTGTCTTCAGGAAGCCAACACACACAGGACGCTACCTCCATTTCAGCTCAAATCACCCCACCTGCCACAAGTTCTCCGTTGTACGAAGCCTCGTGAAAAGGGCCGAAAGAATCTGCTCGTCTCCACGACGGCAGGAGGAAGAAAAAGGAAAAATAATCCGGGATCTCGGCGACAACGGCTACACAAAGGCGTTCATTCGCAAGGCCCTGCGCAGGAATAAGGGCGGTGGGGGAAGAGAGCCAGCGGCGCCGCCTCAGCGACGCCGTGAAGAACTCGAGTGATAGCCACATATTTAGCCGTCACATGCTTTGTATGAAACTGAGAATTCATAGAGATCAGTAGTTTTATCTCTGCTTCCTTGTCTTTATTTAACTATCGCGACTGTTAACGATAACGTCAGGTAAGCTTTGACAGACGGATCTTACGGACAGGGGTACTGCAGAATAGACCGTCCCGTGGGGTGGCAGTTGTGCATGCTGTGTTCTCCCGCAGTGAGAAAACAGCTTTGCCTATCGTGGCGGAATGCGATATGGATAATTCCACGCCAAACCACCAAGCCACTTTGGCGACCATGTCAAATGTATTGGAAAAAAATCATGTTGAATTATTACATGAAAAGCAGCGAACCGCTAGAATATTTCGGACAGAAAACAATATTATTGGTCCCGTGGGCACAATCCGAATTCAGCAGAATGTCGTCCGAGTGCTGTTTATTCGAAAATTTGTTCTGAGAGTATCGTTTCTCGTTTGATCAATATTATTGCTGCAATTCTTCTGCCATGTTATATGCGACTCCAGGAATTCCGCCAGAATGTGTCATGTTTGCATTTGTTTCTTATAATATTGCGCTATGTATGAATATCTGGGTAATGAATGCGTACTTTGCGAAAGGTATATTTTTCATTAAAAATATTTTGAGACCAGTGAAGTTTCTAAATTTTACGAGGAAAAATCACGAGTTTGAGAAGGAAGGAATGAAGGAATTACCAGGGGAGAAAGGAAAGGCAGGGATGTTAACTGGTCTAGAAGGACCTGTATGCTGTCCTACACTGGGGGAAGGCATGGGGGTGCTTTAAGGATAGAGCTAGAAAGGGAGAGAGAGAGAGAGAGCCCACACGTACGAAGTCACATACCTCAGAGTCACGATAACATCAGTAGTCGTTAACCGCCGGTGCAAGGCTGATATCTTCAAGAAGTTGAGCACTGCCTTCGGTCGCCTTCAGCCGCGACGGCCTGTCAGGACGACATTCCAGAATGGATTCTTCTTTCATCGGTCTGTGATCAATGCGAGCTAGGGCGATTGCGAGTGATTTTTACTGCGCATTGTAGCGAGGGACAGTCGCAGATGATGTGCTGTAATGTCTCTTCGCTACAACATGTTATCACAAAAAGGATTGCCAGCCATATAGATTTCAAAGGAGGATTACTTCATAAAAGCCGCTCTTAGCCATGAAGGACAAAGCAGAGTGGCATGATTTCGGTGCAGTCCAGTAGGCGTCTGAATACGTAAAGTGCTCGGGCAGTGTGGTGCTGGTTGTGCTTGCTGTATCCCAAGTGGAGAAAGTAATTTACTGTGCGGCCACTGGAAGTTGGCTAATAGCATCGGTCCTTGATAGGGGTATTGTCTCGAGCTTGTCCCCCTGAAGAGCTGATCGAGCAGCATTGTCAGAGTGTTCATCGCCTATCACGCCACAGTGACTTGGCAGCCACTAAAATGTCACGTGGAGTCCTTTCTCGATTTAAGTATGGAGGAGATACCTAAGCTGGAAGACCACCTGCTCGTGTGGTCCGTGCCGCAGGTCTGATAGCAAGAATTGCATTACTGACTTCGAATCGCTGAAGCTGTACCATCGTTCAGGCTCTCGCGGTTGACTACCCAAAGTGCATAGGGAAGAGCGTCAAGTCCTGCAGCCGTCGATGCCGTTGGGTGATCTGTCTTGAAACTGACGGTAATAGCTTTCGCGGGGACGACCATTGCTCCGGACGAACACTGCAGAGTAGTTGATGCATCAGTGTAAACATGTACGTGTTCGGCGTACTTATCGTGTAAAAGAATCAGAGATAGCTGTTTTAGCACTGGTGATGAGAGCTCAGATCTTTTTCTGATTCCCGGTATGCCGACGTGCACATGAGGTCGATTGAAGCACCAAGGAGGTATCGCTGGCTTAGATGCGGGGCTGAAGCCTTACGGAAGGTGGGCAGAATAGTTACCAGTCGTCGCACAATACGATGCACGTAGGGTTTCTGAAGGCGGTGTTGCAACGTGTTGGAAATGAGACCGGGAAAAATTCCTGGTATGAGCTCTCAAAGCTTCCACCGCATTGTGATTTTGCATAGGTTGGTCCCGTGCGATGTAAGAGTCACTTCAGTCGACGCGCATTTTGGCAAGCCAAGGCAAATGCTGAGAGCCTGAGCTTTCGCAGCCTGCAGAGTGCGAATACTTGTCTTGCAGGTATGGGTCAATACAGGCAGAGACTATACTTAAAAAACCGAGAAACAGTGATCTATACAGTTCCAGCACTGCGTCTACCGACATCCCCCAGTTTTTTCCACACAGGACTGGAATAGCTGCGAGATGATTGTTAGGCGCTGTTTCATGTAAGACACGTGCGGGCTCGAATGAAGGCCTCTATCTATGATTATACCCAAACATTTGTGGGTTCGGTCATAATAAATGGTCGGCCCTTCAATAGAAATGGCACAGTTCGTCAATGGTTTACGTGTGAATGCCACTAATTCACATTTTTCCGGGGATACTTTAAGCCCATGCTTGCCGAGGTAGCTCGCTGTCAGTTACAGCGTTTTGAAGCCTCGCTCGAATCTGGGGAAT
Source organism: Rhipicephalus sanguineus (assembly GCF_013339695.2). Taxonomy (NCBI): domain Eukaryota; kingdom Metazoa; phylum Arthropoda; class Arachnida; order Ixodida; family Ixodidae; genus Rhipicephalus; species Rhipicephalus sanguineus. Next base: position 106,362,218 of record NC_051179.1, on the reverse strand, counting down.
GTGACGGCTCATGTCCAGACACATATGTCGTCTGCGTATACGGATATCTCGACCCTACATGGTAAGTACTCGATAAGTTCAATGAGAGCGACATTGAATAAAGTGGGGCTTAGTACACCGCCCTCAGGAAGGCCCGGCAGGTATAGCGTCGTGTGGTTGGGCTCTGGTCGGTTGTCACAAAGAATGATCTTGCTTTCAGGTAGCTAGCAATCCATAAAAGAACTCGACCACCCAGGCCAACCATCTCAAGGGCATCGAGAATAGCCGCGTGTAGCACGTTATCGTAGAGGCTTTTGACGTCTAGGAACAAGGCTGCAGACAAACGCTTGCGTGATTTCTGCTGATCAATAACGTTATCGGTAGATGAGCGATCACGTCGAAAGGCAGCGATGTAGCTTGGATAAATCTTGTAGTGTTCAAGATACCACTCAAAGCCGCTAAAATAATCCGTTCCATTATCTTTCCGACGCAGCTGGCCAGTGTAATTGGGCGGTACGAGGTATGTTGTAGTGGGGATTTCCCTTGCTTCAGAAGTGGTACCACACGACTTGTCTTCCATTCGTCAGGAACCCATTCCTTTTGCCAGGATGCGTTGTACAAACATAGCAGCTCTTCCCGCACTGTCTCACCCAGATTGTACAGGGCTCGATATGATATACCATCTTGCCCCGGCCATGAAGGACGCCTGCATAGGCACTACTGCCGCTCGAGCTCCTCCATTGTAAAAGGAAAGTCTATGCGGCCGTCACGGTAATGAGGGACGTTACATCCGGCCAGAGCATCTGGACGAACCACTTGGTCGGCTATCCTCGCGTAAGAGTCTTCTGCAACGTCAATAGTCCTACCGCTTCTTGAAGGGCTGCCAGCGCCTTGAATGAAACACGCTGTTCTGGAAGGCAGCGCAGACCACGCACCGTTCTCCAGATGTGAGATGTGAGGCTTGTGGGGTCTAGTGTCTGACAAAACGTTCTCTAACGTTCAGAGGCTAACTTGTCCATACAACGCTGAATATTCTTTTGCATTCTGCGGGTCTGTTGTAAGGTAAGGTTTCGAACCTGCGACCCCTCGATTCACAGCTTGCTGCTTTAGACAATTACGTCAAGGAGATACTATTTCTCCAGTGTTATCTGCTTCTTATTTAGAGTTATTTAACGAGTAGATTTAAAGAAATAGCAATAAAGGTTAACGGATAATATTTTAGAAAAGTTATGGTTCGCAGACCACTATTTAGCCGTGATACCATGACAACGGTGACAACTGTAAAAAATGATTTAAGAATGAAATTGAGGGAACGTCACAGTAGGTATTAGTATGCAGAAGACAAAGATAACGGTAGGTGGCCTGGTGACAGCGGGAGTGTTCGTGATAGACAACCGGACCCTTGAATCAGTAGAAGCATATGTGTATCTAGGCCAAACATTAACAGGGGATCCTACTAGTGTAAGCAAAGATCCCCGAAGGATAAGAATGGGATGATGTGCAAACTGTAGAAATTCTCAGCTCACGACTGGCAGATTGTCACTGCCTCTAATGAGAACGTGCACGACCACAGCATTTCGCCAGTTCTAACATATCGGGCAAAAATCTGGAGAATAACACGGAAACTCCAGAAGAAGCTAAGGACCAGCAGTGGGCGATGGAACGGAAACTTATCGGTGTGGCTCTAAGAGATATAAACGAAGCAGAGTGGATTGGAGAGCAAACAGGAATAGCTGGTATTGTGGTTGATTTTAAGAAATTAATAATGAACCTGGGCAGCACGTTACGAGGAGAGGTAACCAGTGGTCCGCTGAAGGTGTCGGAATGAATGCCGAGAGATCGGACACCATGATTGTGTATTGTATTTGAATGTTTACTGTCGTATGTGTGGCGAACAAAGCTATTGGAATGAGTGAGTCGACAAAGTAACAATCGATGAGTAAGAAATTTAATGGATCGTATGAAGATGTGCGACTATATTGTGAAATTGTGAGGCATAATAATATCGAATTGGCTCGCTCGGGACAGGATGGGTTGCATATCTTTGGGAGATTTCCTGCAGGGGACATAAGCCAGGCTGATGATGATGATGCTGGTGCTTATGTGTAGCTCCGCTGATGATCCTTTAAGACGAAGTTAAATTACAAATATGCTACACGCACGAATGACGTCCGCGGGCGGACTCAACTACGAACCTTGATTTGGTCGTCGTCTAGTACATTGCTACCCTTATCAACGCTTCACTTTTCCCGGCGGTGTATCCTGCAGTTCGTAATTTTTTTGGATACGGCGACATTTGCAAATTATTCTTGTTCATCAAAACTTGACATGAAGGAACACAACTGTCGTCGTTTAATCGCGTCATCGGGTGCCTCGCTATGTTTGCGAGTGCAAATATTTTTGAATACCGCGATATTAGAACTTCACCTGCACGCGTGGCGAAAGAGTCATACGTATTGCAAGGATTAATTATCATCTGCCAAGTTGACTGTCGTTCCAAAGTGTAGAGTGGCTGCGTTCGCGCAACTGCAGTCATTGTCAAGAGGAACGCCTCAAAGTGGGTAACAAATTTTGAACTGTGGCTTCAAATCAAACTCATGGATATGTGAAAGTGAATAAAAATGTTTGTGTTTACATTTACGTGGTATGACAGTTTAAATTCTTTCATTTTTGTATTCGCAGTATCGCCAAGAAAAAAAGAAACATGCATCTGAAAGTTATTATTGTGGGCTTGACCATCTTAGACCTTATTGTTGCAGGTGAGTGCATTGAATATGTGGTTGCAATGCCCTGCTAAAAACAAGCACAATGCCCATGCAATTTCGACTTCGCCTTTTCAGCATTCGCTGTACCTTGTAACTTTGGGCACTGTGGTTACAAATATATTAGCAAACTAAAACTGTTACAGGCATCTGGAATTCTTTGTGGACGTTTTTTATTAGAATGTAAATGACGTTTTTCAGTTCATTGTGCCTAATAATGATACGCTTCACTGAGCTTATATACGCCATATCTAAAGCTTCATTCATTCTAGTATTGCGCACGGGTGCCTTGAATAGCTGGCGTACCGAATGGCGAACTGTTCGATGCGTGGTGCACACCGCAAGTGTTCACATATATTTTCGTAGGTCTCGCACGCTTTCGTCACGCGATATCCAACACTATGTGAAGAACACGTATTGGCCTGGTGTGCGACCGATGGCGGCGCTGCGACCGGCGCCTGTATGACGTCAGAGCGGGGATTCGCGCGGTTTCGTCTGCTACGTAGGCCCAGCGCCGTGCTAAAACCACCATTGTTGTAAATCTCAACAAAAAAGCAGTTCATTTGGTTATCTTGCGTATGGTGGCTACTGACGCTGTTCGAACAACCATGGGTTAGCATTTAACGTTCATTAAGAACTACAGCCCTTTCTTTCGTAGAATTGCGGCCGCTTGTCTCCGCGGCGAGTGCTGCGCAATGGTGAAGTACTGCTCTTTGCCTCAGTGTACTTCGTCCGCTCGTGAAAAAGGCGTTAGCGTTCACAACTATCCTAAGGACCCGAAGCTGAAGAAGGAGTGGATAGTCAAGCTCAGAATGGGAAAGCGCGCCACGCCTTCATCGACCGTGTGCAGCAAGCACTTCGCGGACAGTGACTCCTGCTACCCACCGTTCGCGCCACTTTTAGGTAGGCGTGGCCGTGTTTAAGCGCCTCGCCAATACTTAAGGCGTTTATTGCACACAGGCTATAAGCATAGGCGACTTATACCAGGTGCGGTGTCGTCCCACAACCTGCCGCGAAGGCCCCTAGACAAGGAGCCGACGGCGTGGCCTCCGAATCGCCTCGCAGGTAAGCGCGCCTCGTGAGCTCAGCTGAGCGGCGCAGGATATCTGAGACTACGGCTGCATTTTGATGGGATTCGCAATGCCCACGAACTATAGGTGGCGCGCCGTGCTTTTCAAGATGGCGCACGGAGGAGGGTCAACCCGTTTGTTTGCATAGGAACAGATAGGACGTGCGGACGTACAGCCCGGGCCACTTTCACCGGATGAAGTCATGAGCTGCGCTGAAATGGATGAGACTAAAATACTTTCCCAAACCATGGAAAGTGCTAAGTACTCGCCACCTAATTATTTGCTGCGGTGTGAAAGGTTATATTTCAGCTCCGTTGCCATGCATAACGATGCTTTGCGAAATCCTGTGCGTGCTACATAAAACTGCATGAACTAGAATTGACGTATGAGCTGAACGGCACTCCGAGGTAGTACGCGCCGAGCCTGCCCGACGGATTTGCCGCAGTAGTAGGCCGCCAGCGAGTAGCACCATCGCTGCTGCACGGAACCGCACGTTAACGTGGTGATGGTTTGCAAACATATTACGCCGTCGTCATTACTTGCGCAGTCGGGAACGCGGAGTTACGTCTTCAACGGAACACAAGCATTTAATACCCATTCAATAGCGCTTGTGTCACAGCTATGCTGAGACTCTAGCCGTGTGCAATTCACTTCACTCGCATGTTGCAGGTTCGATCAGCACGATCGAAACGTGAATATCGAAAAGAATGCACACCTATGCTTTTCGCAACGTCGAAGAAGTTAGCCGAGAGGCGTTGATTGTGGCCGTGACTGAACATTCCATCGCTCTAACCATTTCGCTTCGCTGGTCGAGCTTGAGTGTGTTGGCGGCATGCGGCGCTCCATAATATCCACAATAATTGTGCTACATATGCAATACACAAGAGGAACTATGCTTTTATTTTAATCTCGCTCAAGGATATTATACATTAAATACAATCAAAGTGACTTACGAGCGTGAAAGAACTGCAACTCGCAACTCGCTCCTCGTGCAAGTGCAACTCGCTCCTCGTGAGTTAGCAGCTGATCGTTCATCGTCGCTGTTACTCTCGGTGCTTTCTCAGTCTTTTACGTCCAGTGAAAAATCCTCGTCGTCAAGATGGTTTCTTTCAACATCACTGCTGAATGCAATCTCAAGAATTCCCTCCGCCGAACGACTTCGACCACTCCTCGTCACGAAGTTTACAATTAGAGAAACGTCTGGGCGCGGAGAACATTTTGCGATTTTGCTCTCAGACCGGTCAATAAGAAAATCGCTTGCAGTGTGCTGCCACCTATCAACAAACGTACAAAAACAAGCGGCGTAGTGCTGGCTATGAAACCAACACACTAGCGAAGGACGGCGTCGGAAAGCGTTCGCTCCACGAAAGGCGTCGAGCAGACGCGTCCTCGAATAATTGAAACGTCGCTCGCACGATTCGTAAAAGAGCTTTGCTGACAAAGGATAGAGGCCCTCTTTTAATGTATCGCCAACTTGAGATCGCTCAGTTATAGAAGAGCACATCGCGAGCCCGCGCGACCTCCCGCGTACAGTGTTATGGGATTCATGCACTACAACGAACACTCACCAAGTGCTATATGCAAGTAAAACAGGATGAGCTTCAACTGAATATGTCAGACGATAACATTTCACTAACCTACGTGGCTACAGAAAGCCTCGCGAAGCTGATAGTATGTGTACGCTGTAGGCTAGCATTGAAAGCGCGAGTTGCCACGTATTTTCACGAAAACTTCGTGTCTCGCAAGATCGAATCAGATTTCTCGTGTCGCGGAGGGCTCCGGTTTGTTCACTGATGCAGGGAACATGCAAAGTTGTAGTGTTCCTTTCTTGCCAACGCGTTAACACCGAGGATCGCACAGCCGAACAAAGGGAGCGACTGCGTAGTGCTGCCATATTGTCACCTACAACCCTCCTCGAGAGGACGCTCCTGAATTTCGCTTGGCGGCGCGACAATCTATGGGCATTGCGAATACTTATGAAGGCAAGCGCGCGCCTAGCGGATTGCTTATCATAAAGTCATAAACGAAGCCTGTTGCCGCTGTTTAGTGCACATTCTCTAAAAGTTTTCACCTGAGGCAGTGCAGACACTTTTTTAAAAGCAGTGCTGTTTAAGCGTTTCGTTAGGCTGGGTGGCGTGAAAGACGACCCAGCTTGCCTTTGCCACGTTAATCTCTGTGGCCCTGTGCATGGTAATTAGCGATTAACTATTTGTTATATTCTAATACCCATGCGACGGCCCTGTGCGGTATTAATATGAACTACGACGTAATATCGTTCTCACTGAACCAACATTACGAGACAAACTGCGATCATGGGCATCGGTAGGGGGGTGTGCAACAAGGCGGCCATTGCGCACTTGTTTGCAGGACGATAGCTGCGACGGTGATGCGATCTCCGGTGACGGCCTCGACCGCGCATTCAACAACGTGGCCTGCGTCGTACACCGCCTCGCCCTCGATGAGGCACCGCGCCCTTTCACAAGCTTTACCTACATACTTGTAGATGCCGGATAACGGCACGCTTACTGAAATATTGGAAGAAACACCCAAACTAATGAGTATCGTACGGAGGAAACAAGATAACGAGCGAGAACACTCACACATAGTTTCACTTTTTTACCAGCAATGCGGTCGGTGGCATCGGCGCCCTCGTCGGCCATCCGGTGGATTTCTTGGCCCTGTTGATTGTGCCGCAACTAAAGCAAGTTCAAGATTACACTCGAAAACATTTATTGCAGGCGTTAGTTGACCGTCGCGAGGCTGTTTGTTCGACAAAGTTCCCACCTGAAGCAGACGATCCGCATACAGGAGCAGCGGCTGCTGCAACGCGGTTGAGAGCGGAGTCCCCGCTCTGACGTCACACGCGAGAGGGCGCCACTCCAAGATCTCGAGGCCAATACCTCAAGCTCCGCAAGCTACATCGGGAAACCTAGGCGACAAACGCGTCAATATGCGCCTTTGCATTTAAGCCCACACTTCATTCTCCCTGCTTCTTTTCGTCCTCCATTCCCGTTCTCACAGTGCAGGGTAGCAAACCGGACGCGCGTCTGGTTGACCCCCCCCCGCCTTTCCTTTTGCTGTCGCTCTCTCCCTTCCTTTCTCTCGCAGCATTTAGGACGCTGTAGGGTTGCTCCAGTAACACAACTTTTTTCTAAGGTTCGTCGTCGGTCGGCTCGGACGTGCGCTCCTCTGTTCCCCACCTCCGAGCAGTCGCTTTTTGGCAGAGCAGCCAAAGTGTCTGCTCTGTGGTGGAAAACACCCTGCAACGGAACCGCGCTGCCCTCGCTGGCAAGAGGAGCGACGCGTACTAGAACTGCGCGACGAGTCAGCAGCGCAGATTTCGCGTAGTGAGGCCCTCGCCCTCGCGCGGGCATCGGACACGAAGGATTCCGGCAACCCTGCAAAACAACACCGCAGCTACCGGCCGGTCGCCGAGGGCCTGTCCTACGCTGCCGCCACCGGCTTCACCGCTCCCGCAGCCATGCCCCCCCACCCCCATTGCCCCAGCGCCCCCCGGCCATAACACCAGTGACAGGAGGGGTTCAGTCATCACAGTTCTGTGGCAGCACTCCGAGCTGAAATGGAATTCTTGCCCTATGAGTGCCCGGTCCGCCCACTCTGCGCTGCGGCGCTGGCCACTCAACTGGCATTATCCAGTGATGGCGAGTAACTACTACCGTGAAATTAGGCCGCGCATACTGCAGCGGAACTGCAACTCACTGCGCCGCCGACAAGCAGTGCTTGCAGCGATCCTCCCCTTGCGCAGCTAAGACGTCCTGGCCTTCCAGGAAAACGAAGGTTCGCGCGGAGGATGTATCGCTGCGCGGCTACATCGGCTATAGCAGCCCAACGCAGTGTGCGCTGCCTGATTGCAAGAGTGTGCGAGGTTCCCCGTTCTCGCCATCGCGGTGGCGCGTCGAATCACGGAGTTGGAGCTCGCGGACCTCATTGCCTCATCCTTCGAGCTCCCTCCTGCTGCTGCCCAGACCCCTGCTCACACCCTGAACCACACGGCCCCACCCCTCCCACCACCCGAACCTGCTCTTGCGGCTGCCATCCGCTCCCTTTGCGAGAGCGATTTCACCCTGTCCGAGCTGCAGCGGGTAATTCAAAGGAAGCGAATACGCTGCGCTCCTGGTGCGGATGGCATCAGACCATCTCCTGAGGAACTTAGACTCATCCCAGCACCCTCTCTTCTTAGAGGCATACAACCGAGTTTTCGCTGGTGGAGGCCTTCCGGATCAGTGGCGCTCTGCTGTGGTTGTGCCAGTCCTTAAGCGAGGCAAGCCGTCCCGTGCACTCAGATCGTATCAGCCCATCTCCCTCACATCCGTGGCTTGGAAAACGATAGAGGGAATGACCCTTCACCGGCTTCAATGGCTCGGGGCGTCTTTGCGCCCGAACACTGTGGCTTTCGACCTGGTCGCGCAACAGCTGACTGCCTCGCTGCCGTCGACAGCACCCTTGAGCAATGATGATGATAGTATATAATATGTATTGGCGAAAGGGCCATTTGTTGGCCAAAAAGCGCCAGGACATGGTAAAGAATGTGGACAATGATTATGGTAAGTGGCTGTAAATGGGCCTTAATATTCCTCGCGCAAAACGCGGGTAAAACGTATAAGAATTAAAACCATGAGAGTGATGCGAAATGTGTGGTGAAAATGAATGGCGCCTCCGAGAATTTCGCCGAAATGTGTCATGGTTGCATCTTTTCTCCTGAATAACTGCGCTATGTATCAATATTTGAGTAATAAATATCTACTTTTCGAAGCATATATTTTTCGTTAATAATATTTTCACACGAGTGAAATTTATAAATTTTACGTGAAAAAATCACGAATTTGAGAAAGCCATTATTCTGGTCCCCATTGAGACGCAATTTAAACCACGTGGTGCTCCGACTAAAAATGAGCTCTATACCTCAATCGAAAGCAAATAAATAAGTAAATGGTTCTTGTACGGCAAGTAATACCAATATACTTCTTTAATTCGAGGAAGGAAATAACTTTTGAAGTTCCCCATTGACGGCTCTCACATTTGGTCATACAGCAGCTTATTCATTGAAGTTCCTATTGCAGTTAATGGGAAATTATTCCTTAAATCAAAAAGTCACAGTTTAGCCTCAATTGCGAAGCAATTAATGCCATAGCAAGAAATTGGAATGCCATAGGAAGAACGGAAAGCCGCTAGAAACTTGCTGCGCACTGCTCAAACAAAGGACGCAGGAAGATTAAGCACACAAGGCGAGTGCCAACTAACAACTGTCACAGCTCGACACTTGCAGCGCTCTGCTGAGACATATAGAAGAACTCATGAAAATAACACGCAGGTATACATAGGGACGAGCACGACCCGTTAGGGCAACTAAACCCTACTTTGGCTCTTCAAGCTAGCAGATCACTGCTTTCGCAAACGCGGCCGCTGCAGCGAGCAAAGTGACCTTCGTGTGGTCTATAGCTTCAACGCAAACTTTGCTGAAAGCACAATACCTAAAAAACTCCCCCTCAAGAGATCATCGTGCCAGCACGGTCGACCACACCCTGTATGTCAAAGTACAAGTCGAAGGTGCATATCCCAACTCTGGCGAAACACTAGACAGTTTTAGAATTGGAAAACCAAGAAATTCACGAGCGGCCAGGAAGCATGCGCAGAACGCAAGCCCTTCTCGGACTCTTGCGCTCATGTTGTCCCAAGACCCTCCAGCGCCTTCATTTGGGCGGCAAACAGCAGAGCGCTCGACCCCAAGAGAAGAAATAAAGATTGTGGTCACTAAGATACAACGTCATTTGGCTCTAGTTGGTACATATTCCTGAGGCTAAAATTACAGCGCAAACGCACTTCTTTGTACTTCTTACTTCTTCTTTACTTCTATCAAACTAGAGCACGCACCGGAGTGGAGCGAGCGCCGCATACTACAATTGGCTCGTAACGTGCGTAACGTGCGTTTGTATTCTGCCGTTAGTGTCCAGGAGACCGAATGAGGCATGACGTAATCACAAACAACTTAAATCTTTTTTATGTCTGGAAGCAGGCAATAAAGCAAAAAAAAAAAAAAAAAAGAGGCATGACGTAATCGTCTAAGGCAGCAAGCTGCGAATCGAGGGGTCGCAGGTTCGAAACCGCGGTCGAGCGCTTCGGGTTTTTTCCCTTCTGAATTATTTTTATTTCTTGCTTTTATTTATATATACATACATATACATATCCGGGGCATGACGGCGACGGCGACAGCAAAAATCCGCCGAGAGTGTTCAAATTATTGCTTTCGCAATAAAATTGCAATGATAAAACATGCCGTACAAGAAGAACTATTTATTTCCTTTCGATCGAGGTATAAAGCTGATTTTTAACGGGAGCACCACGTGGTGCTCCGGCATCTCAAACTGCATCTCAGTATTGACAAAACTGATGATTTTCTCGAATTCTGGTTCAATGCACATCATCTGGCATGGGGAAGTACAAGAACAAATCCAACAGGACACAGGTTAGCAAGTTTCGCTTATAATCCTGACCTCACCCTCATGAATGACGGCAGCCCCACTTTTAATACAGGTGTGACGTATGGCAGCTGCCTTGATCTTGCTTTCGTTTCCAATTCGTTCGCCAGATGTGTTAAGTGGTTTTCGGATGTCGACACACGCGGGAGTGACCATATTCCCAATTATCTTCACATCAAAGGGCTCTCCAGATCTGATCCACGGAAGACCGTTCGAAGAATTGACTGGACCACTTTAAAGTCTCACATGGGAGTTGCTTGCCAAGCGGGTCTTTGCACTGGACTAGAGCAAGTAATCAAGTGCGCAATGCAAGATGCCACGCGCACGATCCCGATTGCGTCCAGGCGCAATAATTTTGATGCCGAATTGAAACAACTGCGAGCGCTTCGCCGCTGCGCGGAACGCAGATATCTGCGATCAAAGTCAGTCCACGACTTTACAACAGCCCGCAGAATGCAAAAGAATACTCAGCGTTGTAGGGACAAGTTAGCCTCTGAGCGTTGGAGAACGTTTTGTCAGACACTAGACCCCCACAAGTCCCTATCTCACATCTGGAGAACGGTGCGTGGTCTGCGCTGCCTTCCTGAACAGCGTGTTCCATTCCAAGCGCTGGCGCTCTTCAAAAAGCGACGGCACATTGATGTTGCAGAAGACTCTTGCGCGAGGATCCAGATATAGTCTGCGCGTACTGACCCATACCAGCAAGACAAATATTCGCACTCTGCAGGCTGCACAAGCTCAGGTTCTCAGCATTTGCCTTGGCTTGCCAAAATGCGCGTCGACTGCAGCGACTATTTACATCTCACGGAACCAAGCAATGCAAAACACATTGCGGTGGAAGCCTTGTGAGCTCATATCAGGCATTTTCCCCGGATCCATTGCCACCACCTTGCAACATTGCTCTCAGAAACACCACGGCCATCGTATTGTGCAACGATTGCAAACCATTCTGCCCACTATCCGTCAGGTTTCAGCCCCGTATCTAAGACAGCCGTACCCCCTTGGTGCTTCATTCGACCTGATGTGCACCTCAGCGTACCGAGAACCAGAAAAAAATCTGAGCTCTCATTACCAGTGCTAAAACAGCTATTTCTGATTCTTTTACACGATAAGAACGCCGAACACGTGCATGTTTACACTGATGAATTAACTACTGTACAGTGTTCGTCCGGAGCATTGGTCGACCCGCGAAAGCTATTACAGTCAGTTTCAAGACAGACCACCCAACGACATCGACGGCTGCAGGATTTGCCGCTCTTCCATGTGCACTTTGGGTAGTCAACCGCGAGAGCCTGAACGATGGTCCAGCTTCAGCGATTCGAAGTCACTAATGCAATTCTTGCTATCAGCCCTGCATCACGGACCATACGAGAAGGTGGTCTTCCAGCTCAGGTATCTCCTCCATACTTGGATCGAGAAAGGACTCCACTTGACATTTTAGTGGCTGCCAAGTCACTGTGGTGTGATAGGCAATGAGCACGCTGACAATGCTTCTCGATCAGCTCTTCAGGGGGACAAGCTCGAGACAATACCCCTGTCAAGGAGCGATGCTGCTAGCCAACTTCCAGTGGCCGCACAATAAATCACTTTCTTCCACTTGGGATACAGCAAGCACAACCAGCACCACCAATGCCCGAGCACTTTACGTATTCAGACGCCTACTGGACTGCACCGAAATCATGCCACTCTGCTTTGCCCTTCATGGCTAAGAGCGGCTTTCACGAAGTAATCCTCCTTTCAAATCTATATGGCTGGCAATCCTTTTTGTGATAACATGTTGTAGCGAAGAGACATTACAGCACATCATCTGCGACTGTCCTCGCTACAATGCGCAGTAAAAATCACTCGCGATCGCCCTAGCTCGCATTGATCACAAACCGATGACAGAAGAAACCATTCTGGAGTGTCGTCCTGACAGGTCGTCGCGGCTGAAGGCGACCGAAGGCAGTGCTGAACTTCTAGAAGATATCAGCCTTGCACCAGCGGTTAACGACTACTGACGTTATCATGACTCTGAGGTATGTGACTTCGTACGTGTGGACTCTCCCTCTCTCTCCCTTTCTAGCTCTATCCTTAAAGCACCCCCATGCCTTCCCCCAAAGTAGGACAGCATACAGGTCCTTCTGGACAAGTTAACATCCCTGCCTTTCCTTTCTCCCCTGGTAATTCCTTCATTCCTTCCTTCTAAAACTCATGATTTTTCCTCGTCAAATTTAGAAACTACACTGGTCTCAAAATATTCTTAATGAAAAATATACCTTTCGCAAAGTATGTATTCATTACCCAGATATTCATACATAGCGCAATATTAGAAGAAACAAATGCAAACATGACACATTTTGGCGGAATTCCTGGAGTCGCATATAACATGGCAGAATTGCAGCAATATTGTCACGTGGTCGTGAGGTCGACGAAGACAGCATTCAGCACGTCCGAGATGAAACTGTTTATTTGGCCGAACTTGTGGCCGGGAAACTGAAGGTCAAACTACAGCAATACACTGATAGCGTCGAACAGAGCGTCCACCGTCGATCAACTGACAAGCGGCCAAGCGCATCGGCTTTTATACAGGCGCTATCGAACTTTCCAGCAATATCGCTGGTGGCGGCGTTATCTCTAGACAAAGCTGGAGCATTCGCGTGTGGGGTGCAATCTTAACAAAACGATCTACTACAATCGCGACGCATCTAGAACACTACTTCGCGGACAGCGTCGAGCGTTGATAACCGTCTCTGCCGGTCAATCCCGAATACATCAAAACAAGACAAAAAGTGGGCCTGGCATTGCCCCCCTCTGAATAAAAAAGCATCGTCCCGATGCTTGTGAAAGAATATAGAAGAGAAAAAAACAAGTGCATACACAAATAAATTACAATAACAAAGGGAAAAATAGAGTCCCCAGGTTCGCTAACGCGCAAAAAACGGCTTAAGGCGCACGACATGGACGACTTCAGGTCGCGCACGGCGCCGCTGAGAGTTCGTAATGCCGTCAGGGACAACCTCGTAGTCGAGTGCGCCGAGGCGTCGAAGTACCCTGTACGGTCCGAAGTATCGTCGAAGAAGCTTCTCACTAAGGCCTCGTCAGCGTATTGGCGTCCATATCCATACACGGTCACCGGGTTGGTATTCAATGTGGCGTCGTCGATGGTTGTCGCGGCGGGTGTAAGTCGTCTGCTGGTTCTTTATCCGTAGGCGGGCGAGCTGTCGTGCTTCTTCGGCGCGCTGTAGGTAGGTGGTCACGTCGATGTTTTCCTCGTCGGTCACGTTTGGTAACATGGCGTCGAGCGTCGTTGCCGGGCTCCGTCCGTAAACCAACTTCTATGGCGTCATCTGCGTCGTTTCCTGTACGGCCGTGTTGTGCGCGAAGGTCACGTACCGAAGGATGGCGTCTCACTCTTGTGTTCCACGTCGACGTACATGGCCAGCACGTCGGCGATGGTCTTATTTAAACGCTCGGTGAGGCCGTTGGTCTGTGGGTGGTAAGCGGTGGTGCGGCGATGGCTTGTGTGGCTCTATTCCAAGATCGCCTGAGTTAGGTCAGCCCTAAACGCCGTACCTCTGTCGGTGGTGAGATCCTCTGGGGCGCCGTGTCGAAGGACGATGCTCTCAACAAAGAACTTGGCTACCTCAGCGGCACTGCCTTTGGGCAGGGCTTTTGTATCGGCGTAGCGGGTGAGGTAGTTGGTAGCCACGACGATCCATTTATTTCCGCAAGTCGACGTTGGGAACGGCCCCAGGAGGTCCATCCCGATCTGCTGGAATGGTCGCCGAGGAGGCTCGATCGGCTGAAGGAAGCCTGCTGGTCTTGTGGGCGGTGTCTTCCGTCGCTGACAGTCTCGGCACGTCCTTACGTAGCGAGTGACGTCGGCGGCAAGGCGCGGCCAGTAGTACTTTTCCTGTACTCGTGCGAGCGTTCGGGAAAGTCCGAGGTGTCCAGGCGTTGGGTCGTCGTGCAGGGCGTGCAGAATTTCTGGTCGCAGTCCCGAAGGTACAAAGGTAAGGTAGCTGGCTGGGGCCGGAGAGAAGTTCTTCTTTACGAGGACGTTGTTTTTCAAGGAAAATGATGCCAATCCTCGCCTGAATACTTTTGGGACAACGATGGTCTTGCCCTCCAGATATTCCACTAGACCCTTCAGTTCCGGGTCGGCTCGCTGTCGTTCGGCGAAGTCTTCGGTACTTATGGCTCCCAAGAAGCTGTCATCATCCTGATCGTCGGGCGTTGGTGGGTCGACGGGGGCACGACACAAGCAGTCGGCGTCGGAGTGTTTCCTTCCTGACTTGTACACGACAGTAATGTCAAATTCTTGAAGTCTTAGGCTCCACCGTGCGAGGCGACCTGAAGGGGTCCTTCAAGTTAGCTAGCCAACACAAGGCGTGGTGGTCGCTCACAACTTTGAAGGGCCTGCCGTAGAGGTAGGGGCGAAACTTTGACGTAGCCCAGATGATGGCGAGGCACTCCTTTTCTGTTGTGGAATAGTTGACTCTGCTTTAGACAGCGACCGGCTAGCATAACAACTGATAACCCTTTCCAGTCCGCCCGTCCGCTGCACAAGGACGGCGCCGAGTCCTATGCTGCTTGCATCGGTGTGAATCTCCGTATCGGCGTATTCGTCGAAATGCGCAAGTATCGGAGGTGTTTGCAGGCGTCGTTTCAGTTCATGAAATGATTCGACTTGCGCTGTTTGCCACCTGAATTCGACGTCGGTCTTCGTGAGCTGCGTTAGTGGTTCGGCGATCCGTGAAAAGTCTTTGACAAAACGTCGGTAATAGGCGCACAAGCCGAGAAATTGGCGCATGGCCTTCTTGTCGGAGGGTGGCGGGAAAGCGGCGATGGCAGCTGTTTTCTGCGGGTCTGGGAGCACTCCAGTCTTGCTGATCACGTGACCCAAAAACAAGAGCTCCTCGTACGCGAAGCGGCACTTTTCTGGCTTCAGGGTGAGCCCGGAGTTCTTGATTGCTTGAAGTACGGATTGAAGTCGCTGGAGGTGTTCGCCGAAGTTCGAGGAATACACAACGACATCGTCCAAGTAAAAAAGGCAAGTCTGCCACTTCAAGCCAGCTAATACAGTATCCATGACTCGTTGGAAAGTCGCAGGTGCCGAGCAAAGACCGAAGGTCATGACCTTGAACTCGAACAGGCCGTCCGGTGTTATAAAAGCGGTCTTTTCTCGGTCTCTCTCGTCGATTTGAATTTGCCAGTAGCCGGTCTTGAGGTCCATCGACGAAAAGTAATTCGCGTTGTGGAGTCGATCCAGGGTGTTGTATATCCGTGGGAGAGGGTACACGTCCTTCTTTGTGATTTTGTTCAGGCGACGATAATGGACGCAGAAACAGAGGGTGCCATCCTTCTTCTTCACTAACACCACCGGAGACGCCCACGCGCTGTTGGACGGCTGGATGATGTCGTCGCGTAGCATTTCATCGACTTGTTTCTTAACGGCCTCCCGTTCCCGCGTCGAAACCCGGTAGGGACTCTGACGGAGTGGTCGAGCATTTTCTTCTGTTATAATGCGGTGCTTAGCAAGGGGCGTTTGCCGGACCCGCGATGACGACGAGAAACAGACCCTGTATTCTGATCCGGACGCTTCATGATCCGGACGCCACCGCGGAGCGCTGACAGCTGTCTTCGTCGACGTCACGACCACGTGACATCTGGCGCGAGAGGTACTGGGATCGATACCCAGCACCTCCACCACATGTCACGTGGTCGTAACGTCGACGAAGACAGCAGTCAGCACGTCCGAGATGAAACTGTTTATTTGGCCGAACTTGTGGCCGGGAAACTGAAGGTCAAAGTACAGCAATACACTGATAGCGTCGAACAGAGCGTCCACCGTCGATCAAGTGACAAGCGGTCAAGCGCGTCGGCTTTTATACAGCCGCTATCGAACTTTCCAGCAATATCGCTGGTGGCGGCGTTATCTCTAGACAAAGCTGGAACGTTCGCGTGTGGGGCGCAATCTTAACAAAACGATCTACTACAATCGCGACGCTTCTAGAACACTACTTCGCGGACAGCGTCGAGCGTTGATAACCGTCCCTGCCGGTCAATCCCGAATACATCAAAACAAGACAAGAAGTGGGCGTGGCAATATTATTGATCTTCGAACACCTTACACAAGCGTTCATGCTTATTATGTAAGTGAAATTTTGATGTTCAAACGAGAAACGATACTCTCAGAACAAATTTTCGACCAATCAGCACTCGGACGATATTCTGCTGAATTCGGATTGTGCCCACGGAAAAATAATATTGTTTTCTGTCCGAAACATTCTAGCAGTTCGCTGCTTTTTATGTAATAATTCAAGATGAATTAATTTCCAATGCATTTGACATGGTCGCCAAAATGGCGTGGACGTTTGGCGTGGAACTATCCATATCGCATTCCGCCACGATAGGCAACGCTGTTTTTGTCACTGCGGGAGAGCACAGCAGGCACAACTGCCAGCCCACGGGACGGTCTATTCTGAAGTACCCCTGTCCGTAAGATCCGCCTGTCAAAGCTTACCTGACTTTATCGTTAACTGTTGCGATAGTTAAAAAAAGACAAGGAAGCAGAGATAAAACTACTGCTCTCTATGAATTCTCAGTTTCATACAAAGTATGTGACAGCTAAATATGTGGCTATCACTCGAGTTCTTGTATACGTGTGTCACTGCGTTCGATAAAAATACTTACAGGATCCTATTTGCACTCACCTAAGGCGACTCGAAGGCGAAATCCCTCTTCTTTTTCTTTTCAGTCGATGTGTTGATCCTGTCCCGCCACCCTCCGAAAGCTTTCCGCACGTAACGTGGTTTTGCACTGCTTCCGTGATCGGCCCACATTTCACCAAGCTACGATACGAGGATGTCATCGCGTGACGGCATGATGACGTCATAATTATGCCACGACTTCTGGTGATCTGTGACGTCACGATTACGTCTATGGCGACATTATCACGTGATTTTTTGCATCACTCGTGTTGTCCCTGACGCCACTGGACGCCGCCGACGGTCAATTTTCGCGTGTGATGAGGCATCTTTTTTTTTTCGCATTAGAAACTTGAGGATGGAAGGACTACAAAGATGAAGCAGGCGAAATACGGAAAATCTACATGCATTCTGTATGACGTCGCGGTAAGAAGATTCATCATCATCGTCGCGGTAAGAAGAATGCATCATCAGCAATGTCCTTAATGGGCAATGCTGATGATGCATTTTCTTCCAAAAGAAACGATCACAGACTATGCACGTGCGTCTTTGCAGAGAAGGGCGAGCGGGGATGCACGTCGGGAGGCTGGGTGTTCAATTACTCGTAAATGCAAGCTTGCACCCTGCGGCAAGGCTGCTTCAAAGAATTCTGCTTTCTCCAGCGGTAAGGTGCATACTGGGCACCGCGCTTAAATGAAAGGCAGCCACAGCATGCACATGTCTATCCATTGTCGCTCTTCTGTGTGCGTGACGCTTTTTCATAGTACATACTGCTATCGTAATGAGGTATAGGTGTCAACGTACGACCGAAGCAGCAGAAGCGTTTCTGCTTCATAAGCACGCCACCGAATGCGTGAGCCACCCCTCCATATCTCCGACCCATAACAAACCAACGTCTTTTTAAGTGGCGTGTAATTCACACTTATGCGGCTGCAGCGCTTCTGTTTCAAGAGTCGGTCGCTGCGAGCTTGCAAGGTACTTCAATGTCTTCGAAGGTAACATTCCTTTATTGAATACAGGCATCGCTTCGAGCACGCCAGTCTCTTCTAAGTGGTAGCTATCCGCAGAGGGTCTCGAGGCAGTGCGTGCTGATGCGAGCCTCCTCGACGTCGCTCCGCTCAGTGAGCTCAGCTTTCCCGGGACCAGCCCTTGCCTCGACCTCACTTGCGGCATTGATGGCTCCGCTCTCTGAAAGAGAAAATTCAGTCAAATAACAGCGTCACATGTAGTTGAAATATATATATAAAAAACTCCAGGCCTGCGCGCTAAGCGAAGCACAGTCACATCGAAAGCTGGAAGAGCGGCATTTCTAGAGCCTGTTATAAACTCTCTTGGAGCTACTAATACAAGTACACTAGCAAGGTACCCACAACGCCATAAATCAATATCTTTGTGAAGTTGGGAAGCAATGACTACGCCACTATTCTTCATTTTGCGGAGAAGCGAGGTACCCGGTACACATCTGTAAGGCATTATGCGCACATTGTTGATGGCCGTTGGACGTTGTTGCGATATCATAACCGTAAAATGGCCGTTGTTGTCTCATACAGCTTTCGCTGTAAAAAACGTGCCTCTAGTGGGTTTACACGCAAGCCTATCGACAACATCACCGGCACATAATTACGTAAAACGCATTTTCGCCTAACTCAATCGCTGCGTTTGTTTTACAGCGAAAGCTGCTATGAGATCAAAACAAGGGTCGTTTTTGGCGCCGTATATATAGTTCGCCGCCGCTGGTGTCCGTAACCGCTATCGCGCGAAATATAAAAAGGAAATAAGAAAAAATATCTATAATGGAACGAGCTTCGAACCTCCGCCCTCTACGTGGGAGCCCAGTATTCTCCCTCAAAGCCAAGCCGGCGCTTGAAAGTGCTTTGCAAAAAAAAAAAACGCCAGGCCTGCGCTAAAACCGCAGCACAGTCACAGCGAAAGCTGGAAGAGCGGCGTTTCTAGAGCCCGTTAAGCTCTCTTGGGGCTACAATACAAGTACACTAGAAAGGTACCCACTACGCCAGAAATCACAATTTTTGTGAAGTTGGGAACCACCTACTAAGCCATTATTCGTCATTCTGCGGAGAAGTGAGGCACCAGCTACACGTCTGTAAGGCATTATGTGCACTTTGTTGACGCGACGACTGATGACGATGAAGAATTATGGCTCAGCCCTTTGTAATGGGTTGGAATCTTTAAACGGCGCACCAGTTATGTAATTTGCATTGGGTGACGCCCGGTCGCTATTTCCCTTTCCCGTCATGCTGTATAACATACGTTGACGTGGGAGAGAGACGGGGAGGGGATGGCCGAGGAACTTTACTGAGACCCCGAGGAAATGGATCATGCGCTTACGGGCTTCCTTGGCAACCAATACAAGCGCACTTGCGAGGACCCCACTACGCTATAAATCATTGTAATTTTACTGAGACCCCGAGGAAGTGGATCGCGCTTATGTGCTTCCTTGGCAACCAATACAAGTGCACTTGCGAGGAACCCACTACGCTATAAATCATTGTAATTTTTGAGAAGTAGGGCAGCAGGCACTGTGCCATTTTTCGTCATTCTACGGAGAGCGTTGGTACCTGCTAAACCCATGTAAGGGATTATGTGCACTTTGTTGATGCGGTGCCTGATGACGATGAAGAATTATGGCAGAGTCCTTTGTAATGGGTTGGAAGCATTCAACAACCTACTCGTTGCGCAATTAGCATTGTGTGACGCCTGGTTACAGAATTCGCGTTGTGCGACGCTTGGTGCTTATTTTACTCTTCTACCACGCTACATTGCATATGCTAATGTGGTTCCTTCCCGACATGAAGCCTGTATAGGACCTTTTAGCAAAGCAGTTTCAAGCACCGGCATGGCTCAGAGGTTGAATACTGGGCTCCCACGCAGAGGGCCCAGGTTCGAACCTCGCTCCATCCTGGAATTTTTTTCTTATTTCGTTTTTTTTCCTATTTCGAGCGATACTGGTTACGGACACCGGCGGCGGCGGCGGCGGCGGACAACTACGGCGCCAAAAACGGCCGGTGAAATGATCTCATAAGAGCTTTCGCTGTAAAAAAAACCCTATACAGGCTTCATGTCGGGAAGGACACACATTAACATATTGCAACGCGTATGAGCCGAGGGAGAAGAAGAAAAAGAAGACGTGAGCTGGTTGAGCCTACCGACGCCATCATTACCTGACCATCAACATCGCCCTGTAAATAAACATAATTCAGACGTACCCGTAACAGTTTTGGGGTGGAGGTGCTGGGTACTTCGATCAAGACGACGGAGCCGCTGCCACTAGGTCTACGCCGAAGCCGACGCCTCGCTCGACTACCTCCGACACTACCGGGGATCCCGATGTCCAACAACGGTGACCAACAGTCGTCTCCGACTCCTCCGGCGCGGACAACCGGTGCCTGGATGCGTCAGATGGAGCCACGCCTTTTCTCTGGCAAATCCGGCGAGGACGTGAAGGAATGGCTCATCCACTACAAGGGTGTCAGGAAGTATAACGGCTGGAACCCCACGGCTCAGCTGGAGCATGTCGTTCTCTTCCTGACAGACACTGCGCTGGTGTGGTTTGAGAACCACGAAGAATCATTGACAACCTGAGACCGCTTCGCTACTGAAATCACCGAGTGCTTCGGAGATTCTACCACGAAAAGGAAGCGGGCGGAGCAGACATTGCTTCAGCGTGCACAAGTGCCAGGTGAGACCTGTACTATGTATATAGAGGCTATCCTGAAGTTGTGTAAGACAGTGAATCCTCGAATGTCCGAAGAGGACAAAGTTGGGCGCCTTCTCAAAGGTATTGCCGAGGATGTATATAACTACTTGATCGCCAAGGAGAGTCTCACCTCGGTCGCTGATGTCATCAAGCATTGCCGCACATTTGAGACCTTGAAGCTACGCCGCATCACGCCTAAGTTCGGCAGGTTAGCAAATGTTGCGACTGTAGCAAGCGTTGATGACAGCTACAGTGTTCAATTTGACTTTGCGGCAATTGTAAGACAAATTGTCCGCCAAGAACTCGAACGGCACATCAAATCGGCGGATGTCGAACAACCTGGTTGTGCTTTTAACCAACCGCACGAACCTGCATCCGCTGTATCCACATTGTCGGCCATGTCAGGCGGCGCAGACTTTCGCGCCGACCAGCTGCGACAGCACCAAAGTTCAGTTCCCAATGACATGACGCACGACCAACGCACTCGTAGGGATACGACCACGAATCAGCACCCCGAAGATCGTGTTTTCTACACGCAGCGTCCCAGATTTCATCCCGAAGCCTACAACGCCGGTCGCCCATCGCCTGTCTGCTACAGCTGTGGTGCCGTAGGTCACATCTCTCGTTTTTGTCGCCGGCGCCGCGAGACAAGATACGGCCCACCACCGACTTGGCCTAACCTTGAACAAGGAATTTATGACGATCATTGGCCGACAGAACCTCGGGCAGCAAACACCACAGGCTTGCCACCGAGGAATACCTTCCGTCAGTACAACAGAAGGAGTGACTCGCCAGCTTCAGACCGTAGCCTTACGCCACCGACCAGACGCCAACGCCGTTCACCGTCACCACGGCGACGTTCTACGTCACCACCGCCGTCGGGAAACTAGCCGGCGCGGCCGATGGAGGTAAGGTCGCCGGCCAGTCTCCGTCTCTGCGAACTACTCCTCTTCCTATTATGATGGTCAAGAACAAAGTGTGTGTGTTAATTGATAGTGTAACTGCCACTGCGTTAGTAGATACTGGTGCTACGGTTTCCGTCATAAGTGTGACATTCAAAGAAAGGCTGGGTCGGAAAGTTATGTTCCCGTGGAATGGTAGTGTGACATTTCGTGGTGTCAGTGGAGAGTGCCTTGTTCCCCTCGGTATTTGTGTTTCAAGTGTATTATTCGGCGAGCAAGAACTCATAACGGAATTTCTTGTTCTACCACGGTGCACTCATGATGTGATTCTCGGGATCGAATTTATTCAGGACTGTGGTGCTTCCGTTAACTGTGGCACAGGGGAAATTACGTTGAATAGCGCGCTTCTTTCTACTCTTTCGGACACATCCTTACCAGTGAAAAACTATTTTATCGTATCGAACGATTCGCTTATAGCGCCGTGGTCCCTATCGCGTGTTCCTGTTCATGTTGCTGCTTCCGACCTTTCATCATTCGACGCGCAAATCCAACCGTTTGCCACGGGTTGCGCGAAGAAAGATGTACTTGTGCCGCGTTCTCTCGTGACAGTTGTGAATGGCGCCTCAAACTTGTGGGCTTTCAATTGTTTTCGGTGCCTGCTGCTCGCTAAATTTGACGAAGTGACTTACAGCTCTATCACAGGTTTAGGAGAGGAGGAGCAGTCTCAAACAAGCGACCCCCAAAGAAGCAGTTCCGAAGAACAGGTCTTACGGATGATTAGCAAGTCGCTGCCCTCACATGAACGCCACGCTCTTGCACGAGTCCTTCTGTCACATCTTTCTGTGTTCGATTTCACACAAAGTGATAAGGGCTTCACTGCCACGTTCTCGTGCTCACCACAGAATTGACACCGGATCTGCACACCCCATTCGTCAAAAGCCTTACCGCGTGTCTTCGACGGAAAGGGCAGTTATAGCTGAACAGGTGACCGACATGTTACGGAAGGGTGTTGTCAAAGAGTCATCTAGTCCG
Organism: Rhipicephalus sanguineus; assembly: GCF_013339695.2. NCBI lineage: Eukaryota > Metazoa > Arthropoda > Arachnida > Ixodida > Ixodidae > Rhipicephalus > Rhipicephalus sanguineus. The sequence continues at coordinate 106,339,569 of NC_051179.1, read as the reverse complement.
TGGGCAGCACCAGTGATCTTAGTAAAGAAGAAGGACGGATCTTGGCCGTTCTGTGTTGACTACAGAAAATTAAACGCGGTCACCAAAAAAGACGTGTATCCGCTACCTAGAATTGATAATGTCATCGATTGCCTACATTCCGCTGCCTACTTTTCGTCGCTGGATTTGCGATCAGGGTATTGGCAGATACCCATGCACCCAAATGACAAGGAGAAAACAGACTTCGTGACGCCCGACGGCCTTTATGAATTTAATGTTATGCCGTTCGGCCTTTGTAATGCGCCAGCAACGTTCGAACGATTTATGGACACTATACTTCGCGGACTTAAATGGGAAATTTGTTTGTGCTACCTCGATGATGTGGTGATTTTTGGCAGCACACTGAACGAGCATAACAGACGCCTCAGTCTTGTTCTGGATTGCGTGGAAAAGGCCGGCTTGATCTTAAACTCAAACAAATGTCGTTTCGGTGAAACAGAGACATTAGTACTTGGGCATCTCGTTGACAAAAAACGCCAGGCCTGCGCTAAAACCGCAGCACAGTCACAGCGAAAGCTGGAAGAGCGGCGTTTCTAGAGCCCGTTAAGCTCTCTTGGGGCTACAATACAAGTACACTAGAAAGGTACCCACTACGCCATAAATCACAATTTTTGTGAAGTTGGGAACCACATACTAAGCCATCATTCGTCATTCTGCGGAGAAGTGAGGCACCAGCTACACGTCTGTAAGGCATTATGTGCACTTTGTTGACGCGACGACTGATGACGATGAAGAATTATGGCTCAGCCCTTTGTAATGGGTTGGAATCTTTAAACGGCGCACCAGTTATGTAATTTGCATTGGGTGACGCCCGGTCGCTATTTCCCTTTCCCGTCATGCTGTATAACATACGTTGACGTGGGAGAGAGACGGGCAGGGGATGGGCGAGGAACTCTACTGAGACCCCGAGGAAATGGATCATGCGCTTATGGGCTTCCTTGGCAACCAATACAAGCGCACATGCGAGGACCCCACTACGCTATAAATCATTGTAATTTTACTGAGACCCCGAGGAAGTGGATCGCGCTTATGTGCTTCCTTGGCAACCAATACAAGGGCACTTGCGAGGAACCCACTACGCTATAAATCATTGTAATTTTTGAGAAGTAGGGCAGCAGGCACTGTGCCATTTTTCGTCATTCTACGGAGAGCGTTGGTACCTGCTAATCCCATGTAAGGGATTATGCGCACTTTGTTGATGCGGTGCCTGATGACGATGAAGAATTATGGCAGAGTCCTTTGTAATGGGTTGGAAACATTCAACAACCTACTCGTTGCGCAATTAGCATTGTGTGACGCCTGGTTACAGAATTCGCGTTGTGCGACGCTTGGTGCTTATTTTACTCTTCTACCACGCTATATTGCATATGCTAATGTGGTTCCTTCCCGACATGAAGCCTGTATAGGACCTTTTAGCAAAGCTGTTTCAAGCACCGGCATGGCTCAGAGGTTGAATACTGGGCTCCCACGCAGAGGACCCAGGTTCGAACCTCGCTCCATCCTGGAATTTTTTTCTTATTTCGTTTTTTTTCTTATTTCGAGCGATACTGGTTACGGACACCGGCGGCGGCGGCGGCGGCGGACAACTACGGCGCCAAAAACGGCCGGTGAAATGATCTCATAACAGCTTTCGCTGTAAAACGGTGTGAGGCCAGACCCACGCAAGATCGAGGCTGTCAGCTCTTTCGAACCACCTAAGTCCTTGCAGGAGTTGCGGAGCTTCTTGGGCTTATGCTAGTATTTTCGTCGCTTCGTTCCAAGGTTCGCAGACGTGGTGCATCCCCTAACATGTCTTCTCCAAAAAGACGTCCCTTTCAACTGGACTTCCGCTTGCGACGATGCGTTCCGACAGCTAATGTTTCTGCTAACGTCGGGGCCCATATTGCGTCACTTCGATGCGTCCTCGCCGACAGAAGTGCACGCGGATGCTAGTGGCATCGGCATCGGTGCCGTACTAGTGCAGCGCCATCAAGGAGCAGAACACGTAGTGGCTTATGCCAGCCGCTCTTTCAGTAAGGCTGAGCGAAACTATACCGTGACGGAACAAGAATGCTTGGCAGCTGTTTTCGCAGTACACAAATTTCGACATTATATCTACGGACGTTCGTTCACAATCGTCACCGACCACCACGCTTTATGCTGGCTGATGAATCGCCGTGACCCAAGTGGACGGCTTGCGCGTTGGGCTCTTCGACTACAGTAGTACGACTTCGTCATCTCGTACAAGTCTGGACGTCACCACGCAGATGCAGACTGTCTCTCCCGCCTTCCTCTGACGACGACCGAGTGTGACGAAGACAGTTTTGATGACTGCTTTGCCCCCATTACCTCCACATTCCCAGACTCGACGAGTTCAAGACAGAACAAAATATTATATTGGTTTGGAACCACTATTCGTCGCTGCAACGCGTCCCGGAGCCACCGGTCGCTTTCGTGTCCGTGACGGCCTGCTTTACAAGACGAATTATTCGACTAAAGGCGCACGCTTCCTACTGGTCGTGCCACGGAGTCTGCGATTGGAAATACTGAGAGCCATGCACGAAGAAGCAACCGCTGGTCACTTGGGGTTCATCAGAACTTTGAACCGGATACAGGAGCGATTTTACTGGCCCAGAATGCCCAGAACACAGTCAAACACTATGTCGCAAGTTGCGAACAGTGTCAACGCTACAAGCGCCCTCCGATTTCTCCGCCGGGTCTACTCCAACCACTATCACCGCCTCGTCTACCATTTGAACAAGTGGGTATCGATCTTTTAGGCCCATTTCCACGATCATATAACGGCAATCGATGGGTGATAGTATGTGTCGACCATCTGACTCGTTACGCAGAAACGGCAGCCATACCATCTTCGACAGCTGCGTGCGTTGCAATGTCACTGCTTCGATTTATCATGCTTCGGCATGGTCCTCCCCGAGTGATCATTAGTGATCGTGGTCGTCAGTTCATCGCGGACGCCGTAGAAGAACTGGTTTGTCTGTGCAATTCGCAGTTCCGTCATTCATCGCCTTATCACCCTCAGACGAACGGGCTTGTAGAGCGTACGAACAGAACTCTGACTAACATGTTGGCCATGTACGTATCTTCCGACCACAAAGACTGCGACGATGTTCTCCCCTTCATCACATATGCGTACAATACTGCAAAGCATGAGACAACCGATTACAGTCAATTTTACCTCCTTTATGCACGTCCACCGCTAAGCTGCATCGACACGATACTACCGTTTGACTTTCATAGCGACTACTCTGTCGCGCGGACGCTGTGTCTTGCCGAAGAAGCCCGGCGTATTGCTCGCCTTCGTACTGTGGCATCGCAGCAGCGATCGAAAGAACGCTATGACAGCCGCCATCAGACTGTTTCGTACTGCAAGGGAGACTTCGTGTGGTTGTGGACCCCGCAGCGTAAACGGGGCTTATGCGAAAAGTTTTTACCCCAGTACACGGGCCCATTCGTCACCGTTGATCGCTTGAGCGATTTGACGTACGTGGTGGCACGCTTGACGTCAGCTGGCCGTCGGTCAAGCCGGACCCAGCTGGTACATGTTGCCCGTCTTAAGCGGTTTCACCCTGCACATTCTCAGTGATTCATTCTCGCCCAGCGGGCTTCGTCTGGGAACCGGGGAATGCAACGGGTATGAGCCGAGCGAGAAGAAGGAAAAGCTGGCTGGGCCTACCGACGCCATCATTACCTGACCGTCAACCTCGCTCTGTAAATAAACATAATTCAACCGTACCCGTAACAATATGTAATATAGTGTGGTAGAAGCGTAAAATAACAAGCAGGCATCACACAACGCTAATTCCATAACCAGGCGTCACAAAATGCGAATTGCACAACGAGTAGGTTGTTGAATGCTTCCAACCCATTACAAAGGGCTCGGCTATCATTCTTCATAGTCATCAGGCACAGCATCAACAAAGTGCACATAATGCCTTACTGATAGCACCTCGCGTCTGCGCAGAATGACGAACGAAAACTTGCTATAGTGGCTGCTTCCCCACTTCACAAAAATTATGATGATTTATAACGTAGTGGGTTCCTCGCAAGTGCACTTGTATTGGTTGCCAAGGAAGCCCATAAGGCCCCCATGATCCATGTCCTCAGGGCCTCAGTAAAGTTCTTTCCCTCTCTCTCTTCCTTTCTCAACTTCACGTATGTTATCAAAGCTTGGTGGGAGAGTTAAATAACGAACGGCCGTCACACAATGCGAATTACGTAACTAGTGGGTCGTTTAAAGATTCCAACGCAATACAAAGGAATCAGCCATTATTCTTCATCGTCATCAACCGTCGCATCAACAAAGTGCACATAATTATGATTTGTGGCGTAGCGGGTACGTTGCTAGTCTAGTTGTATTCGTAGCCACAAGAGAGTTCATAACGGGCTCTAGAATTGCCGCTCTTCGGATTTTCGCTGTGACTGTGCTGCGCTTTCCGCGCAGGCCTGGCGTTTCTTTTCCTTCTAGTTTTTTTTCTTTGCCATATGTTAGTGTTTATATTTTATAACGTCATATCCGTGGCGGAACGCGTCAGCGGAGCCGTGGTGGACACCGGCATAAAACACTTTCGTGTTAAAATAGTGAAATATGGCTCTTGAAGACGACACTCTCTTGGTATTTATGGCACAGTGGCCAGATATGGCCAAACATGAGTATCACGTCCTTCTTGCCTGTTGTAATGTTATTGTCGCCAGAAACAATGGAGTGCGAGTACCATACACGCAAACACTCTAATAAGAAAAAGCGTGCATCCATGCTGTTGATGAGCAACAGTGCACTGACGGAACGACATATTTACGCCCTTCGACTTGGCTTGTCACATATTAAGGAGCCTGGAAGCATTGTGAGAATTAACAACGTCCTATAATCAGTCCGAAATGCAGCAGTACAACTAATATTGACGCAGTATGCACATTATTGCTAAAATATGGCAGTACTATTTGTAACCCAATATTTGGAAGGAACAGCTGCTCGATCTATGAAGACAGTGAACTGATGCAAAGAACAACTGCTCGACAGGCCGCTGGTGAACATTACTGAAATGATATTTACTGCCTTCGAGGGAGAGGAACGCGTCTTCTAATGACACATACGTTAAAGACATGCCAAATGATAACCAGTGTTCGCTACATACCACAGATCAAGTCTACACGGAGCTATAATTGGCGGCGATGAAAAATAAATTTACCGTCCAGGCGCTTCGTTCAGTTTTTCTTCTTTTTTTTTTCGTTCACAGTCAGAGTGCCCAGCGCGAAAACATTTATTGTTGGTATGTGTGTTGGGTGTCCCATGTGTAACATTTCCATTTCAGTAACTGGAGCGACCAAAAAAAAAACGCGCGATATTCTTGAAATGTCCTGTCATATCAGAAGGCCAATAAGTGCATTCCACTGGAAATAACCATACGGTGTTGGCTAGACCTCATGCGCAACATCACTGAAGGTTCACCATGGCGTATCTCTTGTGGCCCTGTTCATTTACAATCACGAGCCCAATCAGGCTCAAGTCGCCAGGATGTCACGAAAAGCACGTGTACTCTAGGAGCACCCCAATTTCCTTCCTCTGGTTAAAACAAGTTGAATAGTAAAATAAAAAATTCCGCACTTTTTCTGCAGTGACTAAACTGTGCAGTGCTTGATAGACGCTTGGCTCAAAACGCTGCCTATGCGTGAACAACGTTTGCCTAATTATATCGTTTCAATCTATAGGCGAATGGGAAGCAGTCCCTGGGTGTCTTTATGCACTTGTTTTTTGAGCGGGTGTTTGTGCTCGCTTGCACGCGTGTTTGCAATAGATGGAAGCAAGTCTGGTGGCCACTGATACTTAAATTTTGTAGCTCGTCTTGTGAAGATGTATGCCTCATCTCTGTCATTTCTCTTGGTTTCCTTCGATCATCCTTAATGATAATTCTCCTGTAGGCTCTTTCCGTATAACTTTCCGTTTAACTTTCGCTTTGTAAGGAGATATATGTATGCTGTATTAGAAAGAACTTTCTTGGAGTATATTGTCAATATTATTACGCTGTCTAGCTTAAAACGTAGGTTTAGCATGACCTAATCTTTGGTGCGTAGACACCCACAGATTACAGTGGCGAAGCTGGCGACGTGTGTATCGAATTTTGTGCAATTAAAGTGGCGCATGAAGCAGTTCCACCGACATATACTTACGTGCCAGGATGAGACCAAGAATGGCCAAGCCAACAAGCATCGCCTTCAGGTGCATGTTTTTCACGTATAGGGATCCTGCAAAGAAAGGAAAAAGGAGCTTGTTTTTTTAGTGGCTTGTTGTCGGTATTATATTGCTTCATGCACCTTCGGCCTATTCGACCAACTGTTTTATTGCGCGAAACTGTGAAGAATTTTCGTCAAATATTTACACCGCATGCAAGACCATCTTTATAACGTCATAAACTGGGAATAAAAAGTGCGACCACATGAGCATAGATTCCCAAGTTTTCCTTCTGACACTTCGAGCTGCTGTATATTGCTTTGACGGCATGCATGCCAACCCTCTTCATCGTGACAATGTGTGAGCATACACATTAATTATGAACCAACTAAACGGCAAGTCAAATAGCTTTACATTCAATAATTTACGCTAACACTAGCTTCGTATATCTACCACTAGCTGCGCTCAAAGTCTGCAACACTGCTTCTGTAAGTCTCAGCTCTTATGACAACGTTTTACGAGGTGCTATCATTAATCCAGAAATAAAGCTGGAAATGTAAAGGTCAGCTCACTGGCGTTGCTGCCAATATGAACTAGGATGCCTGATTGCAAAATGCTGCATGCCTTTGTTGGGCGAGTCAGTTATCGTATATCCTGTTGCAGCAGTTACAACTTTATTATGTGAACTGCGACGACGTGCACGCGTAACCTTCCTGCTTAGAAGTTCTAAACATCTTACCTTAAGAAGAGCCGACGTTGACTTGATGCAAGCAGGTCCTCTGCTATAATTTTCGTTCTGAAATAATGCACCATTGTAGCGCGTTTTTATACCTTGATCAAGCGTGCATGTACACTACACTCCTCTTCAGAGAACGCATCCTGACAGTTTTTAATTGAATTCTACATACCATCAGAAGTAAATCATCTAAGCAAAATTAATCATGATTCACTGCATGAAGCTCCACAGCATTATAAGATTGCATACATCGGTCCTAATAGAGACGTGGAGGCACTGCAGTGTTTACTGCACCAGTTTTCGCATGCCTTTCCATGCCTAAGATTATGTGTCAATGTTGGCATGAATAATTATATGCTGACTATCATCTCGTTAGGGCAGCATCAGTGCAAGCCCGTATAGTATACAGTAATTAGGTATCTCTCGAAACATGCAGACTTCTATCAACAGAGGTGCTTGAACCAATATTTCAGCCGCATCTCATTTGTCCGATTGCCACACATGCACAAACATTTTAACCTCGTGCAACTAGAGAAAAAGTAAACGTTTTATCATCGCCGCGACATTTGGATTATGGAGAATTTTCAACCTATGCGTCAGGGGCGTAGCCAAGGGGGGGTTGGGGGGATTCAACCCCCCCCCCCCCGAAATTTTTCAGTTTTGCTTGCGTATATATACACGCACACATACAAACGCACGCACGAACATACATGAAGTATGGTTGAACCCCCCCCCCCCGAAAAAAATTTCTGGCTACGCCCTTGCTATGCGTGGTTAAAAGCTTCATTCCTGTAGCTATAGGTATACGGCGTTTCGCAATATATTGGTATGTCTGTTTATAGAACGAAACAATAATAATGCAACGCAAACGTGTGTTTACTAATACGACAATATAAAGAGTGGTAGTTCCCATGCAAGCGAAAGAAATTATTTTGCAATAAAAGTTGTTATGCTTTAGCACATGCCATGCTTCAAATGGACTCCAGAGACTTCAGTGATGGGCAATTGACTAGGAAAGTCAATGCACTGCGTATCTTCGCAGAGTCATTCCAAGGAAAATTCGAAAGAATTTCGGTGTTCAGGCTGCTATCGCCCTGGCTATCATACACGCTTCACTAATACCAGCACCGGACGAACGAACCAATCACCATGGTTACTGATTCACAAACTGCCTGTTGGAACATGGCGAACATGGCGGAGTTGCCACAAGAAAGGGGAATTTCGTACACCTACATCGGACAGAGCGGGCGCTGTATTAATGAACGAGCCAGGGAGCATGAACCGAATTTAATGAAGGACGGCGTGGCACATTTGCCTATGCATTGCAAAACCTGCAAGTGTCAACCACGTTTTAAAGAGATCAAGATTATAGGCAGAAGCAAGAATCAGACTGCGCGTGAGTTGATGGAAGCCTATTACATAAGAAAGAAAGCAGAAAGGTGTGTCAGTGATACGTCGGTGACGTTGTATGGATGGGGAAAGAGATTGTTTGATAGCTGGATAGCCTAAGGTGGTGTTGAGACTGCGCATGTGTGTATGTTGTATATTTATTTCTGGGTTTGCGCTCAGTCTAATTCAGTTGGAAGTGCCGCCCGTCCTGTCCTTGTGTGTTTCTTTCCTTTGTGTTGTGCTCTTTCGCGGCTAAAAGATGTCACTAAGCAAGTACCAACTAGGCCAACAAACAGTCTTGTTAAAACGTGTTTGCGGACCAGGTAGGTGCATCCGTCAACGAACACGCTGCCGATACATCCACAGCTGTCCCGCACTAGGACTTAAACCCTTCCTAAAACGAAAGCTCAGGGCTTACTGGCAGCGCTCGTGGGACAGAAAAACGCAAAATAAGGTACATGTTATCGAGCCGAATCTTGGAAGCTGGCCACCAATATCAAGATCACGCCGCACACAAGTATCCCTTACCAGGCTAAGAATAGGACACACACTCAGCACACATGCATATCTTCTGTCCGGTGGTGATACACTCAGGTGTGAGAGATGTGGAGAACCACTTACCGTTCTCCACATCCTGATCCAGTGCAGAGAATTAGACGCTATCAGTAAAAAGCACTTTTCATTACCCTACCGAAAGCAATTTCCAGTGCATCCTTTCATGTATATCGATAGAGATCCGCTTTTTAGGTATGATTCATGGTTCGTGTTTTTAAAGGATGCACATTGCTTTCACGTCATATTTCGAGGCAACCCGTAGCACAAACTCTGAATTGAGGTTGCTGCTGCGGCAGCCACATTAGAAAAGCACCTGCCTCGCGGGCCTTGGACCCAAGGGTTGTGGACGAGGTATTCGTGCTGATGCTATATCTCCATAGTTTTATTATTACGACCGCTTGGCATTGATCTTCACTGCACACATTTCACGTCACTGTCACGATTTTATTGCTTATATGTTTACGCGCCGTTAGCGCGAGGAATATTAAGGCCCCTATACAGCCACTTACCACATTCATTGTTCACAATTTTTGTCCCATGACATGACGCTCTTTGGCCATCAAATGGGCCTTGCCGCACAAAACACCACATATCGCCATGCTGATAATACATGGCAAAAATTTTGAAACACAGCATACGGCATCTTATTTTACCCTAATTCTTCTTGGTATTGCCGATACGGTACTGTCACCTTATTCGTGAACGAAGCGGATAAACCAATTCACCGACTGCAAGGAGAATTGCTGAGCTTATGAAAAAAAGTTAAGGTCTCGAATAATCATGATCCTATAAAATACGCGGGGCCAGGTGAATTGTTTACAACAATTTCTATTGCTTTCGGATTTGGGCTGTTTAGTAGGAGCCTAAGCTAAAAGCGTCATATCATATGATGGCAAGACTACCCATTTACGATAGCGACTAGACCAAGAGCTCGTTCATTGCCTCATTCATAACCCCATATGGACCGTCTTTTTTTGCTAGATACACAGTGTAATATCTGCAAAGAAATTCAAACAAGAAAGTAGTACATGGGAAGATGGAGCCTTCAAGCGATGAGAAATTGTTGAAGAGGGAATGTCGCTGGAGCCTGGGCTTCGGCAAGTTGACTTGTCCAAACATTAGCGTCAGCGACATTCTCTACTCAACTATTTCTCATCGCTATACGAGAAAATCGTGCTACAAAACATTTTCGTCATGTCCTTTATTTATCAGTCATGTGGTCTCCCTCCGCCGCTGTGAAAACCGTCTTACAGGCAGATTTATTATGACAGACACTACATTGCCACGTGCGTTTCTTATTATCAGTTTTGCTGTATGCGGGTTTCGCCCACAAAGACAGTCAGCGACGCTCAGCGCAACTCGCGCCTCATTGTTCGAGAAGCTTCTCGATTACTGTAGATCCTTTTGTTAAGATTGCGTGCAAGACGCGAACACTCGAGCTTATTCTGGAGATTACGCGACAACCAGCGATAACGCTGGAATATTCTGTGGCACATGCGTATATGCCGACGCGCTTCACCGCTTGTCAGTTGATCGACGGACGACGCCCTGTTCGCCGCTATTATTGTACAGCGTGTATTGCTGTCGTTCTAGTTCTCATTTGCCGGCCACAAGTGCGGCCAAATAAAGTTTCACCCTGCAAACGCCGACTGCTGTCTTCTTCGACGTCACGACCACGTGGCAATATCAAAATCCTATTTGACTCGACACGCAGTAATCCATGATCCGCTGCCACTTGAGCGCAGCAACCATTTCACCTAGCAGAATAGCAGTCTACGAAGCCCATTACCTTTATTAGTTCCCGCACGGCGCAAGATATAATACCATAGTATCTTGGGACATCCAAAAGAGGATGAACAGAGCCGAAGGGAACACCGATACAGAAGTTATAGGGAAAAAACTTTACAAAAAGAATACGTTTTTATCCTGTCAAGAACACACTGCTGTAAATAAAGGAACCGCTTCAGATGCATCGCACCCCACAAAGGCAAGTCCCTGCATTCCGTCGGACACGGCGTAGGATCTCGAATTCCTATAGCACAGCCTCCTTTGTCACGGTATCTTTGACGTACGTATTAGGCCTCATTAGATCAACAGGCTTGTGCAGCCTACTTTATTGCTGAGAGGTCCCGATGGTGTTTTCGACTATAAACGTGTGTCAACATCCGGGGTCCGCGTATTACACTTTTGTTTATTTTTATATGTCTCCTTTCTGTCCAGAAGTTTTTATGGGGTACATTTTAGCGCAAACTGTGAAAGAAAGCACGGGAAAAGAGTAGAGGAAAGCAGAAAGGTCGAGCGCTAAACTTCAACTGTTTATTCGAAAGGTGAGGCCAACAACAAATAACCATGTGCGCATGCGCGCGCCAGTAAGGGAAAAAATCACACTTTCATGTCAAATAATTGCATCTCGTTTTGGAACAGACAAACAGACGTATCACTGATACAACTCGTGCCTCTCTTCTTAATATGGAACGCCTCCAATAACTCTCGCGCTAATGTGTCACTGCCCCTGCCTATTACCTGGATCTCACGAAGCAGAGGCTCACAATTGCAGGTTGCGCAATGCGCGGGCAAGTGCGCGTTTCCTTTATTCTTTAATGATAATTCATGCTCCCGTGCTCGGTCGTTGACACATCGCCCAGTTTGGCCCACATACGTCTTCCCACACGACAGCGGTATCTCATATACAACGCCCGTCGTGCATTTCACATAAGGTCTGGTGTGCTTCTTCTGGCAACCGAACTTTCTGTCAACGCGACTAATTCGCGGACACAGTCCGGCCAATTTGCGTGGAGCCGAGAAGACTACAGGCACACCGTATCTATTGGCTACCTTCTTGAGGTTGTGGGAAAGTTGGTGGACGTACGGGACCACTGCTTTTTCACCGCAAAATCGCACAAGGAAAACATTCCTTTCCGTGCCATCGTAAGCGAAAGAGGTTCGTGGCAGCAGTTAGTAAGCAGGTTTCTTTTAAAACACCTAAAATGCTTGAAGGTGGATGATCCTTTTATCACCAAATGTTCTACAGATGTGATCAGTTACTTGCAAGGAAACGCATCTATCGCCCACGGTTTTTCTGTAGACGTCACAGATTTGTTCTACTCTGTGCCTCAGCAGCAAATGTTCGCCTCTGTTAGGGATTGTATTGACCGCAATGGGGTAGTAGATTTTCAGAATTTAGTGGGCATGTCTGCTGACAATTTTATGGTTTTATTAGAATTCTACTTAAAGTCTACCTTTATTTCTTTTAACGAAGAGCTGTACGTTCAGAATCAGGGAATATGTATAGGCTCATGTGTCGCTCCGGTGTTGTGTGACATTTTCTTGGCGTCTGTTGACCGTGACCTGCTGAGTACGTTTGACGATAGGTTCTTCCTTGAGGCTTTTAGGTATGTTGACGATTTTTTAATCATTTTAAAGACTAACCCTGCTTTTACATTTGACGAATGCCTTAGTGAAGTTTTAGCCGCCTTTCGGCTGCATGGGAAGGGCATGCTCTTTACACATGAATCCCCTTCCTGTAACACTCTCCAGTTTTTAGATCTGTTATTAACCTTTGACAAAAACCATGTTTGTTGGCAGTACAGCCCACGTGCACAGAAAGAGATGCTCCCGTACGATTCTGCCCACTCGAAATTAGTAAAGAGAGCTATCGCCACCAACTGCCTTGAGTCCGCCCTTACGAAGTCGTGTCCTCACGCCATGCAGGTTAGTTTTGAGAAACAATTGGCAAGGCTATATGAAGCCGGCTTCCCGAGCTCGGTCGTAGTGGCCGTTTCGAAAACCCTTCTTCAGAAGGTGAAGGGCCTAAAAAGGAAAACGCCTAGCCCTGTCCAAAAAGGAGGCAAGCCCGCAGTGGTCCCGTACGTCCACCAACTTTCCCACAACCTCAACAAGGTAGCCAATAGATACGGTGTGCCTGCAGCCTTCTCGGCTCCACGCAAATTGGCCGGACTGTGTCCGCGAATTAGTCGCGTTGACAGAAAGTTTGGTTGCCAGAAGAAGCACACCAGACCTTATGTGAAATGCACGACGGGCGTTGTATATGAGATACCGCTGTCGTGTGGGAAGACGTATGTGGGCCAAACTGGGCGATGTGTCAACGACCGAGCACGGGAGCATGAATTATCATTAAAGAATAAAGGAAACGCGCACTTGCCCGCGCATTGCGCAGCCTGCAATTGTGAGCCTCTGCTTCGTGAGATCCAGGTAATAGGCAGGGGCAGTGACACATTAGCGCGAGAGTTATTGGAGGCGTTCCATATTAAGAAGAGAGGCACGAGTTGTATCAGTGATACGTCTGTTTGTCTGTTCCAAAACGAGATGCAATTATTTGACATGAAAGTGTGATTTTTTCCCTTACTGGCGCGCGCATGCGCACATGGTTATTTGTTGTTGGCCTCACCTTTCGAATAAACAGTTGAAGTTTAGCGCTCGACCTTTCTGCTTTCCTCTACTCTTTTCCCGTGCTTTCTTTCACAGTTTGCGCTAAAATGTACCCCGTAGATTTCAACCAACTCGCCCAGCAACAAGTCTTACTCAGAAGTTTTTAATTGCTGAAATGACCTTCCTGCCTTTTCCTCCTATTCATCTCGCAGTCTCTACTAATGAAATGTAAAATATAATCGCGGACCATGGTCTGAATTGCGCAGAACTCATCAAGCGTGGCATCTCGTTGTTATGGGTGGTTTCAATCCTGCGGCCATGTCCCGCAGAGGTGACCCCGAGAACAGACTTCAAATTTAGAAAAGCTGGTGCACAGCATATATATCCCGGATTCCAGGAACGTAGTCAGAAACTTTGTTGGGGAGTGAATGAGTCCATGGAAGGTAGGGATAAGGATTCAGCACCCTTTTTAACACTAAAGTGTTTTATGCCGGCGTCCACCAATAATTTAGTGACGTATTTCCGTCACGGATATGATGTCGATAAAATGGACGCTAACGGATGAGAAAGAAAGAACGGCAAGAAATAGTTATCCCACCGGGAATCGAGCCTACAACCTCCTGGTCCGCGACGATAAGTGCCCGGCGCTCTAAGCCCTGAGCTTTCGTTTTAGGAAGGGTTTAAGTTCTAGTGCGGGACAGCCGTGGATGTATCGGCAGCGTGCTCGTTGACGGATGCACCTAACTGGTCCGCGAACACGTTTCCTTGTATCTGGCGGCGCCCTCTTACCCAGCACACTACGGCATGCTGTTTGAGTGCGTAGACCATGCATAGGAGTATGTAGAGCGAGACAAGGACAGGGTTTTTGTGTTTTTTTAGAGTTTTGGGGTCCTTTGCGACGCTTAGCGAATCTCTGTATATTACTACACTTTGTAGTTTTACTTGTTTGATGTGTTTGATGGTCGCAAATATCGCGTATGCCCCTGCTGTGAAAATGCTTGTGTTGCTGTGGAGGACACCGGGCATTCAAAGAGGATGGACCGACTGCTGCGTAGGACACAGAAGCGTGAAACGGTGAGGCGTCTGTGAAGAATTCAGGAGAAGTGTATTTGTGCTGCAGTTCGAGGAACTGTGTGCGCATATGTGCAATGGGACCGTGCTTACTAATTTCCACGCAGGATACATCATAATCTATCCGCTATCACAAAACGCACCCCACTGCCCACGCCTCGTAAAAAACGAAACTGAAAGTGTAGAAAAAGATCCGTAGACAGTCCGCAAGCTAACGAAATCCAATCCAAAGCCTGTACTTCCCATTATTCCCATGGTGGTTCAATGATCGCATAGCCAATTTCCTCTCTGGGGTATTGTATGAAACTCTATCAGTGCGAAAAAATTCTTTATTCTCTTCATTAAGCAGCAATACATCGACTGAGACGAAAAAGAAGATTGCTTTCGCCTCCGAGTCGTTTGAGGCGAATGCAAAATAGAACCTGTGAGTTTTTTTGCCTCTTCGTGAATGTTTTGTTGTCTACCACCTAATCTCGAAGGGCACAGGCGAAGCATTACTTCAACGACATCTAGCACTAATTGAAGCATGGTGCAGTCACTTGCCCACGAAGACATGTGTACTGGAGAGCAATTGCGTGGCTGTCTTGTGGGAAAAAAATAGCCGCATTCTTCACCATTCTCTCGATTCTGCAGATCCAGGTAGGTCGTTTGACGCCAACTGCCCCAGTAATTTCGCCGAAGATGTCAAGTATATTCAGAAACATTGTGCTTGTTTACTGCATTGGAAACAGTGAATGGCTGGGATAATTTGAAGAGAAGGATGTTATGGTCACGTGGGAGCCTTCCGAATTTCTAATCACGTCATACACACAATTCCAATCGGAAAACATTTTCTCAGAGCATTCTTTCTCGTGTCTGTACCAAATTCACTTTGCATATCACGACGCAAGGATGGTTGTTTAAGGGGTTTGAAGGTCAGTAATATTTCTGTATTTTTTTCTGCATAGGCGCTTCCTGAAATTTTGCCAAATATGCTATGTTATCACTCCTCTCGTGTAATTTGACGCTATCTGATTATGTTAGCAAAGGCTACTTATTCCATGGAAAATATAATTTTGTGTTAATATATTTTCCGACCACTGGAATTTGTAAATATTTTAACAACAATAACCAATTTGAGAAAATTATTATGTTCTTCAAGAATGCATGTTGCTGGGCGAGTCGATCGTACATCATTAAACAAAGTGCTTCGCAAAAGAAACATGGACCAAAAAAGAACGAGGACGGGCGCCCGTCCTCGTTCTTTTTTCGCGCATGTTTCTTTTTCGAAGAACCTTGTTTATTTATAAAATGATCATGCTTTTTGATAATGGGAGTAAAGTAACCTGTATGCTGTTATAAAGATTCAAGACCTCTGGGTACCATGCTCTTGCCTCACTTCACTAAATGCATATCAACTTAAGACAGTTCGCCTTTGGATGTTTGACCATGTTTTTTCCATAAGGGCGTTCCGTAAGGTGTGCTCTCTGACATAAGTTATAGACAGGGCTTGTAACGCTGCTGTGTGTATCAGCCCATGCAATCCATAAGGGCTTATTTTGGATAGCTTTTGCTGCGTAGTCAGTTAGCATAGCTATAGACATAGAAGCGCGTGCCTGTTTTCAATTAGGCAACTCATAATGAACACCAAAAGGGAGAGAGAGAGAGAGAAAACTTTTATTTGTGCAGGCTTCAAGGATCATCCTCGTTGGGTGGAGCCCTTAATTCAGGGCCCCATTGGCTCGCGCAACACTACGTGCCCGCTGGATCAGCCGACGCTGCTCCTGCGGTTCTGAGCTGGTCAGCGCAGTCTCCCACGAGGAGTGTGAGGGTGAAGGAATAGGGCGGCAGCCCGGTGGTTGTGGACATTCCGAGGTGCAGTGATACACCGTGGGCTTCGCTCCACAACAGGGGCAGTATGAGGGATATTGTGTGGGGTGGAAGAGATGAAGGATATAAAGGCAGAGGAATGAATTATTCTGAAGATGCCGCCAGGCAACAGCGTTCTCTCGGATGAGTGATTTATGTGGTGGTGGGAAGTACATACGGCTTTTCGGTAATGGTGTAGTTGAGTGGTTCTTTTCATGCATCGTCTGGGTTGAACAGCTGTTCCGATGGCGCCCGGTTTGTGAGCTCTCGAGCTACCGCATCGGCGCGTTTATTGCCATGGAAAGAGGCGTGTCCAGGTGTCCAGACGATACGCACCCTGTGTAACAAAGTGTGGTGTATTGATGTCAGGATACGGTGTGTGTAGGGTGTGACCTTTCCTTTCGCTATGTTCCAACAGGCAGTTTGTGAATCAGTAACCACGGTGATTGGTTCGCCCGGTGCTGGTATTTGTGAAGAGTGTGTGATAACGAGGGCGATAGCAGCCTGAACACCGAAATTCTTTCCAATTTTCCTTGGAATGACTCTGCGAAGATACGCAGTGCATTGACTTTCCTAGTCAATTGCCCATCACTGAAGTCTCTGGAGTCCATTTGAAGTATGGCATGTGCTAAAGCATAACAGCTTTTATTGCGAAATAATGTACTTCGCTTGCATGGGAACTACCACTCTTTACATTGTCGTAATACTAAACATACGTTTGCGTTGCATTTTTATTGTTTCGTTCTATAAACAGACATACCAATATATTGCGATACGCCGCATACCTAGAGCTACAGGAATGAAGCTTTTAACCACGCATAGGTTGAAAATTTTCCATAATGCAAATGTCGCGGCGATGATAAAACGGTTACTTTTTCTCTAGTTGCACGAGGTTAAAATGTTTGTACATGTGTGGCAATCGGACAAATGAGATGCGGCTGAAATATTGATTCAAGCACCTCAGTTCATAGAAGTCTGCATGTTTCGACAGATACCTAATTACTGTATACTATACGGGCATGCACTGATGCTTGCCTAACGAGATGATAGTCAGCATATAATTATTCATGCCAACATTGACACATAATCTTAGGCATGGAAAGGCATGCGAAAACTGGTGCAGTAAACACTGCCGTACCTCCACGTCTCTATTAGGACCGATGTATGCAATGTTATAATCTTGTGGAGCTTCATGCAGTGAAGCATGATTAATTTTGCTGGGGTGATTTACTTCTGATGGTATGTAGAATTCAATTAAAAGCTGTCAGGATGCGTTCTCTGAAGAGGAGTGTATTGTACATGCACGCTTGATCAAGGTATAAAAACGCGCTACAATGGCGCATTATTCCAGAAAGCAAATTAAAGCAGAAGACCTGCTTGCATCAAGTCAACGTCGGCTCTTCTTAAGGTAAGATGTTTAGAACTTCTAATCAGTAAGGTTGCGAATTCACGTTGTCGTAGTTCACATAATAATGTTGTAACTGCTCGAACAGGATATACGATAATGTGACGCCTAACAAAGGCATGCAGTATTTTGCAATCAGGCATCCTAGTTCACATTGGCAGCAATTCCAGTGAACTGACCTTTACATTTCCAGTTTTATGTGTGGAATAATGATAGCATATAGTAAAACGTTGTCATAAGAGCTGAGACTTACAGAAGCAGTGTCGCAGACTTTTAGCACAGCTAGTGCTAGATATACGAAGCTAGTGTTAGCGTAAAATATTGAATGTAAAGCTATTTGACTTGCCGTTTAGTTGGTTCATAATTAATATGTATGCTCGCACATTGTCACGCTCAAGAGGGTTGGAATGCATGCTGTCAAAACAATATACAGCAGCTCGAAGTGTCAAAAGGAAAACATTGGAATCTATGCTCATGTGGTCGCACTTTTTATTCCCAGTTGATGACGTTGTAAAGATGGTCTTGCATGCGGCGTAAATAATTGACGAAAATTCTTCACAGTTTCGCGCACTAAAACAGTTGCTCGAATAGGCCGAAGGTGCATGAAGCAATATAATACCGACAACAAGCCACTAAAAAAACAAGCTCTTTTTTCCTTTCCTTGCAGGATCCCTATACGTGAAAAACATGCACCTGAAGGCGATGCTTGTTGGCTTGGCCATTCTTGGTCTCATCCTGGCACGTACGTATATGTCGGTGCAACTGCTTCGTGCGCCACTTTAATTGCACAAAATTCGATACACTCGTCGCCAGCTTCGCCACTGTAATCTGTGGGTGTCTACGCACGAAAGATTAGGTCATGCTAAACCTACGTTTTAAGCTAGACAGCGTAATAATATTGACAATATACTCCAAGAAAGTTCTTTCTAATACAGCATACATATATCTCCTTACAAAGCGAAAGTTAAACGGAAAGTTATACGGAAAGAGCCTACAGGAGAATTATCATTAAGGAGGATCGAAGGAAACCAAGAGAAATGACAGAGATGAGGCACACATCTTCGCAAGACGAGCTACAAAATTTAAGTATCAGTGGCCACCAGACTTGCTTCCATCTATTGCAAACACGCGTGCAAGCGAGCACAAACACCCACTAAAAAAACAAGTGCATAAAGACACCCAGGGACTGCTTCCCACTCGCCTATAACTTGAAAGAAATAATCAGGCAAACGTTCTTCACGCATAGGCAGGGTTTTGAGCCAAGCTTCTATCAAGCACTGCGCAGTGTAGTCTCCGCAGAAAAGGTGCGGAATTTTTTATTTTACTACTCAACTTGTTTCAACCAGAGGACAGAAATCGGGGTGCTCCTAGAGTACTCGTGCTTTTCGTGACATCCTGGCGACTTGAGCCTGATTGGGCTCGTGATTGTAAATCAACAGGGCCACAAGGGATACGCCATGGTGAACCTTCAGTGATGTTGCGCAGGAGGGCTAGCCAACACCGTATGGTTATTTCCAGTGGAATGCACTTATTGGGCTTCTGATATGACGAGACATTTGAAGAATATGGCGTGTTTTTTTTGTCGCTCCAGTTACTGAAATGGAAATGTTACACATGGGAGACCCAACACACATACCAGCAATAAATGTTTTTGCGCTAGGCACTCTGACTGTGAACGAAAAAAAAGAGAAGAAGAACTGAACGAAACGCCTGGACGGTACATTTATTTTGCATCGCCGCCAACTATAGCTCCGTGTAGACTTGATCTGTGGTATGTAGCGAACACTGGTTATCCTTTGGCAAGTCTTAAGCGTACGTGTCATTAGAAGACGCGTTCCTCTGCCTCGAAGGCAGAAAATATCATTTCAGTAATGTTCACCAGCGGCCTGTCGAGCAGTTGTTCTGTGCATCAGTTCACTGTCTTCATAAATCGAGCAGCTGTTCCTTCCAAATATTGGGTTACAAATAGTACTGCCATATTTTAGCAGTAATGTGCATAGTGCGTCAATATTAGTTGTACTGCTGCATTTCGGACTGATTATAGGACGTTGTTAATTCTCACAATGCTTCCAGGCTCCTTAATATGTGACAAGCCAAGTCGAAGGGCGTAAATATGTCGTTCCGTCAGAGCACTGTTGCTCATCAACAGCATGCATGCACGCTTTTTCTTATTAGAGTGTTTGCGTCTATGGTACTCGCATTCCATTATTTCTGGCGACAATAACAGTACAACAGGCAAGAAGGACGTGATACCCATGTTTGGCCATTTCTGGCCACTGCGCCATAAATACCAAGAGAGTGTCGTCTTCAAGAGCCATATTTCACTATTTTAACATGAAAGTGTATTATGCCGGTGTCCACCACGGCTGCACTGACGCGTTTCCGTCACGGATATGACGTTGTAAAATATAAACACTGACATATGGCAAAGAAAAAAACTAGAAGAAAAAAACGCCAGGCCTGCGTGGCAAGCGCAGCACAGTCACAGCGAAAATCCGAAGAGCTGCAATTCTAGAGGCCGTTATGAACTCTCTTATGGCTACTAATACAACTACACTAGCAACGTACCCGTTACGCCACATCATAATTTTTTTGAAGCTCGGAAGCACCCACCATGAGATTATTCGTGATTCTGCGGAGAAGCGAGGTACTATCTGTAGGGCATTATGTACACTTTGTTGATGCGACGGTTGATGCCGATAAAGAATTATGGCTGAGACCTTTGTATTGCGTTGGAATCTTTAAAACGACCCACTAGTTACGTAATTCGCATTGTGTGACGGCTGTTCGTTATTTAACTCTCCCACCAAGCTTGATAACATACGTGAAGTTGAGAAAGAGAGAGAGAGAGGGAAAGAACTTCATAGAGGCCCTGAGAACATGGATCATGGGGCCTTATGGGCTTCCTTGGCAACCAATACACGTGCACTTGCGAGGAGCCCACTACGTTATAAATCATAATTTTTGTGAAGTGGGGAAGCAGTCACTATTGCAATTTTTCGTTCGTCATTCTGCGGAGAAGCGAGGTACTATTTGTAAAGCATTGTGTGCACTTTGTTGATGCTGTTCCTGATTACTAAGAAGAATGATAGCCGAGCCCTTTGTAATGGGTTGGAAGCATTGAACAACCTACTCGTTGTGCAATTCGCATTGTGTGACGCCTGGTTATAGAATTCGCGTTGTGTGATGCCTGCTTGTTATTTTACGCTTCTACCACACTACATTACATATGTTAATGTGGGTCCTTCCCGACATGAAGCCTGTATAGAGATTTTTGCAAAGCACTTTCAAGCGCTAGCATGGCTTTGAGGTAGAATACTGGGCTCCCACGTAGAGGGCGGAGGTTCGAACCTCGTTCCATCATCGATATTTTTTCTTATTTCCTTTTTTTTTATTTCCCGCGATAGTTGTTACGGACACCGGTGGCGGCGGACAACAATATATACTGCCCCAAAAACGACCCTTGTTTTGATCTCACAGCAGCTTTCGCTGTAAAACAAACGCAGCGATTGAGTTAGGCGAAAATGCGTTTTACGTAATTATATGCCGGTGATGTTGTCGATAGGCTTGCGTGTAAACCCACTAGAGGCACGTTTTTTACAGCGAAAGCTGTATGAGACCACAACAACGGCCATTTTAGGGTTATGATATCGCAACAACGGCCAACGGCCGTCAACAATGTGCGCATAATGGCTTACAGATGTGTAGCGGGTACCTCGCTTCTCCGCAAAATGAAGAATAGTGGCGTAGTCATTGCTTCCCAACTTCACAAAAATATTGATTTATGGCGTTGTGGGTACCTTGCTAATGTACCTGTATTAGTAGCTCCAAGAGAGTTTATAAGAGGCTCTAGAAATGCCGCTCTTCCAGCTTTCGATGTGACTGTGCTTCGCTTAGCGCGCAGGCCTGGAGTTTTTTATATATATATTTCAACTACATGTTACGCTGTTATTTGACTGAATTTTTTCTTCCAGAGAGCAGAGCCATGAATGCCGCAAGTGAGGTCGATGCAAGGGCTGGTCCCGGAAGAGCTGAGCTCACTGAGCGGAGCAACGTCGAGGAGGCTCGCATCAGCACGCACTGTCTCGAGACCCTCTGCGGATAGCTACCACTTAGAAGAGACTGGCGTGCTCGAAGCGATGCCTGAATTCAATAATGGAATGTAACCTTCGAAGAAATTGAACAACCTTGCAGGCTCGCAGCGACCGACTCTTGAAACAGAAGCGCTGCAGCCGCATAAGTGTGGATTACACGCCATTTAAAAAGACGTTGCTTTGTTATGGGTCGGAGGTATGGAGGGTGCCTCACGCATTCGGTGGCGTTCTTATGAATCAGAAACGCTTCTGCTGCTTCGCTCGTACGTTGACACCTATGCTTCATTACGATAGCAGTATGTACTATGAAAAAGCGTCACGCACACAGAAGAGCGACAATGGATAGACATGTGCATGCTGTGGCTGCCTTTCATTGAAGTGTGGTGCCCAGTATGCACCTTACCGCAGGAGAAAGCAGAATTCTTTGCAGCACCCTTGCTGCAGGGTGCAAGCTTGCATTAACGAGTAATTGAACACCCAGCCTCCTGACGTGCATCCCCGCTCGCCCTTCTCTGCAAAGACGCACGTGCATACTCTGTGATCGTTTCATTTGGAAGAAAATGCATCATCAGCATTGTCCTTCAAGGACAATGCCGATGATGCATTCTTCTTACCGCGACGATGATGATGAATCTTCTTACCGCGACGTCATACAGAATGCATGTAGATTTTCCGTATTTCGCTTGCTTCATCTTTGTAGTCCTTCCATCCTCAAGTTTCTAATGGGAAAAAAAAAGATGCCTCTTCAAACGCGAAAATTGACCGCCGGCGGCGTCGGCGTCCGGTGCCGTCGGGAACAACACGAGTGATGCAAAAAATCATCACGTGATGATGTCGCCATAGGCTTAATCGTGACGTCACAGATCGCCAGAAGTCGTGGCATAATTATGACGTCATCATGCTGTCACGCGATGACGTCCTCGCATCGTAGCTTGGTGAAATGTGGGCCGATCTCGGAGGCAGTGCAAAACCACGTTACGTGCGGAAAGCTTTCGGAGGGTGGCGGGACAGGATCAACACATCGACTGAAAAGAAAAAGAAGAGGGTTTTCGCCTTCGAGTCGCCTTAGGTGAGTGCGAATAGGATCCTCTAGTTTTTTTTAGCGAACGCAGTGACACACGTATACAAGTACTCGAGTGATAGTCACATATTTAGCTGTCACATGCTTTGTATGAAACTGAGAAATCATAGGGAGTAGTTTGATCTCTGCTTCCTTGTCTTTATTTAACTATCGCCACAGTTAACGATAAAGTCAGGTAAGCTTTGACAGGCGGATCGTACGGACAGGGGTAGTTCAGAATAGACCGTCCCGTGGGGTGGCAGTTGTGCCTGCTGTGCTCTTCCGCAGTGAGAAAACAGCTTTGCCTATCGTGGCGGAATGCGATATGGATAATTCCACGCCAAACGTCTAAGCCATTTTGGTGACCATGTCAAATGTATTGGAAAAATATCATGTTGAATTTTTACACAAAAAGCAGCGAACTGCTAGAATGTTTCGGACAGAAAACAATACTATTGGTCCCGTGGGCACAATCCGAATTCAGCAGAATGTCGTGCGAGTGCTGTTTGTTCGAAAATTTGTTCTGAGAGTATCGTTTCTCGTTTGAACATCAAACTTCGCTTACATAATAAGCATGAACGCTTGTGTAAGGTGTTCGAAGATCAATAATATTGCTGCAATTCTTCTGCCATGTTTTATGCGACTCCAGGGATTCCGCCACAATGTGTCATGTTTGCGTTTGTTTCTACTAATATTGCGCTATGTATGAATATCTGGGTAATGAATACGCACTTTGCGAAAGGTATATTTTTCATTAAAAATATTTTGAGACCAGTGAAGCTTCTAAATTTTACGAGGAAAAATCACGAGTTCGAGAAGGAAGGAATGAAGGAATTACCAGGGGAGAAAGGAAAGGCAGGGATGTTAACTGGTCTAGAAGGACCTGTATGCTGTTGTGCACTGGGGGAAGCATGGGGGTGCTTTAAGGATAGAGCTAGAAAGGGAGAGAGAGAGAGAGAGAGAGAGCCCACACGTACGAACTCACATACCTCATAGTCATGATAACGTCAGTAATCGTTAACCGCCGGTGCAAGGCTGATACCTTCAAGAAGTTGAGCACTGCCTTCGGTCGCCTTCAGCCGCGACGACCAGTCAGGACGACATTCCAGAATGGTTTCTTCTGTCATCGGTCTGTGATCAATGCGATCTAGGGCGATTGCGAGTGATTTTTACTGCGCATTGTAGCGAGGACAGTCGCAGATGATGTGCTGTGATGTCTCTTCGCTACAACATGTTATCACAAAAAGGATCCAGCCATATAGATTTCAAAGGAGGATTACTTCGTGAAGGGCAAAGCAGAGTGGTATGATTTCGGTGCAGTCCAGTAGGCGTCTGAATACGTAAAGTGCTCGGGCAGTGTGGTGCTGGTTGTGCTTGCTGTATCCAAAGTGGAGAAAGTGATTTATTGTGCGGCCACTGGAAGTTGGCTAGCAGCATCGGTCCTTGATAGGGGTATTGTCTCGAGCTTGTCCCCCTGAAGAGCTGATCGAGCAGCATTGTCAGCGTGTTCATTGCCTATCACGCCACATTGACTTCGCAGCCACTAAAATGTCACGTGGAGTCCTTTCTCGATCCTAGTATGGAGGAGATATCTAAGCTCCAATACCAACTACTCATATGATCCGTGCCGCAGGGCTGATAGCAAGAATTGCATTACTGACTTCGATTCGCTGAAGCTGGACCATCGTTCAGGCTCTCGCGGTTGACTACCCAAAGTGCATAGGGAAGAGCGGCAAGTCCTGCAGCCGTCGATGTCGTTGGGTGGTCTGTCTTGAAACTGACGGTAATAGCTTTCGCGGGGACGACAATTGCTCCGGACGAACACTGTAGAGTAGTTGATTCATCTGTGTAAACATGCACGTGTTCGGCGTACTTATCGTGTAAAAGAATCAGAGATAGCTGTTTTAGCACTGGTAATGAGAGGTCAGAGTTTTTTTCTGATTCCCGGCACGCTGAGGTGCACATCAGGCCGAATGAAGCACCAAGGGGGTATGGCTGTATTGGTAAAACTCTTATTCCAATTGAATGCAAGGGAAGTTCTTTTTTGAGCGTTCTCTGTAAAACGTCCCAGAAATAAATCTCTTCCCAACAATGCAAAAATACATGATCTATTGTTTCTGGCTTTCTGCAGATAAAACAATCGGAACCCCACGGCATATAAACACCTCGCTCTTCTAAGAAGGTCCGAACCGGCAGGGTGCCCGAATGTAACTTAAAGAAAAAGGTTTTTGCGCTCGCCTGAATTTGCATTTTCTTAACACGTTTGAATACATCGTTACCCTTGCCCCCACTATTTATTACCCTATACATAGGTACCGGAAAAATCATGTCGCATATGTCTTTATGCAGTTTCTTTCGACCGACTGAAAACAGGTATTCACTTGAAAACCTAACCGACAAAAAGCGGACACTGTCCACAACTTCCTTAAAGGAACCTCGCGTGACTCCGGGCATGCTTGCGGTGCTAACAACAAAGTTAGGCAACACACGACAAAGGCGCAACTGGCATACTGTTCTCAAGAAGGGGTCTCGAACATCCCGAAAGAAAATAAAGCGATTAACAAGTTGCCGCACAAATAGATGCGACAGGCTGAGTCCACCCTCTTTTACTCTTCTGAACAGATTCGTCCTACTACATCTTTCCCAGGAGGGGCCCATACAAACACAGCGAATATCCTATGAAGCTTTTGCACATTCACTCGTGTACAATACAAGACCTGCATCACATACCATAATTTGCTCATGAAAAATATGTTGCACACAGTGGCTCTAGCAAACATTGAGAGAGAGGTGCCGTTCCATTGCGCTGTTCTTTCACGCGTTTGTTTTATTTGTTCAGTCCAGTATTCATTGGTGTCTTTGTAGTGTTCGAAAGGCACACCTAGGTACTTTACTGGATGTTTAAACCACCGAACGTTAGCATAAATATCTGGGGTTGATGACCATTCTCCGTGCCATAGTCCGAGACACTTTCCCCAATTCACCCGACTTCCTGTAATTTCTCCAAACTTTTTAACAACGGCAACTGTCTCTTGTACACTTTCTCTGGTAGTACAACACACTGCTACATCGTCAGCATATGCCAAAACTTTTACTTCTGTATCAAGCAGTCTAAAACCGCGAATGGCTTTGTTATGTATTATGGCCGAGCATAAGCTCTCAATGTACAGTGCAAACAAGAGTAGGCTTGCTGGGCAGCCCTGGCGTACAGAACTTTCCAGCTTAATCGGAGACCCCGGGATCTTGTTAATAATTAACCGCGTAGTACAGTTCTTATACGCCAGGACTACTCCTTCGGTAATCACCGATCCAACATTAACATGTTCGAGTATGGCGAATAACACATCGTGCGGTACACAGTCAAAAGCCTTCTCTAAATCAAGCTGGATGATTGCAACAGCAGCACGAAAAGCATCACAACACTGAAGGACACAGCGCATCGTGTGTGTGTTCGTTAATATTGAGCGCCCCTTGATGCCACATGTTTGGTGCTCACCAACTAATTCTGTAATGACTGACTGTAATCTGCGGGGGGCGATGAAGAAGAAGTGACGCGCCGCACGAAGACTCCATCGGCTCCATTTTCTTCGAATGATTGCTACCAGAAGATTTGCTTCAATCCTCAAGAATTTTACACCATTCGACAGATCTCGTCGACGGGATTCTACCGAGCTCATTTTGGACCCGGTAGGTCCATTTTTCGCCATTTTTTGAGACTTTGATTGGGCCGGGCGCCGGCCCGCGCCGACGGACGGCATCATGCCGGAGGTGGAGATGGTTGAAGGGGAAGCTATTTCCCAGGAAGAAGCTAACGCGCCTGGGTGGCAGACCGCTTTAAGCAAGAATAAGCGTTCTCTCCGGCAGCAAGAGGGTGCTTCTACTCAAAGTGTCGGAACGGCTGGCCGCTGCACGGCCACCGCGCAAGGCGTCGTTCGGCGTCTTGCAGCCGCATCGAGGCTTCCCCGCATGCCGCGGAGCCATATTCGAGTCATTGTCCGACCGAAGGGAGGCCTGGATCTCAAGAAGGTTAGCCTGATTCGTCTGGCCCAAGCTCTGGCGACGGCGGCAAACCTATCCCCGGAGGACACAAAGGCGGATATCGTATGCCCAAACTTAACTCAGAATATTCTTGTGGTCTCTACTCCAGAGTCAAAGAATGCGGGCGCCTATGCGGCGCTGTGTCTCATCAGGCTTGGCTCGACTGACTATCAAGTTTCTGCCTACACGGCAGCCTCCGACGATACCTGCAAAGGTATCATCCGAGGCGTTGACGTGGACATCGATGCGCAGCAGTTGGCGGCCATGATCGTCAACCAGCGCAACCCTAAAGCCATGGAGGTGCATCGCATCAAGGATACGACTACGGTCGTCATTCTCTTCAGTGGATTAAAGGTACCTAACTACGTTATGTGCGGCACGAGCATGCTAAGGTGTACTTTGTACAAGAGACAGACTGACGTTTGTTATGGGTGTGGAGCTCTCGGCCATCGTGCTGATGTTTGCCCCACTCCGACGAAGAAAGTGTGCCGTGGGTGTGCTGTCAACGACCCTGCGGAAGATCACCAATGCCAGCCGAAATGTGCCTTGTGCGGAGGAGCACATCTAACGGCCGACAAGTCCTGCAGGCATCGTTTCCAAGTACCCTTCGTGGTGCGGCAAAGAAGACGGCGTAGAAAGCGCGCCAAGAAACACCTTCGGGCCCAGGAGGGTCCGACGTCACGGGATTCCAGCGTGGCACCACCTTCAAGGCTGCGCTCTCCCTCGCCAGCTTTTGGAAAGCGCCGCAGCCGCTCCAGGGGGCGCTCTGGCTCCCGCGGGCGCCCTCGCTCCAAAGGGCGCTCTCTCTCCAAGCTGCGCTTCCAAGAGGCTCCCACCACCTGGGCGGAACGAGCCAAGCCAAGGCCGGCACAGCAGCCAGCACAGGTAACGCACGCGGCACTGCCAGAGCAAAAGGAAGATCCTAGGATCGCATTTTACTTCAGGAGAACGCCAGCTTAAAAGCTCAGCTTCAACAGATGAGGGTTGAGTTCGAAGCTCTCAAAAATTCAGCACAGGCCCCGGTGCGGCCTTCGTCAGCAGAGCCGCGGCCGGCTAAGCGAAGGATAGGTACGGAAGGAGAGGTTGCGGCGGCGTCCGACTCGGCCGTCCTTGGAGCAATCAGGGATTTGCAAAAGTCGCTAGCGCGGCAAGCGGAATGCTTTGACCTCGTGGCATGTAAAGTTGCAATGATTGAAAGCAGGCTTGGTCTAGGCGAGAACTCTTTTGTCCCGGTGACGCCCGTCTCGCTGGTTTCCCCGGCGTGCCCCGGTATGCCAATGGCTCAGGCCCCCGTAACTAAGGACGTGCCGGCAAGTCGGCAAACCAGTGGTAGTAATCATGGCTCCCAACGCAAATGAGTTTGTCATTTGGCAGTGGAACTGCGCGGGGTTTAGGAAGCGTAAGGCCTCCCTCCAGCAGTACATTGCCCCATTGGCGGTTAGGCCGCATGTAATTGCTTTACAGGAAACCATTGACGCGGCGGTTGCCTTGCCCGGCTATCGATCTGTATCGGTTAGGGGAGACGGGCAACGTGGTCTGGCTGTCTTGGTTTCGAAGAAATGTGCGTTTTTAGAACACAAGCTTGCGCTAGGCAACTCTACTCTGGAGGCCCAGCTCGTCGAAATCATCCCGAATAATTGGCTTAAGTGCAGCATATTCGTACTGAATGTTTACAGCACCCCTCGGAATCACAAGCAGGCGTTTTCCTCGGTGGTCGCAAAGGCGGCTACCCTAGCGGGCAAGTCGCCGCTTGTAGCTGTCGGGGACTTTAACGCCCACCACCAGGCCTGGGGATATCCAAAAACCACTGTTAAGGGGAGAAACCTTGCTCAAGCTATGACGGACTGTTCCTTGGAGCTGGTCACGGATCCTCAGTTCCCCACAAGAGTGGGTAATTCCGTTACGAGAGACACCACTCCGGATCTGGCATTTACCAAAAACGCGGTGGGAGTACAGTGGGCTAACTTGCAGGAAAGCCTGGGAAGCGATCACTTTATCCTCTCGGTCACGCAGGAAACCCGGGTGGCTCCACATAAGGAGTACAAGGTGACGGACTGGGACGAGTTTAGAAAGCGCCGCAAGGCGGATCAGGCCCAATATGACACGTTGGAGGAACTCTTCTCGCGATTAGCGGAGGATGCGCTCCTCGCAACCAAGACGGTCCACACTGACCTACAGGTGGATGCAATGGACTCGCGTCTTGCGCATTTGTTGGAGGCTAAAAAATCGCTGGTTGAGAGATGGCGCACACAGAAGCTCAATAGGAGGCTGCGTAAGCGCATAGCGCTTCTCAATAAAGAAATCGAGGACTACAGTCAGGAGTTATCTAGGCAGCAGTGGAATGAAATTTGCTCAAAAGTAGACGGGCAGATGCGCACAGGAGGCAAATGGAACCTCTTGAAGGTACTCCTCAATGAAACTAACTCGAAAAGTAATCAGAGGTTGGCAATTGACCGATTAGTACAAGCACAGAGGAGCAGTGGAGTCGATGACACGACTGTACTTAAGGAATTGGCAGAACGATACCTTCCGATTGGCCCCTCCGGGACTGGGACTACCCGGACTACCGGGGAGGGCCGCTGGAAGAAATCGACTCGCCCTTTACGAAACTTGAGATCGAAGAGGTGCTTCATGCGCTTAATAGTCGCTCAGCCCCGGGTCCTGACGGAATTACGAACAGGCTGCTGCGTAATCTCGATGATAGGTCCATCGATAAGTTAACCGAGGAGGTCAATCTCCTATGGGCAGAAGGCCGAGTGCCGGAGGCCTGGAAGACCGCCTCGGTGGTACTCATTCCCAAGCCGGGCAAGGCACTCGCCAAGGAGAACCTACGTCCCATCTCCCTAACATCTTGCGTAGGGAAAGTGATGGAGCATGCGGTACACAACAGGGTCTCTCGGTATGTCGAGGATAAAGAGCTCTTTCCACACAACATGGTAGGCTTCAGGCCGGGTTTGTCCACCCAGGATGTGATGCTCCTGATTAAGACACAAATTATCGACCGACGAACCCTAGATATTCGAGGAATATTGGCCCTAGATCTCGCCAAAGCGTTTGATACTATTTCACATAAGTTCATCCTGGAGGCGGTCGAGAGCATGGGGTTAGGACCAAGGTTCCACGCCTATGTTCGCGCCTTCCTCAGGGACCGCAAAGCAACCATAAAGATTGGGCAGTCAAAATCAGGAACCTTCACCCTGGGTGCGAGGGGCACGCCGCAGGGTGCGGTAATTTCGCCTCTCTTGTTCAACATAGCCATGAAAGGCCTCTCGGAGCGTCTTTCCACTGTAGCCAATACAAACCACGCCCTATATGCCGACGACATTACTGTCTGGTGCATGGGAGGTTCGGATGCTGAGGTGGAGGAAGCGCTCCAGATGGCGCTGTCTATCACAGAAAGTTTTTTGGAGGGCACGGGGCTTCGGCTTTCACCCTCCAAATCGGAGTTGCTTCTCTACAGACCTGTTAGCCGTGGGAGGAGGCCCCACTCACCGCTTGATCAGGTACAGATTGCGCTAACCACAAGGGACGGGCAAGCGATTCCCAGAGTGAACTGCATTCGGATATTAGGTTTCCTTCTTGAATGCAACGGCAGAAACACACAGGTTCTGGCCCGCATCACCTCCAAGACGGAGAACATGATTCGGCTTATTTTACGGGTTTCAAACCGCAGGGGAGGGCTGAGGGAAAGTAATCTCCTTCGGCTCTACCACGCGTTCCTCATGAGCCATATTATTTACGTCGCATCATCTCTAAATTGCTCTAAACGCGAGGAGGATAAACTCGACACTTTAATGCGGAAAAGTATTAAAAGGGTGCTAGGACTCCCCATGAGTACCGGCACGGACAGGCTCATGAACGTGGGCATGCACAACACCCTCTCGGAGGTGATTGAGGCACAGCAACTAGCTCAGGTCGCGCGGCTCTCCTCCACCAAGGCTGGGCAGCGTCTCCTACAGTCGCTTGGATGTCATCATACGGGCAGTGCGGAACAGAAGATATTTTTATCACAAACAATGAAGGGTACTTATGAGGTGGAACCCTTCCCGCGTAATGTACATCCGCGGTACAATGTTGGCCGGCGAACGGCACGGGCCAAGTCTCTGCTTGACTTCGTAGGTAAATCCCCGGGAAAGGTGGCTTTCGTCGATGCGGCGCAGTATGGCCGCTCGGACAGCTTTGCGGCCGTGGTTGTTGATCATCGCGGTCGCGTACTAAACTCAGCTTCCGTTAGGAAGGTGTCTGCCTCCGTAGCAGAGCAGGTAGCGATAGCTCTAGCTATGAAGGACCCTTCGCGTCCTGAGATATTCACCGACTCTAGGGCTGCCCTCCGGGCCTTCGCTTCGGGTGTGGTCTCAAGAGAGGCTGCCGCTATTCTCAGTTCGAGGGCTGTAGGAGGCTTTCACACAATTACCTGGTTCCCGGCCCACATGGGCTCAGGGGTTCATCCGACAGTTCCCAACGTCAACGAACTTGCCCATAACCGTGCGCGAGAAATCACGTGCCGCGGCGGTGCGGGCGGGTCCGGAGGCGGCTTCACGGAGAGCTTCAGGGATCCACTTGGCACCTTCAACGAAGTTACTTCGCACTATCAACTGTCAAGGCGGCGATACCCCCTCCCGCATTCCAAGCTTACTAGGCCGCAGTCGTCGGTTCTCCGGATGCTGCAGGCAGGTTCCTTCCCGTCTCGCAGCACGTTTAGCCACTTTGCTGAAGGCATAAATCCAGGATGTCCTAGCTGTGGGGCGGATAATTGCACACTCGCTCATATGCTCTGGCAGTGCCCGGCGTTACTTAGCGCAAAGTTCAGCACAGAAGAGGTCTGGGAGAGGGCTCTTAAAAGCAACGAGCTCTCAGTCCAGCTGTCGGCAGTCCAGGAGGCCTGCGAACGGGCGGAGGGCCACGGTCTTCCAGTACCGGCGTGGGCGCGGCCAGCAACTGCGGCGGACCCCCCTTCGGGGGTTGTCTGATCGGGGTTCTCCAGGACCAAATAAAGTTCATTTCATCATCACTGTAATCTGCCTGCCAATACTTTAATTAGTATTTTATAGTCAGTGTTGGTTAGCGAAATGGGCCTATATGAAGTAACTAATTTTAATTTTGCTTTTTCGTCGGTCTTTGGTGTCTTCAAGGAAGCTCATACAACCATTACGTCATGCCTCATTCGGTATCCTGGACACTAACGGGAGAATACAAACGCACGTTACGCAGGTAAATTATAACCATCTCAGCGGGCGCTCGCGCGAAAGAGAAGTCTTCTTCCTCTTGCTCTTCGAGCACCTTGATGATGATAGTAACACAGGCAAAACCACGTATAGCATAGCCAATTGTAGCATGCGGCGCTCGCTCCACTCCGGTGCGTGCTCTAGTTTGATAGAAGTAAAGAAGAAGTAAGAAGGACAAATAAGTAATAATAATAATAGAATAATAATATACGTGGTTTAACGCCCCAAAACCACGATCTGATTATGAGAGACGCCGGAGTGGAGGGCTCCGGAAATTTCGACCACCTGGCGTTCTTTAACGTGCGCTTAAACCTAAGTACACGGGCCTCAAACATTTTACCGGGCCCGGGCCCGGGTTTGAGGTTGCGGGCTTGGGTCGGGCCGGGCTTGGACTTTGCTCCGTTCTTAAAGGGTCACTAAAGTAAAACACTGAATCGGTTTAGACCGATAGAGTTTACTCTGAAAATCCGAACGTCATTGATTTCACCATCAATGAGTCTATTAATAAAGGAGAAACTCAAGGTCAAAGTTCCATTTTCAAATTTCGCGCTGAAATCTCTGCACGTGACGTCATAGATTTTAAACTGTATTCGTCGTATTTTGGGGACCTTGGCTCAACGAAATATCCAGAAACTTGGTATGTCAAGTCTGGTAAGGCCCCTCAGAGGTCAATGTACTTCATTTTTACCCACTATAAGCTACGTAGGGCCCAGTAGATGCCGTCAGAATCTATGACGTCGCGGCGTTTGGTGCGTGAATTTCAAGTTGGCGTCGTTACTTGCATTTTCCTGCGAGTTTTCTCTCTTACCAAGAGTCTTGTCGCGGCGAGCGTGGTGCTTTTGGAGTGGTAAAATAGTAATTCACTCATAATAGAAAAATCGTTTTTCTCTTTATTGTGCCTTGTTCCGCTACACTGTGCATACATATAAGTCCCACATTTTATCACGAAAAAACGCTTTTTCTATGTGGGGTACGCTCTTTTGAGAAGTTTTATGAGAGCATAAGTACTGAACTGCTTTCTCTTCTTGCATATGAGCTACTGGATTTATCTGAAACGGGCGAGCTAAAAGCAAATAGGCCAGCCAGCATCTCGTTATTCCGTGCTTTCTTGGCTTTCGTTATTATTTTATATCCCAAATGTTACTCTGTAATCGCAGTAATAAATGTAATATAATAAAATTATACATATGAGATGCCATCGCAAGAGCGATCACAGAGCTACAAAGCGGGGAAACGTTGTTAAAGGTGAGAGACCCCCTCGAAAACTAAAGGACTCCTTGGAGTCTTGATACATAGAATCCCTATAAAGGCACATTCTTTTTCTGTGACTCTTTGACGGCTCCAAGTGGTCATTTGGCGCGGGTTTTCGGGTAGGCCCGAGCCCGTGGAGTGCTCTACTGCTTTAGATCAAAAACCTGTACCATTCGCGTGCGCGCGTGTGTGTCTGTGTGCGTGTGTGTGTAACAATACACATTAATAAGTATGCACTTAGTGGTTGAAGTGCGCACTAGGGGCCGGATTTCGCTATGGCGTTGAAGTCTTAAAGGCGAAGCTTAAGGGTCCCCCTATTTTATAACACCACGTGGTCGAAATTTCCGGAGCCCTCCACTATGGCGTCTATCATTATCATATCGTGGTTCTGTGGGACGTTAAACTCAGCAATTATTATTAGCTCTTGGGAGTGCCGCCTGTATCGTGTTCCTATACTTATTCGCTGTGTTTGATGCAAAACCGCTTTTCTATTTCACTTAGTTATATTCGTTTTTCTTTCTTAGTCTTCTCTAAATGCTTTTACTGTTACTAATCACCAGGTAATCGGAGCTTAAGTGGCCATATAGTGTGAATAGCGGCGGTGTCCCGCGGCACTTCGTGCAACTATAGAACACGTCTAACACGTTTTCTGGGCTGCAGAGGTTCTCTCATAAAAGAAAAATTGTTAGAAGATCGCGCATCACTGAGTACGTCAGCCAATAAGTAGAATATAAAAGTAATTGCAGTTTTATATGTCCTGTAAGTAAACAAGATGCGTCGCACAGAATGTCACTACCAGCGTTCTCGCTGATGTACATACACCTGTTCGGTGATCGGGTATTGGGAAAACCGTGATACGTTTACGGGCAAGGTAGAACTTAACAACGGTATTTGCACGATAGTGCGGAGGCTTCTTATTGAAGATGGTAGCCCGCTAACTCGCCGTAAGCAGAGCACCGACTCCACCCATTTACAAATGCTGCAAGCAAAAGCCGTTATCAGCGAAGTGTATAAAGAGATGTCGTGGTAAGCAGCTAAAGCAATGAGTAGTTTCGCGACAAAAATAGTATACCTTCAGCAAGAAATTCAAAACTTTGGTGATACTAACAGACATTTCATTCTAATGAAACAAAATTGGTCGCAGTCAATAAACTTTCAAGCGAACATTTTCGTGCATCGGCGTTTTGTGGTACATTACCGTATATACAGACATATAATAACAAATTTCCGAATGCATCGAAGCATCTTAAGATACAATTGGAATGTATCGTATCGGATACAATCGGCGTTGGGGTATCTTGTATCTGCATCTCAAATGCTTCTTGCCCGAGTATCTTGTATCGTATCGCGATACAATTTCAAAGTATCTGCCCAGCCCCGCTTTAGAGAGTGTGTCGTTGCCCTTACGTAAATGGTCGTTTCGGGTACATTGCTCGCAATAATGCTCTTGTTTTTGTAGTAGATCCATGCTATAGTAATGCTGTTGTTTTGATGATCCACGCATACAAAAGTGCTTAGTTCTCTTGAAATAGCGGCATTCCGGCAATAACTTTTTAATGGTTCTTTGTACCCCTCATTTTTAAATTCAGCGAACAAGTGCGTCATGAAAGCTGTTTAAGTATTGCTGTTCGTCAGCATCATTCCGTTAGTTTTCAAGTATGGTTGGGCATTGACAACTAAAACTCCAATTTTCTTTTTTGTTAGCAATATATTGTATGTTTCTAAAATAACATACCTGGCTGCTTACGCACGCAATGTAATAAAAGTATTGAGTTATCCAGAGAGTGAATCATATGGCGTCTATAGGTCGTCGCACTCCCCATTAATAGACACGAGTGAATGGACTCATGTTACCCTGAGAAACGCCTATATAAGAGCGGTCAACCGTGAGCACCAACACTCGTCACCTGTTTCATTGAGCGCAAATCATCACCGAGTGTTTTTTGCGGTACGTATAAAATTTCGTCGCCTTTCGCGCTTCTCAATACTCAATGTCAATGTAAAATTGTAATGTTGTGAATTTCCAATGTTTTCGGCCGGTTTGCCTCCTTTTCTGGTTCTTGGCTAATATGTAAAGCTGTGGGAAGAGCAACAATGCATGCCATGAAACATCAGCAGGCAAATATCGTTCAATTTAATGACATAGTGAATGTGGTTGATGAGTCGCACTCTAAACTGTACAGCTCCAATACAAATCGCCGTATACTGAGTGATACGAAAATGGAACATCATAATGAAGTCCCAAGCGTAATTATCGACGAGGTAAGTGAGGCCCTGTAGGGAATGCCACGCAGAAAAGCGGACGGGGAAAACGGCAGGACAACCAATTTGATCAATATGGATGCGAATTTATATTTAAGAAGCTTGTACGAGACAGCTCGAATTCCACCTCAGTTTTTATAATACACAGAAGGGAGTCGTGAAAGAAGTACAGAACGATCAGCCTTCTTTCTAGAGAACAAGCTGGCTAGATGAAAAGGTACTCTACAGGGGATAACCTTCCTGCGATTGATCAAAGAATCGAGAAGTCTGTCGAATACGAAAAAAAAACATCATATGATATTCATGGAATGCAAAAAGGCATTCGACTTGGTAAAGATACTAGCGGTCCAAAAGGCATCGTGTCGGCAAGGTGTATTTGAAACATATACGAATACCATATCCCGTGTATACAGATATTCGACAGCTACTCCTCTTCTCCTCACACACACACACACACACACACACAAAACCCAGGAAAATCCCGGCTGGATAAGGGGTCAGTCAAGGAGATACATTTTCTCCAGAGTTATCTGCTTCCTATTTAGAGGTATTTAAACAAGTATATTTCAAGAAATTTCAATAAAGGTTGACGGATAATATTAAAAAAATGTTATGGTTCGCAGACCACTATTCAGCAATAACGGTGACAACATCGAAAAAATGATTACAGAATGAGACTGAGAGAACGTCACAGTAGGAGAGAATGTCAAAGTAGGGTTTAGTATGCAGAAGATAACGGTAGGTGGCCCGGTGATAGAGGGAGTGTTCCTGATAGACAACCGGACGCTTGAATCAGTAGAAGCATATGTGTATCTAGGCTAAACATTAACAGGGGATCCTACTAGCGTAAACAAAGATCCCCGAAGGATAAGAATGGGATGATGAGCAAACAGTAGAATTTCTCAGCTCACGACTGGCAGCCTGTCACTGCCTCTAATGAGTACGAGTACGACCACTGCATTATGCCAGCTCTAACGTATGTGGCAAAAAATCTGGAGAATAACACGGAAACTCGAGAAGAAGCTAACGACCAGGCAGTGGGCGATGGAACAGAAACTTATCGGCGTGACTCTAAGAGACATCAACGAAGCAGAGTGGATTGGAGAGCAAACAGGTATAGCCGGTATTCTAGTTGATTATTAAGAGATTATTAATGGACCTGGGCAGCACGTTATGAGGAGAGGTAAGCAGTGGTCCGCTGAAGGTGTCAGAATGGATATCGAGAGATTGGACACCATGATGGTGTATTGTATTTGAATTTACTGTCGTATGTGTGGCGAACAAAGCTATTGAAATGAGTGAGTCGACAAAGCAACAATTGATGAGTAAGAATTTTAATAGGATCGTATGTTTATGTGCGACTATATTGTGAAATTCAGAGGCATAATATCCAATTGGCTCGCTCAGGACAGGATGGGTTGTATATCTTTGGGAGATGCTTTCGTCCTGCATGGGCGATAAGCCAGGCTGATGATGATGCTGGTACTTATGTGTAGCTCCGCTGATGATGCTTCAAGACGAAGTTAAATTACAGAAATTGTATTAAGCTTCGGAGCCTCAGGGTTGGTATACTGCCATAGGGATGCCTTCGATGCCGTGTGTAATTTCATGCAAACCACTAAACGTGTACCATTTTTTTTTGAATGAATGAATGTTCTTTATTGCACACATATCTCTTACAAAACAAGCACAAACTGTATGGTCCCATAGCCGAAGGCTAGTGCGGGTCCCATTGAAGTATACATAACTTTTAATCTTGCCTTCAAAAATATTCGTGATTACATCTTAAAGGCTACAGCGCACAAAGACGGGGACAACAGAAGAAAACACAGGACGAATCGGCGCTTCGTCCTGTGTTTTCTTCTGTTGTCCCCGTCTTTGTGCGCTGTAGCCTTTAAGATGCAATACCAACTAGCCCACCAAGCCATATTCGTTATTAAAATGCGGTTGAATTTAACTAATTTGATCAAAAGTGTTCCGATCAGGTTAATCCGCCTGTCTGGAATACGAGCTTCATAGCATAATTTTTGAAGACTTAATTTGACGTATTACTTATTATTGCCATTTCTTCTCCTCCTTTTTTTACCATTTAAAATTCTTTGAATAAGACTTCAGGTTTCAACTACGCATTCTTGGCCCATCCCCCAGAGTGGGTATGTGCCATAGAGCAGAAGGAAAAATCACAGCATATCCACGGGGTGAATGATGATGAGTGGGGCGAAGCTACGGAGGGAATCATCTGTAAACCGTGAAACTCTTCCGTGAAATGCGCCCAGTACATAATATAAACAGTGTGAAACATCGTGTATATATTAAACATCAAACTTTTATTGTACTGTTGGTTTACGTGGTCCCTTCATTATCACTTGTGATCGGTGAAATGCAAGGAAGAAGTCCGCTCCCGAGCGAAAGAGCGCCAAGAGCGACCGCATTCCCCGCTCGCCCTGTGCGAATTAAAGGCAAGGCTAGAGGGAAGACAGGACGCGCGTTCCACGACGCGAGGTCGGTAGCATGCCCAACGAAAGCCAACGGAACGCGATCGTGCAAGTGCTCCGGCTTCGCATCGCCTCATGGTTCCATTTAGCGTCCCAAAACCAAATATATTGCTCAAGGTGTGCCTTGCGTTTTTCGTAGAAATAATTTCTTTATCATGTACATTAAGACGAAAAGTTGAAAGCTCACTAGAGTGTATCGCCCGCAAAGTATGTCTTTTAGTGTGATTTAACTCTCGTACGGCAGGGTCCTCGCGCCGTTGCCGGTCCACCTCGCCCGTTGACGATCGGGCGAGGTGGCCACATACAACTACTACTACTACACTTTAAGAAAAACATCTGGCGTTCTTTCGTTCTGCTTTTACAAAACATCTGGCGTCTTTCGTTGGTTTATTTCATCAATCAACGGCGTTTTGAACAAAATTTTTATTGTTTAATCACGCACAGGAGAAATCTCACCAGGCACTACCTTGGAGGTAAACAATGGCTGCTAATGGGAATGAGAGACAGAAGAAGTCGGCTTTTAGCTAACACTTACACTTCTACTTCTACTAACGTTTCCTACTGGAACATGCCAATGGCTGCTAATGGGGAATGAGAGACAGAAGAATTCGGCTTTTAGTTAACGCGCACGCTGCGAATTTTTTATTGTTCAACAACACACAGGAGAAATCTCCCACCGGCACCACCTTGGAGGTCAAAGCGTAAGACTTGTTACGGACTACTACGATGACGACGACTACGAGGGACGAACGGGTGCCGCCTTAAGGAGCTTCGCCCCTAAAACAAACAAACAAACAAACAAATGTGCCACACGCATGAATGACGTCCGCGGGTGGACTCAACTACGAACCTGATTGGTTCGTCGTCTAGTACATTGCTACCCGTTTCAACGCTTCACTTTTCCGGCAGAATATCCTGCAGTGGCGATGCCACTTTGTAAATATTTTCGATACGGTAACATTTGCGAATTATTTTTGTTCATCAAAGCTTAACATGAAGGAACGCAACTGTCGTGGTTTAATCGGGTCGTCGGGTGCCTGCTATGTCTGCGAGTGCAAATACTTTTTAATACCGCGATATTAGGACTGCACCTACACGCGTGGCCTAATAGTCATACGTATTGCAAGGCTTAATTATCACTGTCATTCACTGTCATTCCAAAGTGTAGAGTGGCTGCGTTCGCGCAACTGCAGTCATTGTCAAGAGGAACGCCTCAAAGTGACTAACAAATTTTGAACTGTGGCTTGAAATCAATCTCATGGATATGTGAAAATGAATAAAAAATAGTTGAGTTTACTTTTAGGTGGCATGAAAGTTTCAATTCTTTCATTTTTCTATTCGTAGTATCGCCAAGAAGAAAAGAAACATGCACCTGAAAGTTATTATTGGGGGCTTGACCATCTTTGGCCTTATTGTTGTAGGTGAGTGCGTTGAATATGTGGTTGCAATGCCCTGCAAAAAGCAAGCACAATGCCCACGCAATTTTGACTTCGCTCTTTCAGCATTCGCTGTACCTTGTAATGTTGGGCACTGTGGTTAAAATATATTAGCAAACTAAAACTGTGACAGGCATCTGGAATTCTTTGCGGACGTTTTTTTTATTAGAACGTAAACGATGTTTATTCAGTTCATTGTGAATAAAAATGATACGCTTCACTGAGCTTATATACCCCATATTGGAAGTTTCTTTCATTCTAGTATTGCGCACGAGTGCCTTGAATAACTGGCGTACAGAATTGCGAACTGTTCGATGCGCGGTGTCCACCGCAAAGTGATCACATATATTTTCGTAGGTCTCGGATGCTTTCGTCACGCGATACCCAGCACTATGTCAACAACACGTATACCTCAAGCTCCGCAAGCTACATAGGCAAACCTCAGTGCCAAACTGGTGTCAATATGCGCTTTCGTATTAAAGCCCACACTTCATTCT
Organism: Rhipicephalus sanguineus; assembly: GCF_013339695.2. NCBI lineage: Eukaryota > Metazoa > Arthropoda > Arachnida > Ixodida > Ixodidae > Rhipicephalus > Rhipicephalus sanguineus. The sequence goes on along the minus strand of NC_051179.1, from coordinate 106,299,610 downwards.
CCCTCCTTTTCTTCTCGTCCTCCATTCCCCTTCCCACAATGCAGGGCAGCAAACTGGATGCGCGTCTGGTTGACCCGTCCGCCTTTCCTTTTGCTGTCGCTCTCTCTGTAGCTGTCTCTCGCAGCATTTAGGGCGCTGCAGGATTGCTCAGGTAACACAAAATGAGAAAGTACCTAAAGATTTATACTTATGCGCACAGCATCATCTGCTCGGCCTTTTCATGGCATCTGCAAGCACGCGCTGGGCGATTAAAGACGGGCAGGTTGCAGCACCTAAATAGAAAAGAGACATGGCGGCACCACCCGTAGCTAAAGCCCTTTCACTTTCGGAAAAGTACAGCTTTCTCTTGATCTACGCCGCTTCCTCCTCTCCGCGCCCCCGATAGGGCGGCGGTGGCCACGCGGTAGCGCGCGCTCTTTTTCTTGGTATTTTGTGTCCTCCGCTCTCGGCGCCATGTTGGAAGCTCCAACGTGCCATGTGCTGTGTGTTAGCCGCATGTGAAGTGCGCGCGTGTGTCTCGCTCGTTTTGTCGCCATGCCGGGTAGCTGTGTGATAACTTGGCTGCCATAATCGTGACAGCCAAAGGAAAAAGCTTTTTGCCATTCCGCGCTGAGCAGAGAACGAAGGTCGTCGAAAGGTTGGCTCCATAAAATAGGTCGAGCCAATTTCGAGCACATATCGGCGCGGCTTTGTGAGGGAAGTGCTCGTGCGTTTTTACCGGTGTCTTGCTTTGCCGCGCGACTTATGTGGTGCACTACTTCCTCAATGTTACGCGATATTTCGTGTAATTTGTCATACAACAACACAGTCACTTGCTCGGCAAGTAAATTTTGTGGCTGGGTAGAGCCTCTAGCATTTCGCTTTTATCGAAATCGGACCGCCGCGGCCGGGACCGAACACGCGACCTTCGGGTCATCAGCCGGGCTGATGACCCGAAGGTGGCGTGTTCTGTCCCGGCCTCCGAAACCGCTCCATCACCGCGGCGGGCAGGCCGAGGAGAAGCAACATATGTGAAATGTCATAAAGTTTTCATCCAGCACCTTCATGGGCATTGGAGGCACTGCTGCAGTTATATACGATAGAGATAGTTCATACGCACTGAAAGTATTCCTTCCCTAACGGCGTGGCTTGACACCACAGCTGCCATGTAAATATTTCTTACGGATGCAATAAACAGCGCCTTGTTTACAGAACTTTATTGCAACATTTTTTAAATAAACCTAGGGCGCGATCGGAGATCTGTTCGTTCCGCTTGTTCGTTCTCCTGGGGAAGAACAAGCGCGCTGATTGGCTGAAGCGGGAGATGCCACTTAAGGCCGGGGGGTGTCGCCATTTCTTTTTTTTTTTTTGCTTGATCTCTTTTTTTTTTTTTTGGTGACGCCATATCGCGGCATAACGAGTGGGGTGATCGGAGATCTCTGTTCTGCGCCGTTCGTTCTGTACCCATTCCGGCGGCGTACGCGATTGGCCGAAGCCGGAAAAAACCACGTCTCTGAAGAGCGTAGCCAATTTTCTCTTTGCTTGATCTTTTATTTTTTGGTGACTTCATATCGCGTCTCGAGCGTGTCGTCTGCTACAAACGAACGGAGCGTGAGACCGTTCGCACGCGTTCTCTCGAGCGAACAAACGGCTTCGCGCGGCATGATGCGGCGGTTGAGGCTGCCGCAACAGCTGATTTTGAGAAAATGGCGCTTGCGACGTGTGCTTCTCTTGCGGTTGGAGGTGCGAGATGCGTTTGAAGACATGAGCGAGTCCTGCGTCGCTTTCTGTTCTCGAAACGAACAGTGCGAACAAAATGAACGGGCCTGCCTGTGGTCTTACGCGCAGGGACTTCTTAGTTCAAAAGCGCTACCAGCTACTGCCATGTGTCGTCCCGGTCCTCACTCGTGAACGACGGCCCCAGTGGGCAGGACGGCGTAGGTATCTGTGGGTGCTCTTTTATAAAAGCCAGCAGAAGCTCCTTTTGACGATTCGACACCCGGGAGCCAAGCCAGACATTCCGGTGGGACGTCATCTTGAAAAACTGCGCCAGCCGCTACTTTTCTCTTTGTTTTCGCGTGCGCGACTTCACATAGCGAGCACTTTAGAAAAACTAACATCAACAAAATATCAGCGCTCAAAGCTATTGGTGTTTCAGAAACTGTTTGAGCTTGAAAAGAAAAGCAATATCTTTTCGTATAACAACTGTATTTATTAGAAGGCGAGAAACACTTCGTTTTGAAATATGCGGTCCCTTTGCCGAGGACAAACGATGGCGTGTACTTCCGGAAAGCTCGCCGCTCACCGCTTGACGATTGGCTGTCCTCTTCCTTTCGGCGGAAGAGAGCTGCGGACCGCCCACTTTTGTGACGTAACACTGCCAGAACGAGCGCGGAACGAACAGAGATCTCCGATCCCCCCCCCCCCTAGTTACCTATATCCGCGACAGATACACAGGGACACGCTACGCTCCGAGAAGAAACGTAAACGACGTGCAATTCGTTAAGAATTGTGCATATGGTTCGCAGCAGAATGCTGCGAACCATAAGAGCTGCTTCTTATGGCATATGGTTCGCAGCAGAGTGCCATGTCACGCTGATAACGCGCGTGCCGTTCGTGGCCGGGAAGTGCCAGGACCGCGGCGATAACGCGAGGAATGTACGCGAGGTGGATGACGATTATAGTTGTGTGGCAGAAATACTCCCCAAATACTCGATTTTTTTTTAAAGTGTGCGTCATGGTCAGGGCCCGCTCACGCTAGCGGCACGGCAGCTCGCCGTTTGCCGTTTGACGTTCTCAGGCTGCCGTGCGCAAGCGATTTCGTTCGCGCACGTCTGCCGTTCTTTGCCGTCCGCAGAATAGGTCCGAGACCCATTTTCTCGCCGTCCTCCGTCTGCCGCAGAGCGACGTGGCCAATCAGCGACGGAGGAGCGGTTGCCATGACTACGGCGCGCCGCGTCGTCTGCTTTTGGCTTTCCGTGTCGTCTGCGTCTGCCGCGGGACGCTTCGAGCTGCTTGCTCTTTTTTTCTGCGCTTTTCACGCTAGAAGTGCGTATTTCGTCCGTGTCGTTTTTCAGGCATGGTTTCAGCAGTCGATAAAGCGTTTTAGTCTGTCCCGCATTAAAAAAAAGCGTCGCGCACGATCAATCCCCAAGCTGGCGCCAGGTCAAGTGGCGCCAGCTGTGGAGAATCAGAAACAACTAACAAACGCGTAATCTATGTCCCCCGAGCATTCGGAAGCGCCCTTCTCGACTCGCTAAGCCTACAGCATCGATTATTTGAGCACGGCTCTGAAAAACGGGGCCGAATCGGCACGAATACCTTGCTGTCGAAGCTTAAGGACATGAATCTAAAGCAAATGGAAGCATCAGTCAGGAGCTTACACGCTACAGAGCGCACGGCGGCCACTTGATAGATTCGAGGTGGACGACAACCGCTTTCAGCAGTGCGGCCATGTTTTTCGGAGGCTCGCCGGCGAAGCTTGCCGTGCAAGTAGGACAGCTCTCGCGAGTGCGGCGATGGCCGACGTTCTGCGGCACCGCGCCGTTGCGGCAGGCTTGCCGCTAGCGTGAGCGGGCCCTCACAGACTAGAGGCTTTACAAACGCGCCTTTTATATCTACCACTCTCCCGGTCGGCGGGGTAGTGTTGCCCTCTGAGAGAGGTAAAGTAATTCGTCGTTATGATGGCCTCCGCGATTAGCACCTGCAACGGGTTAAGGCTGTTTCACATGCCGCGATTGCAGCGAAGAAAATCGCTCGGTTCGCTCTATTCGCTGTGTTCGTAACCGCCTCCAATGGCGGTATCGCTTCACATGGACCTCGATTGGTCGGCGATTTTCGCTCTGCGACTGGCGCGGCGCGCAAAGTTGCGTGCTGCCGTTGTTCGTGGCAGACACGGCATAATTTTCGAATGTAATGTAACAATCTGTGTGTTATAATATTCTTAAATTTTCATCACTGGTAGCGAAGTGCACGCGTGTTTTGCCATTTAAAAACACTTTCTAACCTAAATTCACTTGAAGGTACCCAACAACGGCCATAACCAAAACAAACTCGTTGGCGCAATTTCGACGGCTCGGTCGGGACGGCACAATTTCGACGGGTCTCGACTGAAAAATTGCTCCGCCGCTGCGAACAGAGCGAAGAATTTCCAACATGTTGGCCGCTTGCCGCTGACCGCTGCGGCGAACGGCCTTGTTTTTTCGCTGCGGGCGAATTCGCAGCCTCAAAATCGCTTTGTTTTGTGTCATGTGAAACGGCCTTTACGCCCAGCGTCGTAAAAGCGTCGGTTTCGCTCATAGCATCACGCTAATCCAAACAAAATATAGCCTTGCGACGCGCGCCTGCCTCACCTGGCTGTAACGCCGCGTTCCCCGTTCCCCGCTCACGCGCTCGCCCCGAGAAAAATCGCGACCGGACTAACGGGGCGGCAAGACGCGCTTCGCGTTTCCCTCTAGTCCGGCCGTGGTGTTCAATCACATTTTAACATGCCGCGGGATGGCGACCAAGTTCTGCGTCCAATATGCGACGCTATTCTGGCTATCACACCTCGTTCTTTGATTACGCTTCCACCGTTGGCTACTACAGCTACAGCAAGGGTTTGTTTAATCATTTAACATGGGCGTTAGTCGTCGGGATGGAGATGTACCACCAATCATCCATGTGGGCGCATCAACGTTAAACGGTGCTATAGCTGCCAGACATCCAATATAGATTGTACAAACTCTCTTATATCAATGTACAGTAAACATTCAGTTACTTCTGTAAGAGGACGCTTTACTTACGTGTTATTCCGATTTCTATGACGGGGGGATCAACCATCTTTTTGGCATTTGTCACAATATCTCGGCGGAAAAGACGGAGAAGGACGATGTAAAAAAAACGCCAGGCCTGCGCGGAAAGCGCAGCACAGTCACAGCGAATGCTGGAAAAGCGGAATTTCTAGGGCCAGTTATAAATTCTCTTGTGGCTACTACAGGGAAAGAACTTTACTGAGGCCCAGAGGGCATGGGCTATGGGGACCTTATGGGCTTCCTTGGCAACCAATACAAGTGCACTTGCGAATAACTCACTACGCTATAAATCATCGTATTTTTTGTGAAGTGGGGAAGCAGCCACTATTGCAATTTTTCGCCATTCTGCGGATAACTGTGGTACCCGCTAAACACCTCTAAAGCATTAAGTGCACTGTGTTGATGCTGTGCCTTATGACGATGAAGAATTGTAGCTGAGCCCTTTGCAATGGGTTGGAAGCATTCAAGAACCCAGTCGTTGTGCGATTCGCATTGTGTGACGCCTGGTTACAGAATTCGCGTCGTGTGACGCCTGCTTGTTATTTTACGCTTCTGCCACACTACATTACATATGTTAATGTGGTTCCTTCCCGACATGAAGCCTGTGTACGGTTTTTTTGCAAATCAGTTTCAAACGCCGGCATGGCAATGAGGGAGCATACTGGGCTCCCACGTAGAGGGCCCAGGTTCGAACCTCGTTTCCTCATCGATATTGTTTCTTATTTCCCTTTTTTTATTTCGCTCAGTAGTGGTTGCGGACACCGGCGGCGGTGGCGGCAGACAACTACATATACGGCCCCAAAAACGGCCCTTGTTGTGATCTCATAGCAGTTTTCGCTGTAAAACAAACGCAGCGATTGAGTTAAGCGAAATTGCGTTTTACGTAATTGGATGTCAGTTATGTTGTCAGATAGGCTTGCGTGTAAACCCAATAGAGGCCCGCTCTTTACAGCGAAAGCTGTATGAGATCACAACGGCCATTTTACGGTTATGAGATCGAAACAACGGCCATTAACAATGTGCACATAATGCCTTACAGATGTGTAGCGGGTACCTCGCTTCTCCGCAAAATGACGAATAGTGGCGTAGTCATTACTTCCCAACTTCACAAGATTATGATTTATGGCGCTGTGGGCACCTTGCTAGTGTACTTGTATTAGTAGCTCCAAGAGAGGTTATAACGGGCTCTAGAAATACCGCTCTTCCAGCTTTCGATGTGACTGTGCTTCGCTTACCGCGCAGGCCTAGCGTTTTATATATATATATATATATATATATATATATATATATATATATATATATATATATATATATATATATATATATATATATATATATATATATGACACTTATTCATGTGACGCTGTTATTTGCCTGCTTTTTTTTCTTTCAGAGAGCGGAGCCATCAATGCCGCAAGTGAGATCGAGGCAAGGGCTGGTCCCGGAAGAGCTGAGCTCACTGAGCGGAGCGACGTCGAGGAGGCTCGCATCAGCACGCACTGTCTGGAGAGCCTCTGCGGATAGCTACAACATAGAGGGCACTGGCGTGATCGACGCGATGCCTGTTCGCAATAAAGGAATGTTACCTTCGAAGAAATCGGAATACCTTGTAAACTCGCAGCGACCAACGCTTGAAGCAGAAAAGTGCTGCAGCCGCATAAGTGTTAATTACATACGACTTAAAAATACGTTGGTTTCTTATGCGTCGGAGATATGGAGGGTGGCTAACGCATTCGGGGGCGTGCTTATGAATCAGAAACGCTCCTGCTGCTTCGCTCTTACGTTCACACTTATGCCTCACTGCGATAGCAGTATGTACTAAGAAAAAGCGACACGCTCACAGAAGAGCAACAATGGATAGACATGTGCATGCTGTGGCTGCCTTCATTGAAGCGTGGTGCCCAGTATGCAGCTTACCGCAGGAGAAAGCAGAATTCTTTGCAGCACCCTAGCCGCAGGTTGCAAGCTTGCATTTATCAGTAATTGAACACCCAGCCTCCTGACGTGCATTCCCGCTCACCCTTCTCTGCATAGGCGCACGTCCATACTCTGTGAGAGTTTCTTTTGGAAGAAAATGCATCATCAACATTGTCCTTTAAGCGAATCTTCTTACCGCGACGTCATATAGAATGCATGTTAGTTTTGCTACTAGTATGCGCCTGTTACAAATTTCGCCGGCTTCATCTTTGCAGTCTTTCCATCCTCAAGTTTCTAAGGCGAAAGAATTAGATGCTTCATCAATCGCGAAAATTGACTGTCGGCGGCATCGGCGTCCAGTGGCGTCGGGGACAACACGAGTGACGCAAGAAAATCATCAGGTGACGACATCGACATAGAGTTCATCGTGACGTCACAGATCGCCAGAAGTCATGACGTAATTATGGCGTCACCCTGACGTGACGCGATGACGTCCGCGCATCGTAGCTTGGTCAAATGTGGGCCGATCACGGAGGCAGTGCAAAAGCACTTTACGTGCAGAAAGCTTTCGGAGGGTGGCGGGACAGGATCAATACATCGACTGAGAAGAAAAAGAAAAGGCATTTCGCCTTCGAGTCGCCCTAGGTGAGTGCAAATAGGACCCTGTAATTTTTTTAGCGAACGCAGTGACACACGTATATAAGAACTCGAGTGATAGCCACATATTTAGCTGACACGTTTTGTATGGAACTGTGAATTGATAGGGAGCTGTAGTTTTACCTCTGCTTCCTTCTCTTTATTTAATTATCTTGATGGTTGACGATAAAGTCAGGTAAGCTTTGACAGGCGGATCTTACGGACAGGGGTACTTCAGAATAGACCGTCCCGTGGGGCGGCTGTTGTGCCTGCAGTGCTCTCCCGCAGTGACGAAACAGGTTTGCGTGTTGTGGTGGAATGCGATACGGATCATTCCACGCCAAACGTCCCAGCCATTTTGGCGACCATATTGTCACGGGCGAAATAAGACAGACAGCCAGGTGTTGACGTCTTCCCCAGAACCAGACCAGCAACAACAACGTTCTCTTCTTCTTCCACTCGCGTGTACGTGCCACAGCGGATGGTTCATACATGATGGCATGTGGCATTACTCGCTCTCTCAGAAAAGCATCGTCTCGATGCTGGTTATGCGCACTAAAAAAAGGAGGAAAGAAAAACAAAACGTCACTATACAAACGAAACAATTGTGCCCGTAAGGGAAAATTAACATGCTGCCGTCACTGAAGAAGTAAATAGAGAAAGTGGGACACAACAATAACAAGCAGAAGAGCAACAAAAAGAAAGAAGCTAAGTGGTCATTGTAGTCAAAGTCACTCTACGTTCTATTGACGACGCGAGAAATATGGCTTGAGCCTTGAAACATGAACCACATCAGTTTGTGGAAGCCGACGAGAACGTCTTGGGGTGCCTTCTGGGAGAACCTCGTAGGTTACGTCGCTGAGTCGGCGTAGAACTTTGTAGGGGCCGAAGTAGCGCCGCAGTAACTTCTCTGACCGGCCGCGCTGTCGGATGGGGGTCCACACCCAGACTTCATCGCCTGGTTTGAAGGTAACATCTCGGTGCCGAAGATTGTAGCGGCGTGCGTCTGCAGTTTGGCGACTCTCAATACGGCATCGGGCGAGTTGACGGGCCTCCTCGGCGCGTTGAGCGAACGTGGCAGCATCCGTGTTAAACAGCCCCTGGTTGTCAGGGAAGAGCATTGCGTCGAGCATTGTGGTGACCTCTCGACCATGCACTAAGCGGAATGGGGTGAAACCTGTACTTTCTTGCACCGCAGTGTTGTAAGCAAAAGTTACGTAAGGGAGGATATCATCCCAGTTCTTGTGGTCAATGGCCACATACATTGACAGCATGTCTGCAATGGTCTTGTTCAGCCGTTCAGTGAGTCCGTTTGTTTGGGGGTGATAAGCCGTGGTTTTGCGATGTTCTGTGCCACTGAGCCTCAAGACTTCCTGTAGCATCTCTGCGGTGAAAGCTGTTCCACGATCAGTAATTATGACAGCTGGCGCTCCGTGAGGGAGGACGATATTGTTGACGAAAAAGTGGGCGATGTCAGCTGCGGTAGCTTTGGGCAGGGCCTTTGTTTCGCAGTATCGTGTTAAATAATCGGTGGCGACCACAATCCACCGATTTCCAGACGCAGACGTGGGGAATGATCCCAGCAAGTCCATGCCAACCTGATGAAATGGTGCTTTCGGTGTGGCGATTGGTTGTAACAGTCCCGCTGGTCGGACGGGTGGAGTCTTACGACGTTGGCAGTCGCGACATGTGCGAACGTAATGCTTGACAGTCTTCGTGAGACGTGGCCAGTAATAGGAGCGACGAATTCGTTGCAATGTGCGCGTGTAGCCAAGGTGTCCGGCCGATGGTTCGTCGTGGCAAGCATGTAAAATATCGTCACGAAGCGAGGTCGGCGCAACTAGCACGTAAGTAGCTTGCGTATGGTCGAAGCTGTTCTTATAAAGGACTCCATCCCGGAAACAAAAGGAGGCTAGCGAGCGTGCGAAATTTCGAGGAAGACTAGATGTGCGCCCTTCCAGATAGTGAATTAGTGGGCTGAGCTCCAAGTCGTCGCGCTGTTGTTGAGCCAAGTCGGTTGCTGATACAGAGGAAAGGAAAGTGTCGTCCTCATCAAGGTCTGCGTTGGCACTTCCGACTGGTGCACGTGAGAGACAGTCAGCGTCGGAGTGTTTGCGTCCTGACTTGTGAATGATGGTAACGTCAAATTCTTGCAGCCGAAGGCTCCACCGTGCAAGACGACCTGAAGGGTCTTTGAGATTGGCGAGCCAGCATAGAGAATGGTGATCGCTAACTACTCTGAATGGGCGTCCGTACAAGTATGGTCGAAACTTTGTTATAGCCCAAACAACAGCTAAGCATTCTTTTTCTGTTGCAGAGTAGTTTTTCTCTGCTGATGATAATGTTCGGTTGGCATAGGCAATCACACGCTCTAGGCCATTTTGCCATTGAACTAATACAGCTCCAAGTCCGACGTTGCTGGCATCAGTGTGTAGCTCTGTAGCAGCGGTCTCGTCAAAGTGTCCGAGTACAGGGGGAGCCTGGAGATGGCTTTGCAGGGTATCGAAGGCATGTCGCTGTTCCTGACCCCAAACAAACGGTACGCCTTCTTTCGTAAGGTGGCTGAGGGGTTCAGCGATTTTGGAAAAACCTTTGACAAAGCGTCGGTAGTAAGCGCACAGCCCCAGGAATCGGCGTAGATCGCGCTTGTTTGTTGGCACGGGAAATGCGGCGACGGCGCTTGTTTTCTCAGGGTCTGGGCGGATACCAGCGTGACTCACGACGTGACCAAGAAACTTGATTTCCTCGTAGGCAAAATGACATTTCTCAGGTTTGAGAGAAAGTCCGGCTGTTCGAATCGCCTCAAGAACTGTCTGGAGGCGCTGGATGTGCTGTTCAAAGGTGTCCGAGAAGACCACCACGTCGTCTATGTAGACAAGACATGATTGCCATTTGAGCCCAGAAAGAACCGTGTCCATCATTCTTTGAAAAGTAGCTGGCGCTGAGCATAAGCCGAAAGGAAGGACTTTGAACTCGTAGAGGCCGTCAGGAGTAATAAAAGCGGTCTTTTCGCGGTCACGCTCGTCAACTGCAATTTGCCAGTAGCCGCTGCGTAGATCCATGGAAGAAAAGTATCGAGCGTTCCGTATGCGGTCCAAGGAGTCATCTATTCGGGGTAAAGGATAAACGTCCTTCTTCGTGATCTTGTTCAACTTCCGATAATCAACGCAAAAGCGCAGGGTACCATCTTTTTTCTTCACCAACACAACAGGGGAAGCCCAGGGACTAGTCGATGGCTGGATGACGTCGTCCTTGAGCATCTGCCGGACTTGCTGACGTATGGCGTCTTGTTCTTTTTGCGACACCCTATAGGCACGTTGTCGAACAGGTCTCTCGGTAGGCTCGGTGATGATACACTCTTATTCAAGTCCCGTATAACGGCCGGCACATAAGCGGCCCATTTTTATTCCACCACAAGGTACTCCATATAAGCGGCCCTTCAACCGCCATTAAGCGTGACAAATTCTTCGGTGACGGGCTGGGCCCGCTATATGCGGCCGCGAGCGGACGCAACGCTTATATGGGGCCCGGTGTTTATTGACGCGAAAAGGTCTCGAGCGGACGCAACGCTTATACAGGGCCCGTTTCTTTATGCGGGAAATTGAGATCGGCGCCGCGGCGAAAAGCGAGAGAGCGCCGAGCGAGCGTGCTCAAGGCTCGAAGTCCACGTTGACGTCGTGTAGTGTTTCCTGTGTTGGCGCCAGATGCGGCCGGTGAACTCGAGATACAGCATACAGCCAATACAGCCAGCGCCTCCCTGACCTTGGCAATCATATCTGATTTCGTGCGAAGCACGTGCGTTGGAAACGCAGCGGCCGTGCCGAGTTACGTCAGTCGCCTCATGCTGCCTCGTTCGCCTCGCACCGTTTTTGTTTAAAGTATACAAGTTCGTATTGTAGACGTGCCTTTGTTTCTGTTTACTCGTGAATACGCAAAATTGTCACGCAAACAACGCCCGCGACGTCTACAAACTCAACGTGCGAAGGAAGTTTTCACCTTTGACCGCGTTCTCTCCCTGCTCACGCTGCTGACTTATCCCCCCTACAGTTCTCTCTCCCATGCGCGTCGAGCGGTGTCGGTCTCTTTTGCGCCCGCTCCTTGCGTGGTCTCTCTGTTTTCGTTGAGAATTCGGTCCCGCGATCGTCTTGGCGTGCTTCAACGTTTCGGCAGTGCCGATCAGGCCGTGCTGCGTGGGATGTACACCTCGACCGACGTCAAAGGCATTCAGAGAGGAGCGTGCAGTTATGATGGCACGTGTGATGTGAGTGTGAGTGCATCAGATTGCTCGCGTACAGCCGCCAGCCAGGGGAACCAGGCGTGCCACACCAAGTTACCTGGTGCTCCTACTGCGGGCACTGCCCCGTGAACCATGCACGACTGCGTGAGTTTATTTCGATGCTCCCAATCTTGTGTTGTGCTGTTAGAAACAAAGCACCGCTCCTAACGAGTCTCTATAAATCTGTGAAACGCGCATCGGAAGAGCCTCTTGCTCGGACCTTTTCTTCGAAATGCATGAAGGTCGCAAATTTTCAGAAAGCGAAACACTGTTGCTCACTATTATGTGGTTCGCGAATGAAGAATGATATCAAGCAGCATCTGCAATTGTGCACCTGAAGCGGATCTATCTCTCATATATTGCTCAAAAACGGAATCACTATTGTACTTGCATGACTATCGTAAAACGTTCGTAAACAATGTAACTATTTATCTGCGTTAAGGCACTGCAACAGATAAAACTTAGATATTTGTTTCTGGTGGAGAGTTGATAAATTACAATTAAGTCTATAGCTAACTCATTCCATTGAAGAATTTTCTTTCGCACGACAATTTTGTCACAATTATGCAGCAATTTTCGGTGCAGCATATGAAATAAAAAAAAGCTATTCTATGTCTGACCAGACAACAAATACATATGTTTGTCAAGACCACGTTTAAAGGAGATATTCAGGGTAATTTTACGCCCAATTATGCTGTATGCAAACACAAAATACTTTTGAATACAAGAATGTTTTTCTGCAAAAGAGCTTTAATTTCAATGAAAGCAAGACAATATTCAATAAGCAGGTTGTTGCACCACTCTCAGACGTGTGCATTGACAGCCGAAATGACCTGCAATGTTGTGATATTAGTCTATATACAACAGCACCATTCACTGCATGCATCTCTGTACACAAAGTGGGCCCTTTGAGTCTGTTAAAGTACTGTGACATTGACTTTGAATGTAATTTGTATCATTCACTCAACGAAAGATTATATGTCAAATTTCAGTATTAGAACATCCATGTAGATTGAAGGTTGTTTCCTTGGTGCTGCAAAGAATATTGATACTATCCCACTCACCTTACATGATGAGTGGGAACTGCTATGTATCCTAGTGCAGACATGGCCTTTAGTTTTTCAATGTGGACTCTGTTGCTATGTCCACCTTGTTTGAAGCAGAGTTCTTTTTCTGCAATTGAATAGGGCCCAGTCAATTCCTTTGCTTAAAATAGTTTAGGATAGTTCAAGTACATCTGTATGCACAAAGGCGTACACATAAGCAATCATGTAAGTCAATGTAGGCAATCCATTCGGGCCTTTTTGATTGTCCTGTGGTAATTCCATTTCCCAACAGAAACAGAAACCGCGTTTTTCCAGGTTTGCCCTGTGAGCGTGACACTACAGCACTCTAGTTTAGTGCAAAAGGACATGCCCAACACACATGCCATCTGTCACCACCTGTGATATGTCATCACCGAGAGGTGGCTTCAGCCTACTATTGAAGCAAGCCAACGCTCTGCTTTCCATAACTTGTGGTCTCAGTACACTCATTTGGCTGCTGTTTTTACCCATTTTCATGGAACAGATATATGATATGAACATTGCGTGCGAAACACAAAGAAACGCTTGCTTATACACTTGTGAGATCTGACATTGTACTTGTGGCTGCTTTGAATGCATTTGCAATATTTCAAGCAGTGGCACCTATAGCTGCGTATCGGGGTGGCTGAAACTGATTTATTTACTGTGACATAAACCACGCCCATAACAATCTAAATTTATGCACGGTTTTGCATTTAAAGCTTGCAATATTTTAGTGCTGGCATTCATCCATTCACTACCTCTGAATTGTTAGCTTTTTGTAGGAAGATGTGCTGTGCAGAACATAAAACATATATTAATTTTTATTACTTTTTTCCAGCATCTTGCAGATGTTCATGGGTTGCCAGGGCCCATGATTGTTTGGAGCTCGGCAACAAAGCTTATTTTTTGTGCTGAGGACAAGTGTGCTACCCTGAAAGATGACTGCACGCTTGAAAATACACTCTTCTTGTGTTTGACCATACATTACATAAAGGATGTTACCTACCCGTCTGCTTTCGCCCAAACATTGGGACTAATTCAAAGTTTGCTGCACAAGGAAGAGAGTTTTCCACGTTGCAGGGCAAACAGTAAACTGCTGAAGATTCTCAACAAGCTCAAGGACAATGCCTAACTTATGTTCTTTTTTGTGCAGTTTTATTTCGTTTGTGTGTTTTTTGTTACATTGTTAGGCTGAGTAGATAAGGCTGCTGGCTAGCTGAATTTTCACAAACTTTAGAGACATTTAAGTTTGTTTTATGTTCATGGCACTTTTCAATGCTCTTTCTTTTGAGGATACCTGAGTAGCAGGTACACTAGCATTGGAATCTGTGGCAGACATCATGTGCAATAATAACTGTATGTGTGTGTGTTCATATATACATATTCATTGTTCATTTTGTAGGTTTCCTCGGAGTATAACATACACAGTCATTGTATTATTTCTGATGCATGTACTATGAAAAGTCCTATTTATTAGGGCATTATATTTGCATATCACTTGTCGTTCATGCACAGCTGATACCCATGTTTTGAAATTTTATTAGCCACTACCAACAGAAAAGCTGCGTCCTCAAACTTCAGGCCTACTAATATAGAGGGTATCTAGTTTAGTCAGACATTTGTGATAAATCATAGTACCTACGTGCAATACACAGCTCGTGATATAGAAAAGAATTTATTTCACTGTGTATTTTACTCATATATTGCAAATTAAGTCCCAGAAACAGGCAGGAAGCACACCTCATTCCCTTCGTCTGTTTCCGAGGCTACATATATGGCGTCAATCAAGGCCCACTTACTTGCAATACTTCTTTGTTACTCTAGTCAATTCTGTGTTATCTTATTGTGTTTAAGTAAAGTAATTATAATTGAAGGCATTTAGGTAGCTCCTGCCATTTATGCGGTGCAATTTTCCATGTATGTATTGACCTGCACTCTGCAAGAAAGTAGTTTTTTCTACGTATAGGCGTGCTGAAACTCAAGCTAGGTCATTATCAATTAATCCTCCTCAGATGAGAAGGCCTGAGACCCCTGAAGCGTAGAAAAAGAACAATCGTTCTGTTCAATTATTTGATCACCTCTTTCGCAGTTCTTTTTTCCCTTGTTTCTGTAAAAGTGTAAGATTCACTTATTAGTTTACAAACACTGTATTGATGTATACATTGCTGCACAGTTTTGTTTGTAATTGAAAATAAAATATGTCAAACTACAAAAGTGTGCACTGTGTGTTCAGAGAGAGAGAGAGATAAAAGCGAAGGAAAGGCAGGGAGGTTAACCAGATTGTACCCGGTTTACTACCCTACACGGGGGAAGGGGAGAAAAAAGAATAGAGAGAGCAAGGAGGAAAGAGGGAACAAGTAATAGGCGCACAGTGTTCACTGCAGGCTTACTGACTGTGCAAATAGAGGTAAGTCATGCTGTTTGGAAAAAAATAGTTAAGTTATGCAAAGTATTTATAGCTGTTACTGTCTAGAGAAGGACACAGGTGACTTGTGAGATCACAGGGCCAGTGATAAGATGCATGTTTAAAGCATTGCAGAATGCATCAATCCATGCACGCAGATGATGGTACCGAGAGTTGCATAGCAATTGTGGTCACTACTGATAGAGAAACTCGTTAGGAATTTCAACTGAAGAGTTTTGAATGCATAAACTATATGTCAGAATGATACATCCATTACAGTGCTGCATTACTGAACTTGTAAGACTGTTCATAAAGAAAATTTTTACTGATAACCGATAGGCCACTGACTGCTGTTTGGGACACAACTGCAAGGAAAGTGTACACGTTCAAGGCCAAATTGCTAAGGTAGCTTGCTAGAAAATAAGTGGACTGCCCCCTTATTTGTTTTGCAAAGATACGTTCATGAGATCCAGTTAGCTTAATCTGATCCAATAGCAGCTTTCAAAACCATTTCAGGGAAACTACTGCCGAGATCCTTTAGGGGGCCATTATGTGCACAGGTGCTGAAGTGGAACACGTGGAGGTTGAGAATTGAGCAATAAAGAATATGGCATATATATTAGGGTGATTTCATTTTTACATTCATTATTTTGTTCACTCAATGCCCTATTCCTCCAACAACAGAGCATATAGGTGAAAAACCTTTACGATGCATCATTGTATATGTATTGACGTGTGTGCTCTGCAGGTGAGAAAGACAATGGCGACATCAATGAACATCAATGCCTAGTGGGTCTTTGGGATTTTGCCGAAGACATCATGTTTGTCCTTCATGATGAACCGGCAGTGCAACCACACACGTACATAGGAAAGAAGGCACACAACAGAGTGCTGTGTTTCGTGTACCTTTCCTCTGTCCGTGTGTGGTTGTGCTGCTGGTTCATCATGAAGGACAACCAACTAGCCCAAGTTTCAGTCTTGTTAGACATGTTTGCGCCTGCCATTTTTTGTGTCAACAAGCTGTCCTACTCTTGTAGAACTTTTCACTGTCTTGTGTTTGCGTTGTACCGTGACAATGTTCTCTATATTTTCTCTCATGGCTCTGCATCTCATTGTTCTGCTCAGTGTGCAGCTGTGCAGCAGCATAACATGTTCCTTCATTCACTTAATGCACTAAATAATGGCATGGGTACTCGAACAAATGGCACAAAATGTAACAACAATTAGCGTTGCCAGATGAAACACCTAAATGCCACAGTTCTACAGTAATGGGTGAAGGGAAGGGCTTGGAGCACAGAATGGAAATAAGGGACCCATGCATAGATAAATAAGTGCCAGTCTGGAACAGCGATGGATTTGGACACAATGCCTAACTTACTGCAAAGATATGTCTCAACACTGCAAGGGAAAGGTCATGTTTTGAAATGATGTCAGAAAAAGAACAAATACATTTCAGGTCTCAACATTTAGTGAAGGACAAATCTAGTACTTATGCGAATACCCTTCATGTGGCACGATGTCTGACAGATGGTGTGCCGTGGTGACTGCCATGGAAGTGGGCTGCATGTAAAGGATAATATCGAAGAATAGATCGCTGGGCAAGTTGGTAATTCATGACTACAAAGAACTGCGCGAAGTAAACTGGCACAAGGAAGACGCTTGTCCGCGCGTCTCTCCTTGTGCCAGTTTATTTCGCGCAGTTCTTCGTAAAAAAGAATAATAGCTGCACATTTAGACATAAATATCTGCATGCTTATGTGAGCGCTATATGAGCTGCTAATTCTGAAAGAAAGCTGCAACACCTACTACAGAATGTTTTTGTGTATAGCTAGTGTTGGTACTGGCAATAAATCTTGAATTCTCAAGCACAGTTTGCATTAGCTGCTGTACTAGCCAAAGCTAAGGATGTTGCATGACAGCTGATATTTAAATAAAGGTGCACGTAAAGCTACATGGTATGGAACAGGGGCGTAGCTAAGGGGATTGGGGGGTCAACCCCCCCGAAAATTTTCAATTTTGCTTCCGTATAATACACACACAGACATGCAAACGCATGCACAAACATACATAAAGCATGGTTGACGCCCCCCCCCCCTGAAAAAAATTTCTGGCTACGCCCCTGGTATCGAACATGCGGGAGGTTAACTGGGACACGTAAAGCTCAACATTTATGGGTGTGCTATTAGTGTTAAAGCATGCTTTTTATTTGCAGTTGTTATTTGTAATTATGACATTAATTGAGTATAAGAATTGTTCCTCTATATCTACTATTTAGTATTATACGTTTACATGTCGTGTCCTATGATCCAAATCAAGCAGGATGATACTGACAGCACATTTTTAAGACAGGTGAATATTTATTTCTAGAAGTCAAGATTACTGCCCGAGTTCAGCCACTTTCAGTATTTTGCTAGTGTTATGCCAGGGCTCCCAACCCAAACTTCCTTGCTTCGACAAGGCATTCAAGCTGGTAAAACGTCTGACGCAACCAGCGTCAACACCCGCTGATGCAACGAGGCGGGAGTCTTACGCAATCCCCGGTAACTCCGGCGATGCGTCTGACGCAACCAGCGTCAACACCAGCTGATGCAACGAGGCGGGAGCCTTACGCAATCCCCGGCAACTCCGGCGCTGCGTCTGACGCAACCGAAGGAAATCTCTCCCGCAACGTGCGGCAAGCCTTCTCATCCGCGGATCCGGTTCGAGCCAGCGACCAACGGCGGTTCCTGATTGGAGGCTTCGCGCTCCTGGCTGATGCAAGCGATCGCCCAGGGCTATAGAACCAAGCTGCGCGGAGACAGAGAGACAGCGAGACAGCGAACGAAGAAGTCCCGGGTCGTCGTCGCACCGCTGTGCGAGCCCAATAAGCTGTCGGCCCCAGCGCCGAATATGTAAAGCCTCTGTATATATGTATATAAATTTGCCTTAACTCACCGTCGCCTTGATCGCTCCGTCTATCAGCTCTGCGCAGAAGCAGTCGCAAGCTGAGACACCTGTTACCCAACAGTGGATGGCAGCTGCGGGATCGGCCGGCGTCAGCTACCTCGATGCGGTGAGTGCCTGATGTTTTCCCTTCAGTTCACCAGACTTCTCTAGCACAGGTTATCGTAGTTTAGAGAAGGTTGTGTGAAGCATTGGAGTGAGCTTTGATTGTTTCGAGCCAAGTCGGAGCGCTTTGAAACCAAAGTTAAGGTATGTTGCCTCCTTTTTGGAAAACTTTTTAGATTTTGATTCTAAACTGATTGCTTTGTGTTTACATAAGAAAGGCTGTTTAAAAATACTCTTCTATTACGTTAGACTAAGAAACTGAAATCTGATCACCATTTAATTACTGAAATTACTCAAAATATTACCATCACGCAAATGGTCATAAGTCATTATCTTGTTATACTAAAGAAAAATGGCTTGGCAGCAGTATAGCTATATATGCAGGCTGTGCAATGAACTAGAATGTTTGCACTATCTACAAAATTAGGTATTTTATAGCTGAAAAACCAAAAATTTCATAATTTCAGGCGGTCGCATTTCAGTCGGAGTCTTATAACATCAAAACTTGTGCATGGATTTCAATTATCCTAGTTCATTGCACAGAATAGTGTTCAAGAAATAAGCATGGCAAGTTTCAAAGAAATGTATTGGTTTATTCTTAAGTTACGACCTTTGGCGCAACAAAAAACAAATGAAAATGGAGTTTTGAGAAAATCAGCAATAAAGCTTTCGATACGTGCTATACACATCTTTAGATAGTCGTGGAAGGCTAAAAAACGCCAGGCTCGTAGCTGGGTCCCTCCTTAGCTGCTACAAGTTCCCTGTGAGAACGTTTAGCGGCTCATTGTTTTTTTCTGGCTTGTTTTTGGTCGCCCGTTGACTGGCGTTCGGCGCTCCTGAAGCGTGCTCGGTCCCTGCTGAGGCAAGCTACTGTGGTGTAGTAGCCAGGGTCGACAACAGTCTGCCTTAAGATGCCTAGCGTGCCACTATTTTCATTGTTGAATTGACATACACAGTCGTATAGGCCAAACAAAACAGTGTGCAGGCCTCCATGGACATCTTTCGGGACGCGCTGCCAGAGCATCCCATTGAAGCACTCGTTCGCGTTTTGAGTTTTTTCCGAGAAGACATTTCTTCAAAAGTTCTTCTGAACACAGGTCTGCATACACCGGTTTCACTTTGTTAAGTATGTCGTTCGAAAAGCCTTCCCTATGCTTGTAATGTCCTGTGCCTAAAGCTTTTACTCGGTTGTAGGCACACTAGCTTTTCACTCCTAAAGGACACAAGCCATGCCTAGGAGTTGCGTCAGTTGAACAGCAATGAAACAGACTTGCTAGTGTGGCCTGCTTCGTTTCTTGGAGGTTGCCCACATTGGCCCCGATTGCAATGCCATAATAGTTTTGCAATCGATCGATCATGACATCCGTCAGCTTCCCTTTACCTCTTAGTCCATGAGTAGTCTTTTTCAATTTTCTCAGTCGGCATCCCACGGGCGTTTGAACGTCCCCAATGCACTCAAGTTTACGCACAACAAACTAATCTAAACCTATCATTTGCATTTGAGCGTAACAATGAATTACTTTTGGGAAATTAAGTGTTGGTTTCGTTTTCACAGCGTCAGTTTCGGTTTCAGGGATGTCTGCCGGCAGTTGTAAAAAACAACGTAACTTTTGAACCAAACAAGATAAAGGCGTAATTTTTGCGGTAGCACAATTCTGAATGTCTGCAGATTATTAAAATCCTTAAAAATAAAACTCGACTTTTTTGAAAAAATCATCGTTTTTAAGGGAGGCAACATACCTTAACGCGGAGGGTGTAAACACGGCAGGTTGAGAATTGCTTGCGTGTCTTTCTAGTAGACCTATAGGGGATACGGCAAGTAAATTCTAACGAGGGCAAATAGCAAGAGGCTAGTGTGAACGATGGAGAACATTAAAGTGAAGGAACTCATCGAAATTTGTGAAGAACTCGGCCTTACTCTGGGCCGTGCGAAACGAAAGCAAGCGATCCTTGAGATCATGCAGAAGGAGGGAGTAACGGCTGAGGAAGTCGATGAGGCCTGGGCGGATATCAAAGAACGCCGCGAGGAGGCCGAAAGACGAGAACTTCGTGAGCGTGAAGAGGCCGAAAGACGAGAACTTCGTGAGCGTGAAGAGGCGGAAAGGCGAGAACGCCGCGAGCGCGAGGAAGCCGAAAGGCAAGAACGCCGCGAGCGCGAGGAACGCGAAGAGCGCCTCGAGATGAAAAGAATAGAATTGGCGCTCCGTCAGTGTTCGCAAGCGCCTAGCGTAGCTTCGGCGACGGTTCAGGCTAGTGGACATAGAATTCGGGACCAACTGCCACCGTTCGTAGTAGGCGAGGACATGGCGAAGTATCTCGTAAAGTTCGAACACGTCTGCGATAGAAATGGCATCGAGCGGTCTCTTTGGGCACAGAACCTGTTAGCTCTACTTCCCGGAGAAGTATCCGACGTGATAACGTGCTTGTCGAGGGAGGCGTTTGAGAGCTATGACGAGGTTAAGGAGGCTCTGTTGAGAAGATATAAATTGTCACCCGAGGCTTTCCGGCAAAGGTTCCGGTATGCAAAAAGGGGGAATGAGTCACACGTTGACTTCGCGTTTCGTCTTAAAGCCGATTTAATTGAATGGCTCAAGGGCGAAGATGTCTATGACGATCGCGATAGAGTGGTAGAGTGCATAGCATTGGAGCAATTCTACCGCTGTATCGAGGATGATGTCAAGCTTTGGCTGCAGGATAAGCTTGGAGAAGTACAGCTAAGCAAGGCAGCAGAGTTAGCTGAAGAGTACTACACTCGTAGAAACTTGCACAGTAGGGCCGTGCGTGTTGAAAAAGCTGAGAGAAAAGAGGGCTTTTCAAAAAAACCTGATGACCGGAAACATGCTCCGCACCGTAATTTTAGAAAAGACCCGTCTTTTACGAAGGAGACTGTGAGGGAAGGGCAAACGGAAGCGCAGAAGTCGAGTGAGCTTCCCAAAGAGCGCACTGATACTACACGGGCGTTTGAGTCACGGAAGCCGCTAATCTGTTACAATTGCAAAAAAGAAGGGCACATTGCGGTAAATTGTAAACAAAAGGTTGCTTTCGCAACGATCCGTGAATCAGAAAAGAACATGCGGTTGTTAGAACCGTATATTCAGGAGATTAGCGTCAATGGGAAAACGTGTCGAGCACTTCGAGACTCAGCGGCAACTATGGACGTTGTCCATCCTTCATTAGTGTCTCCGAACGACTTGACAGGAGAATGCGCATGGATCAGGCAGGTCGCCGAGGAGCAGAGCACTTGCTTACCGATCGCTACGGTGATCATTGAAGGCTCTTTCGGTAAGCTTCACACCGAAGCGGCTGTGTCTGCTGCTCTCCCAGATTGTTTTCCTTGTCTTTTTTCGAACAACTCGGAGCAGCTTCTCAAAGAGCAGGGTAAATCGTTCTTTCCTAGCGTTGCGTACATGGCCCTCACGCGATCACAAGCGCGGAAGCTTTCACAGGAACTTGATCTCGTTCCATGTAGTACGCCACCACCGGCAAAAGTGGCCGAGCTGCGTGACCTTGGCAGCGAGTCGAGCGAGCCTCGGACAGAAAACTCTCGGGGTGGGTTACTCGAGCCGCCGGCAGCGGAAGCGGGTAGCGTCGTCTCCGTCGGCGGAGAAACCGAAGTGGCGCCGTTGGGCGAGGCGGGCAATACGCTCAAGCCTGTAGCTGAAAGTTGGTGTGAGCTGTCGAGGGTTGATCGAGCGACGCTCATTAGAGAGCAGCGTGAAGACATCTCCATAAAAGCGCTAATGGAAAGCGTAAAATTGGGAGTAAAGAGAAAGAATGTTTCTTTTTATGAGAAATCTGGGCTATTGTATCGTAGCTACACAGATGTACAAGGTCGCAGGTATGAGGAAGTCTTGATACCGCAAAAGTATCGTCGCCAGCTGTTGGAACTTGCGCACGAAAACGCGTGGGCAGGGCATCTCGGTTTGAAGAAGACCAAGGCTAGGATTTCCCTTGAGTTTTACTGGCCGAAATGCTGGAAAGATACCGAAGACTTTGTGCGCTCTTTCGGCACTTGTCAGAGGGTGGGGAAATCCACAGACAAGTGGAAGGCTCCCATGAAGCTTGTGCCAGTTATAACAGAACCTTTTCGGCGTCTGGTTATCGACATTGTTGGGCCATTGCCGGAGTCAAGGCAAGGTTGTCGATACATCCTGACTGCCCTCTGTGTAGCAACGAAATTTCCAGAAGCGGTACCTCTTAGGGAGCTCAGTTCTCCACACGTCGTGGACGCTCTGCTCTCGATATTCGCACGTGTCGGATTTCCTTCTGAAATTCAATGCGACAATGGCAGCGTCTTCACCAGTTGCCTTACCTCTACCTTTTTGGATAAATGTGGAATCAAGGTGGTGCACAGTTCGGTCCATCACCCACAATCTAATCCGGTAGAGCGTATGCATTCAGTTCTGAAACGTATACTGAGAGCTCTTTGTTATGAGCACAAATGCGACTGGGAAGCATGTATTCCTCCCGCTATGTTTGCTTTGAGGTCTGCTCCTCATGAGAGCACTGGCTTTAGTCCCGCAGAGCTTGTATATGGCCGGAGCTTAAGAACACCTTTGCGAATGCTGCGCGAATCCTGGGAGGGATATGATGAGGACCCGAGTGTAGTTGCTTATGTTCTCAACCTCCTTCAGAGGCTCGAAAAAACAAAAGATCTTGTGGAGAGCCACATGAAGGCAGCGCAAGTATTGTCGAAAGAATACTACGACAAATCAGCAAAAAAACGTACCTTCGAAGTGGGAAGTCAGGTAATGTTGCTGCGGCCTTCCAAGAAGAACAAGCTTGAGGTTCATTGGGAGGGGCCCGCTAAAGTAATATCGAAGCTTTCCGATACCAACTACGAAGTGAAATTAGGAAAGCGGTCTAACAAAATTTATCACAGCAACTTGATGAAACCGTACGTTCAACGTCAGGCGGTCGTAAATCTGCTGTTGAATGCTTCAGAGGAGGAAGGAGCAGAAATTCTGACTTCTAGCGATGTCAGCGAAAGGGGTTCAGAGGTGATGTTGGAACAGTTGAACCTGGAGCCAAGGTTAAGTCAAGTCCAGAAGGAGGACTTGAGAAGGATTGTTTCTGAGTTTAAAGACGTGTTTTCCAGCCGTCCCGGAAAAACGACGGTTATTAAGCACGACATCGAGCTAACATGTGAGGAACCAATCCGTAGTAAGCCATATCGATGTTCCCCTGTGCAGAAGCAAATCACGAAAGAGGAAATCGATAGAATGCTTGAGTTGGGAGTCATAATACCGGGCGAGAGTGAATATACATCTCCTCTAATATTGGTTCAAGTGCCGGGAAAGGATCCTAGGCCATGCATCGATTATCGGCGCCCTAATGTCATAACTCGAGACCAGACCTATCCGATACCAAATCTAGAGGAAAGGGTGAAAACAGTGTCAAAGTCAAACTACATTTCCACGCTAGACCTCGTGCGAGGTTATTGGCAGGTCCCTCTTACCGAGCGTGCTAGCCGCTACGCCGCGTTCGTTTCTCCATTCGGAACGTATCGTCCACTTATGCTGAGTTTCGGACTGAAAAATGCGGCTTATTGCTTTTCGGGTCTAATGGACCGCGTTCTTAATGGCCTGTCCGAGTTCGCACTGCCATATCTCGACGATGTTGCCGTCTTCTCGAACAGCTGGGACGAACATGTCGAACATTTACGAGTCGTGCTGAACAAGTTGAAAGAAGCGGGTCTTACAGCGAAACCTGCTAAATGTCACCTAGGATGCGGCGAGGTGTCTTACCTGGGACACGTTGTGGGGCGTGGCCGGCGTCGACCTTCAGAGATCAAGGTAGCCGCCGTCGTGAACTACCCCCGACCAACCACCAAGTCTGAGATAAGGGCTTTCTTAGGGCTAGCGGGATACTATCAGCATTATGTGCAAAACTACTCTACCATTGCCAGCCCTCTAACTGACGCACTTCGAAAGTCGGAGCCAGTTAAAGTGACATGGGACTCGGAGAAAGAGAATGCGTTTTGGAAGCTTAAACAAGCCTTAAGCGAAAAACCCGTTCTCATGGCACCCGACTTTTCCAAGGGCTTTATCATTCAGTGCGACGCGAGTGATCGCGGAATGGGAGCTATATTGTGCCAGGAAGATGACACTGGTCACGAAAGACCAGTTTTGTATTTAAGCCGAAAACTGAGTTGCAGGGAAGGGGCATATAGTACCTCTGAAAAGGAATTTGCCTGCCTCGTGTGGGCCGTTCAAAAGCTGGCCTGTTATGTCTCCGGTTCCAAGTTTGTGGTCGAAACGGACCACTGTCCTCTAACCTGGTTGAATAACATGTCGTCCAAAAGCGGCCGGTTATTAAGGTGGAGCATGATACTCCAACAGCACAACTTGAACGTTCGTTACAAGAAAGGAAAGCTAAACGCGAACGCAGACTGCACTGAGTCGCGCGTTCTAATCAGTGCCGTCTTCGGCTATCCTTTCGGTTTTTCGCTGGCAAATTGGGGCAAAATTTTGTCCTCATTGCGGCCTCAGCTGAGCGCTTCCGTCCTGAGTGATCTCAAGGGGCCAAAATTATTTTGAATTCTGTTTCATTGCGCTTGTTACACGTGTAATATTTTGAGTTCTGCTTTTAAGAGTTTTGGTGTCCCACATGTGCCTCTTGATAAAGAGGGAACGAAATTTCGACAGAAACGTAGTTAGGAATGCATTATTCTATTTAGGTCTGGTGTTCTGTCGGGTGACCGAGGGCACTTGCTTGTGTCGTGTGTTGTTCGTTGTCGGACCGTTCTTGACAAGTTGCAGAACGATCAACAAGTGCTGATACGAAAGATCGTCAGAAGAGACGAGCAAAGCAAGTCGACACATCTTGGCGACAAGCCACTGGAGCCGGGATCCGGCCTGGCGACTGGGATCTGTTCACGGAACGAAGCGTGGAGCCGAATGTCCCCATGGCCCTGGAGGTGAACCTGGATGGACCTGGCGAACGAGCGCGCCCGGCATCCGAGCCACGTGGAAGCAGCTCGTCTTTCCGGCGCATTGTCTGGCGGCGGGGGTGCTGTTATGCCAGGGCTCCCAACCCAAACTTCCTTGCTTCGACAAGGCATTCAAGCTGGTAAAACGTCTGACGCAACCAGCGTCAACACCCGCTGATGCAACGAGGCGGGAGTCTTACGCAATCCCCGGTAACTCCGGCGATGCGTCTGACGCAACCAGCGTCAACACCAGCTGATGCAACGAGGCGGGAGCCTTACGCAATCCCCGGCAACTCCGGCGCTGCGTCTGACGCAAACGAAGGAAATCTCTCCCGCAACGTGCGGCAAGCCTTCTCATCCGCGGATCTGGTTCGAGCCAGCGACCAACGGCGGTTCCTGATTGGAGGCTTCGCGCTCCTGGCTGATGCAAGCGATCGCCCAGGGCTATAGAACCAAGCTGCGCGGAGACAGAGAGACAGCGAGACAGCGAACGAAGAAGTCCCGGGTCGTCGTCGCACCGCTGTGCGAGCCCAATAAGCTGTCGGCCCCAGCGCCGAATATGTAAAGCCTCTGTATATATGTATATAAATTTGCCTTAACTCACCGTCGCCTTGATCGCTCCGTCTATCAGCTCTGCGCAGAAGCAGTCGCAAGCTGAGACACCTGTTACCCAACACTAGTTTATACATTAAAGCATCGTTAAGCTCAAAGCATACTCGACTGGATGACATGGAGTGAAGCAATACTTGCCCTTGTCGCTCTGATCACATCTCGTAGCCAAGGAAAGAATCACTTTCACTCGTCGACGACGGGTGGAATACAAAAACAACCTTCAACCTGCCATGTTCCCCAACACAGGGCCTCCACCAGATCGCTCTTCGGCGCTGATATGTGGTCAACTGAGGCATGGTGTAGAGCTTAACTTCCATGAACCATCAAGGTCCAAAACAAGTGCATATTTAATTTGGGGTTGTTATTTAGATTTACTAGCGCCCATTAAATATTAGAATGTTTCAAGTTAATCTTTGCATTATTCAGTATAATTGCTCACGTGATGCTTCTGAATCCTTCAGGCCACTTCTGACTTTTGAAGAAATAGCATGGATTTATCCTTGAAAGCTGGATCATATTGTGACTTCATTCGATTTCAAGCATTGCTAGCTTCTTTTGATGCGACGCTTGGCAGGAAACGTGTTCTAACGGGTGATGCAAGCGATTTCATGCGTGCTCTTTCCGCGCCAGTCATGCACTATGTTTCATCGTTTGTGGAAGCCAAGGGGAGCATCACTTCCAACTGTCAACAACGAACGAACCACGAGAACTACCAACCTCAGACCCGCCGTCCTCCCCAGCATGACAATTCCACGGCATCGCTCGTCGGCGCCGTCAGCCTCGAGCTCGGGAGACTGCATTCTTTTTCTCGAAGGCTCGTTGTTCTTTCGACTCAAAGACGTTTCTTTATCGTCCATACTATACTCGGGAGAGAAATGAGCGCGCCCGTTCTGAAAGCTGGTCCGTCGCTCCGTACGCGCTGCACTACACCAAACCCATCTGTTGCGCGAATAAGCGATTGTGTTTTAATCCGATTCTCTGAGATGAACCGCTACACAATACTGTCCGTATAAACGCACCGACATCAACGCGATGCTCGCGAAGGACATGGGAGACTGTACTTCGCCGAGTGGAGATGAGATCAGCTGACTTCCACCGCCTGTACTGCGTCAAACATCGCAGAAAACTTTTCTTTGGCGCCTGGTTGCACATCAGGGCACGTTCGGCTGCTGTATGATGCTGGCAAATGGAAATGCACTCGGAAACGCATCGTTCATTGTTCACCTCTGTCTCCGTGCGGGATACGCAAGCAGTCGGACGAGAAACATAATTCCACACAGAAACTGACTATGACGGCCCGCGAGGGTTCGCGAACGATGCCTCTCATATATGCAAAATTATAGCGTTATAGCCGATCGTAAAATCGTCCAAGATAACGTGAAGTGCATATATAAAGCCGCGGAAGTCCACCCAGATCGTGTGGTGCGGTGGCGTAGTGGTTACAGTGTCTGCTTGTCACGCAGTTGGCCTGGGTTCAAATCCCCGTGGTGGAGTGTGTGTGTTGATACGTGGTTTGTGACTCTCTGTGCAGTGTTCTTGTGATGTGTAAATGCATATTCATGAGTTGGAAGGCTGAAAAGAACAAAAGAAAAAAGAGGAACAGTGCAGGATCAACTACAATGTAGAAGAATTTCTTTTTTTTTCTAAAAATTTGCGAAAAGTACCACATGTATTTCGACCGCATATTGAGCCGTATAAGCCGGACAGATTTGACCTGAAATACCGCTTAACCAAATCGACGGTATGCG
Organism: Rhipicephalus sanguineus; assembly: GCF_013339695.2. NCBI lineage: Eukaryota > Metazoa > Arthropoda > Arachnida > Ixodida > Ixodidae > Rhipicephalus > Rhipicephalus sanguineus. The sequence goes on along the minus strand of NC_051179.1, from coordinate 106,272,199 downwards.
TTACTTTAAGCGGTCACTTTTAAACGGCCTTCTGGCAACGAGGTGGCCTCGCATATGGAAGAGCCGCATAAACTTAGGCCGCATAAGAAAGAGCCGCTTAGCCAGGGGCCGCATAAAAGAGCCGTATAAGTACGCCGCTTAAAGAGCCATTTATAAGCGTCGAAAATATGACTTACTTTCCGCCTTATATGCGTTGTTTTAAGCGGTCGTTTGCTAAGAGTGTACGATGCTTGGCAAGCGGCGTCTGTTTGACCTTCGATGTTGTAGCGAAGCAATCTCGAAATGAATCGAGTTTATCCAAAAGACGCGCCCGTTGTGCGGAAGGTAGATCCTGGTTTACGTCGAGAGTGCTTGCGAATGGCATGCCGGAATGGTCGCACGACGAAAGGGCAGCTAATGTTGAGGGACACGAGACGTCGGCAATGTCTTCAAGGTATGCGATCACGGTGCGCCTTGTAAGATGGCGATACTCCTCGCTGAAGTTCGTGACTAGTAGGCGAGCCTGTCTATTTCTGGGTTGAACAAGACCTCGGGCGACGCAGATTTGTTGTGCAAGAAGGAGAGACAAATTTCCCTCCGCGATTCCAGTGTCGGGGACGTCCTGCTCACATTCAACGCTGACAAAGAGGCTGCTACGAGGAGGCAGAGTCACAGATTCGGCCTACACGCGTAGGGCTGTCTTCGAGAAGGGGGTGTTGTCAGCTTCAGGATGAAAGGGGTCCTCGAACGACACTAGCAACTCACGTAGATTAATGATTGCGCCGTATTCGCGAAGAAAGTCCAGTCCCAGAATGAGCGGACGGGAGCACACAGGTAATACGAGGAAGGAGCCCGTGAACGTCGATGCACGTATCCGAATACGTGCTGTGCACATTCCAGTCGGCTTCACCAGATGGCCACCTGCCGTGCGCAACGGGGGTCCTTGCCATGCGGTCGTAACTTTCCTCAGTTTAGATGCCAGGGCGCCGCTCATAACTGAATAATCGGCGCCAGTGTCGACGAGGGCAGTGACAGCATGATTATCGACGAATACGGTGATGTCGGCAGAAACAGTCTTGCTACTCTCGGAAAATAACGAAAAATCTGAAAGGTCATCATCGGGTCGTTGCGTCGAGGGAGGCTCTTTGACAGTTCGTTGGGAAGCGACTTCACCCCCAGAAGCCGCGGTTCCTTGTTTCCCCTGTGGGGACTCGGTGACCGGCTTCTGAAAGGAGCGTAGGACGACGAGGGCAAACTAGGTGACATGGAGCGGCGAGGCGACGGTGATCGTGATTGGCGGCGTTGAACAGGGGGAGGAATTTGCTGGCCCGTAAGGTACGCTTCGATTTCACGGGGGCGCTCACCGTAGCGTGGGCACCGAGCATCAGGGTGGAAGCCGCGTAGACCGAGTTGGCGGTACTGACAAGTACGATACACGTGGCCCGCCTCGCCACAGTTATAACATAGCGGACGGTTATCCGACGTGCGCCACACGCTTGCCTTGGTAGCGTTCTGTCTTGAGCCGGACGGCTGATACGTGGGTGCGCTCGGGAACCTTGACGCAGGGGGCGAAGTCGAAGAGGCGTCCTGGAATAGATGACTAGGCGGGTCCATTGTCCGCAAAGTAGGACCAGTAGCGTGTGGTGCAGGAGATCGTAGGGCCGCCGCATAAGTCAGGACAGGGACCTCAGGTCTTGGTGGTGCGAGTGGTGCGACCGCCTGTCTGATTTCATTTCTGATGACGTCCACGAATGCTGGCGCGGTTGGTTGAGGTCCCACTGCTTGGAGTTGGCGGAGCTCGTCCCGCACGACACTTCTTATGAAGTCCGCGAGGGCCTGCCTCTCGCTGTCAGACCCGATAGAGCATGCCGTGGCCGTTATGTCGTGGCGTTCGTACTGTGACGACCGCTGCTGGAGAGTACGTTCCATCGTGGTCGCCTCACTGATGAACTCAGCCACGGTCCTTGGTGGATTGCGTACTAGCCCGGCGAAGAGCTGTTCTTTAACCCCACGCATCAAATGCCGCACCTTCTTTTCCTCGGACATCGCAGGGTCGGCCCGCCTGAAGAGTCGAAGCATGTCCTCGACAAACATCGAAACTCTTTCGTTTGGTCGCTGGTTCCTAGACGAGATGGCTTGTTCCGCTCTCTCCTTCCTTTCGGCGTTGCGGTACGCGTCGCGGAGCTGGCGGCTAAACTCTTGCCACGTCGCAAAGGAACCCTCGTGGTTCTCGTACCATGTTTTGGCAGAGTCTTCTAATGCGAAGTAAAGCCTCCGCAGCTTGCGACCTTCATCCCATTCATTGATGCTGGCAACTCGATCAAAGTGGTCGAGCCAGTCATCAAAATCTTCAAAAATGTCTCCGTGGAAAGACTGTGGTGTCTGCGGTGCATGAAAAACAGGCGGGAGCGGAGAAGAATAGGCGTCGTTGGTTTGACTCGTCTGGCTTATAGTCGAGGTTGTCATCTTGTCAAGTCTTGACAAGGGACCGAATTAGGGGGGTAGTCCTAGCAGGCGGCGGCTGCTTCTTGCTGTGGGAGCTGTGGCTGTCTCCAAGTTGCCAGGAGTCACGGCTGGAAATTGGGAGCCAAGGTGCATGTACCCAGCGCCTCCACCAGTGTCACGGGCGAAATAAGACAGACAGCCAGGTGTTGACGTCTTCCCCAGAACCAGACCAGCAACAACAGCGTTCTCTTCTTCCACTCGCGTGTACGTGCCACAGCGGATGGCTCATACATGATGGCATGTGGCAATATCAAATGTATTGGAAAAAAATCGCGCTGATTTATTACATAGAAAGCAGGGAGTGGCTAGAATGTTTCGGAAAGAAAACAATATTTTTGTTCCCGTGGGCGCCTTCTTAACTTAGTAGAATGTCGTCCGAGTGTGGTTTGTTCGAAAATGTATTCTGAGAGTATCGTTTCTCGCTTCAATACCAAATTTGGCTTACATATTGAGCGAAAGCGCTTGTGTAAGGTGTTCGAAGCTAAATAGTATTGCTGCAATTTTTCTGTCATATCATATGCGACTTCAGGAATTTCGCGAGAATAAAGGTACATTCACACCGAAGGCGGGGCGGCAAAGCGGCCGAGCGGGCTTTTCAAGGCGGCGAGGAGGCGAGCGCGCGTACCTGTTCAGACAGCATGGCTTTCTTGGCTGCCCGCGCGGCCGAGGAGGCGGGGCCTCTCGCGCTTTAGCGCACGTGTCGCTATCACCTGGCACGGCTTCTCCCAAAGAGACACCCGCACCACCGCCGCGCCACCGCCGCAGCGCGTTCTGATTGGCTGCGGCAAAGCGGCGAGTAACGGCGAGCGGCAAAAAATTGGTCCGAGAGCGATCGGACCTGCCGCCTCGTTTGCCGCCCCGCTTTCGCCGCCTGGAGAAGAGGTTTTCCCGCTTTCCGCCTCACCGCTTTGCCGCTTTGGCCGCCCCGCCTTCGGTGTGAATGAGCCTTAAAGGTACATTCACACCGAAGGCGGGGCGGCAAAGCGGCCAAGCGGGCTTTTCAAGGCGGCGAGGCGGCGAGCGCGCGTACCTGTTCAGACCGCATGGCTCTCTTGGCTGCCCGCGCGGCCGAGGCGGCGGGGCCTCTCGCGCGTTAGCGCACGTGTCGCTGTCACGTGGCACGGCTTCTCCCAAAGAGACACCCGCACCACCGCCGCGCCACCGCCGCAGCGCGTTCTGATTGGCTGCGGCAAAGCGGCGAGTAACGGCGAGCGGCAAAAAATTGGTCCGAGAGCGATCGGACCTGCCGCCTCGTTTGCCGCCCCGCTTTTGCCGCCTGGAGAAGAGGTTTTCCCGCTTTCCGCCTCACCGCTCTGCCGCTTTGGCCGCCCCGCCTTCGGTGTGAATGAGCCTTAAGTCATGTTTGCATTTTTTCTTCTAATATTGCGCTATGTATGCATATCTGAGTAATGAATACGTACTTCGCGAAAGGTATATTTTTCAATTACAGTGAAACTTCACAATCATGCTAACGTCGTTAGTCTTTAACCGCCGGTGCAAGCCCGATCTCTTCAAGAATTTGAGCACTGCCTACGTCGCCTTCGCCCGCGATCACTTCTCAGGGCGACATTCGAGAATAGTTTCTTCCGTCATCGGTCTGTGGTTTGGGAGAGCTGGTAGTTCATATTTTTCATTAAAAATGTTCTTCATTAAATATTTTGAGGCCAATGAAGTTTCTCAATTTTACGAGGAAAAATCACGAATTTGAGAAGGAAGGAAGGAACACGGGAGAAAGGAAAGGCAGGGACCTTAGCCAGTGTAGAAGGACCGGTATGCTACCCTACACTGGGGGAAGGGATGGGGGAGATTTAACGATATATAGAAAGAGAAGGAGAATGAGAGCTCCTACACACGAACTCCACACACTTCACATTCATGCTAACGTCGTTAGTCTTTAACCGCCGGTGCAAGCCCGATCTCTTCAAGAATTTGAGCACTGCCTACGTCGCCTTCGCCCGCGATGACCTCTCAGGGCGACATTCGAGAATAGTTTCATCCGTCATCGGTCTGTGATCTATGCGACCTAGAGCGACTGCGAGTGAGTTTATCTGCGCATGGTAGCGAGGGCAGTTGCAGAAGATGTGCTGTAATGTCTCCTCGCTACATGTTATCACACAAAGGGTTGCAAGCCATATCGATTTGAAAGGAGAATTACTTTGTGAAATCCGCTTTTAGCCATAAGCGGCAGAGTGGCATCATTTCGGCGTACTCCAGTAGGTGTCTGAATAAGTAAAGCACTCGGGCAGTGGTGGTGCTGGTTGTGCAGTCTACTTGCTGTATTCCAAGTGGAGAAAGGGATTTACTGCGCGGCCACTGGAAGTTGGCTAGCAGCATCGGTCCTTGATAGGGGTATTGTCTCGATCCTGTCGCCCTGAAGAGCTGATCGAGCAGCATTGTCAGCGTGTTCATAGCCTATCACGCCACGGTGACTTGGCAGCCACTGAAATGTCACGTGGTGTCCTTTCTCGATCGAATTATGGAAGAGATACTTAAACTCGAAGACCAACTGCTCGCATCGTCCGTGCCGCAGGCCTGGTATTAAAGATTGCAGGGCTGCCTCCGAATTGCTGAAGATTGACCATCGTTCAGGCTCTTCGCGGTTGACTACCCAAAGTACAGCGCGAAGAGCGGCAAGTTCTGCAGCCGTCGATGTCGTTGGGTGGTCTGTCTTGAAACTGACGCTGATAGCTTTCGCTGGGACGACCACTGCTCCGGACGAATACTGGAGAGTAGCGGATCCATCAGTGTAAAAATGTACGTGTTCGGCGTACTTATCGTGTAAAAGAATCAGAGATAGCTGTTTTAGCACTGGTGATGAGAGGTCAGATTTTTTTCTGATTCCCGGTACGCTGAGGTGCACATCAGGTCGAATGAAGCAACAAGGAGGTATCATGCCTGGCTTAGATGCGGGGCTGAAGCCTGACAGAAGGTGGTCAGAATAGTTTGCAATCTTTGCACAATACGACGCCCGTAGTCTTTCTGAAGGCTTTCTTGCAAGGTGGTGGCATGGAGCCCGGGAAAAATGCCTGATATGAGCTCTCAAAGCTTCTACCGCAAGGTGTTTTTACATAGGTTGGTTCCGTGTGATGTAAATAGTCGCTGCAGTCGACGCGCATTTCGGCAAGCCTAGGCAAATGCTGAGAGCCTGAGCTTGTGCAGCCTGCAGAGTGCGAATATTTGTCTTGCAGGTATGGGTCAGTATGGGTAAACTATATCTCAAAAAACCGAAACAGTGATCTGTACATTTCCAGCATTGCGTCTACCGACATCCCCCACTTTCTTCCACCCAGCACTTGAACAGCTGGGAGATTGCTGTCAGGCGTTATTTCATGTAAACACGTGCGGGCTCCAACGAAGGCTTGTATGTATGATTATACCCAAACGTTTGTGGGTTCGGGCATAATAAATGGTCCGCTCTTCAATAGAAATAGCACAGTGCATAACTGGTTTACGTGTGAATGCCCCTAATTCACATTTTCCGGGGATATTTTAAGCGCTTGCTTGCCGAGGTTGGTCGCTCTCAGAGTTGCAGCTTTTTGAAGCCTCGCTCGTATCTGGAGGCGTGTGACGGCTGATGTTCTGACACATATGCCATCTGCGCATATGGATATCTCGATCCTACATGGTAACTACTCGATAAGTTCAATGAGAGAGACCTTGAATAGAGTGGGGCTTAGTACTCCACCCTCAGGGCCGCCCCGGCAGGTATAGCGCCGTGTGGTTGGGCCGTCGTCGGTTGACACAAAGAATCATCTGGGTGTCAGGTAGTTAGCAATTCATCGAAAAACTCGACCGCCCAGGCCAATCATCTCGAGGGCATCGAGAACAGCCTCGTGTAGCAGTTATCGTACGCGCCTTTCACGTTTATGAACAAGGCTGGAGACAAACGCTTGCATCATTTCTGCTGTTGGACGTATGTAACGAGATCAATAACGTTATCCATAGATGAGCGATCACGTCGAAAGTCAACGATGGAGCTTGGATAAATCTTGTGTTCAAGATACCTTGCAAGGCCGCTGCCAATCATCCGTTCTATTATATTTCCTTTGCAGCTGGCCAGTGCAATTGGGCGGTACGAGGCAAGTTCTAGTGGGGATTTCCCTTGCTTCAGAAGTGGTACCACACGACTTGTCTTCCATTCGTCAGGAACGCTTTCCTTTTGCCAGGATGCGTTGTACAAACATAGCAGCTCTTCCCGCACTGTCTCACCCAGATTGCACAGGCCTCGATATGATATACCATCTGGCCCCGGCGATGAAGGACGCCTGCATAGGGCTACTGCCGCCTCAAGCTCTTCCATTGTAAAAGGAAAGTCTATGCGGCCATCACGGTAATGAAGGACGTTACGTCCGGCCAGAGCATCCAGACGAACCACTTAGTCGGCTATCCTCGCGCAAGGGTCTTCTACAACATCACTCTCCTGCCGCTTTTTGAAGAGCGCCAGCGCCTTGAATGGAACACGCTGTTCAGTAAGGCAGCGCAGACCACGCACCGTTCTCGAGATGTGAGATAGGGGCTGGGGTCTAGTGTCTGACAAAAGGTTCTCCAACGTTCAGAGGCTAACTTGTCCATAGAACGCTGAATATTTTTTGCAATCTGCGGGCTGTTGTAAGGTCGTCGACTGACTTTGTTCGCCGATATCTGCGTTCCGTGCGGCGGCGAAGCGCTCGCGGTTGTTCCAATTCGGCATCAAAATTGTTGCGCCTGGACGCAATCGGGTTCGTGAGCGTGGCATCTTGCATTGTGCACTTGATTACTTGCGACCCGCTTGGAAAGCAACTTCCATAAAGAATGTCCCCATTCCGAGGAAGCCCTGCATAAAGGTTCTAGGCTTCTGGTTGCAAGACGACGGCAAGTCAAAGGAGTGGTTTCTACATACAACACAACAGTTGCAGCAAGTTCACCGTCTCTTGAAACGCACAACGCGCAAGCTTAGAGGCATCAAAGAACACCAACTCAGGCGCATGACCCTGGCCCTGGCCATTCCCCGCATCATGTATCAATATCCATATACTGAAATTACTAAGACCCAAAAATCCAAGCTCGAGACCCTACTTCGTCAGATTTCTCGCACTATATTGGGTACCCCTCAATACGCCAAGTCTGATAGGGTCCTGGGAACGGCTATCCTTCCAAACCTCGAAGAGTTGGCTCAAATTCACCGGGAAGCGCAATTCACGCGCCTCAAACTATCCGCACAAGGATACGCTCTGCCTCGGGAATTAGGCTACGATATATCGTCGCCTGTCGCATTTGAAGCAACCCGGCCCCCATGGGCGACGTTTGACCAGATCACCGTCGAACCTGTACCGCGGCACCTGGATCGAGAAACACAAACAGGACGACGCGAAGCACGAGTCCAACATCTCCAAGAAACCACAGGAGAGTGGATCTTGTACACGGACGCATCTCCGTCTCAGACCGGCGAGGGCTTTAGAACGGGAATAGCTTCCGAAGGACTACCACTGTCATGGGGCTTTCATCATAACATTAGTACGCAATGCATGGCAGAAATCACGGCCATAGTAGAGGCAGTCACCATACCCAACCCAAATGCCCGTTGTTTACTGATACGCACAGATAGCCAAGCAGCCTGTCGAGCCTTCACGACAGGTGACATTCCAGACGCGCATTACAGCACATTAACGAAGCATTTAGATGCCCACCCTTCGTTACGTGTTCGAATACAGTGCATACCTGGTCACTCGGGGATCAGAGGGAATGAAGTGGCACACGCCATGTCCCGTGCAAGTCTCCCGGGCCCTCCCCTGTGGTGGCCGGATTCCCTGAAGCAAACCGAATTACTTGCTATGGCGCGTCTAGACAGGCGCGAACGATTAGACGAGATGCGCAACAACCGCAGGGTTTATCCCGATCCACCTCACTCCATGACAAGACGCGAGGCAGCCCTGGTGAGGCGTGCCCAAACTCACTCTTTGATGACACCCCACATTCAACACTACATACAAGGCAAGGACGAGTCTCTTGGCTGCGTGGCATGCGGTGGCTACCCGGATAACGCTCACGTTCTGTGGGATTGTCCGGGGGGCCGTGCAGCCATGGGCGAGAGCCTTAAACACATACCTATCAATCTAAGACCTGCGACCCTGGAGGAGTGGCTGGCGGACTCTTCCCCAGACATCATGAAGGCACTACTCGGACATTTAAAACTTTTAGGCTTGTCTGATGGCTAAGCCTTGCCTTTTTTTTATTAGTGGACCCGGACTAGGGTTCGTTTATTCTTTAATAAAGTTGTTCTCTCTCTCTCTCCATGTGAGACTTGAAAGTGGTCCAGTCAATTCTTCGAACGGTTTTCTCTGGACCAGATCTGGAGAGCCCTTTGATGTAAAGATAATTGGGAATATGGTCACTCCCGTGTGTCTCACTATCCGAAAACCACTTAACACATCTGGCGAACGAGTTGGAAACGAAAGCAAGATCAAGGTAGCTGCCATACGCCACATCTGGAAGAAAAGTGGGGCTGCCGTCATTCATGAGGGTGATGTCATGATTATATGCGAAACTTGCTGACCTGCGGCCTCTTGCATTGGTTCTTGTACTTCCCCATGCCAGATGATGTGCATTGAACCATAATTTGAAAAAATAATCATTTTTGTAAATACTGAGATGCAATTTACACCACGTGGTGTTCCTGTTAAAAATCAGCTTTATAACTCAATCGAGAACAAATAAATAATTCTTGTACGGCAAGTTTTATCATTGCAATTTTATTGCGATAGCAATTATGTAGACACTCTCGGCGGATTTTTGCCGTCGCCATCGCCGTCACTCCCTGGATATGTATATGTATGCATATATAAATAAAAGCAAGAAATAAAAATGATTAAGAAGAAAAAAACCGGAGGCGCTGGACCGCGGTTTCGAACCTGCGACCCCTCGATTCGCAGCTTGCTGCCTTAGACAAGTGCGTCATGCCTCTTTTTTTTGTCTTTATTGCAGGGCTTCAGTTTTCAACCGTGAGAAGAGAGTACATCCTGTCTACAATTGTTTCATGTGCAACAGCAATTCCATGCGAGGTACCCAATCGGGTACATCCTTTTGCATTTTTTGCAATTCAAGAAACGAAGCCAGCGTCTCACAAAAGTAATCTATGGCTCGCCGAGCATCAACATCAGCGTTACGTACAGCCATTTGGGACCTCCAAATGCTGTAAAGCGCCAATAATATTGTGATATCATAAGGAAATCCATCATCATTTTCAGTCATCAAATACCTTATGCCCTGTGCGTCCAGTGGGAAATCTTTGTTTAGTGTCCTTTGCAGGACGTCCCAGAAGAACACCCCGTCCCAGCATTCCAGAAAGACATGCTCAATGGTTTCTGGTTTGCGACATAAAAAGCACTGGTCACCCCACGGAACGAACAACCCCTTTTCAGACAACCACGTCTTAACAGGCAAGACACCAGCATGAAGCTTAAAGAAGAAAGTTTTAACCCCCGGACGCACAGGCATGCCTTTTACGCGTTTCAGCACTTCGCTCCATTTTCCACCACAGTACTGAGAGCGGTACAAGGGAATGGGGAGAACAACATCACATAAGTCATTATATAACTTTTTACGGGAAACAGTGCCTAAATATTCAATAGAAAATCGTGCCTTGAGGAAGCGAAATGACTCTATAATCTCTTTAAAGTAACCTCGTGTTTGACCTTTCAACCTAACAGAAGACACTACAAACTCAGGCAAAGCATTGGCCAACCGCACTTGGCAGACCGTGCGCAAAAACGGGTCTTGAACGTCACGAAGGTACAAGAAGCGATTTACGAGCTATCGCAGAAACAAATGCGACAAACCCAAACCACCGTCACGCACACGTCGAAAAAGATTCGTCCTAGTAGTCTTCTCCCAGGTGGAACCCCAAATAAAGAGGGCAAAAATACGATGAAGTTTTTGAAGGTTGACTCGAGAGCAATGAAGTACTTGCAACACGTACCACAATTTTGTAATAAAGAACATGTTACAAATGGTAGCTCGTGCAAAAATGGATAAATCCTTGGCCTTCCATTTTTCTGCTTTTTCTCGGATTTCAGATGTCTGGCCGTGCCAATAAGGTTCACTGTCGCTGTAATTTTCGAGAGGAATGCCTAAATACTTAACCGGTGTTGTGAGCCACTGGACGTTCATGAAATAATTTGGCGTGAGCTCCCAATCTCCATGCCAGAAACCAAGACATTTTCCCCAATTCACTGCGCTTACACTAACCTCACAAAAGCGTTTTACGATGTTAACCGCATCTGCAATACTTTCGAGGTTTGTACAAAAAATCGCTATGTCATCAGCATACGCCAGTAGGCGCACTTCACATGCATGAAGCCTGAATCCTTGAATTGCGTTACTGTTCAATATACTCAGACAAAAGCTTTCAATGAATATGCAGAAAAGGAGAGGAGAGAGCGGGCACCCTTGACGTACAGAGCGCTGCAATTCTATAGACTTTCCTACCTCTTTGTTAACTATCAGGCGAGTAGTACATCGTGTATATGCCATCTTAACGGCTTCTGTTATCACTTTACCAACGTTCACGTGCTCTAAGACTGCTATGAGCAAGTCATGCGGAACGCGATCGAAGGCTTTCTCCAAATCAACCTGAAGCATCGCAACCGGAGAGTTCATGACATCGCTGCACTCTAGTACGCACCTCGCTTTATGAATATTCGTGAAGATGCTCCTTCCCTTTATTCCACATGTTTGATGCGGACCTACAATTTCTTTTATTACGCCGTGCAACCTACGTGCAATTATTTTCATAAAGATTTTGTAATCTACATTGGTTAGACTGATTGGTCGATAAGCGGAAACCTGCCGCAATTTGATTGGATCATCTGTTTTAGGAATGAGAATAGTATGGGAGGACAGAAATGACGGAGGCAGAGATTTCACCTCAAATGTTTCGTTGAAAAGGTGCGCCAAAATTGGAGACAACTCGTGCTTGAACTTCTTGTAAAAAGCCGCACTTAGACCGTCCGGTCCAGGCGACTTGCCGCAGTTGAGGTGATCGATCGCTCTCTCTACCTCACCCATCGAGACTGAGAGTTCCAATCTATCTTTAGTTTCATCAGCGACCTGCGGCATGGACGACAAAAATTCTTTTGTGAAGTGGTCACGATCTACAGGACCTATTGCAAACAGCTTGCTGTAATACTCGTAAAAAGCCTGCGCAATGTCATCCCTGGCATTTGTAAGAACACCATTGTACACAATCTGTGTTATTAAATTACGCTGGGCATAACTCTTTTCCATACCCAGAGCGCGTTTCGTCGGACTCTCATCAGTTACCATTTTTACCGCGCGGGCCCTAATTATTGCTCCATAATATTTGTCGATGTCTAAAAGTTCCAATTTTTCTTTAACAGCACGAATGTCTTCCTTAAAGTTTCCCGGCATTCGGCTCTCTTCCTCTAAAAGTGCCTCCAAGTTTGAACGTAAAACGTGCTCATTTCTGCGTCCTTCGAACTTAAGAATAGTGGACTTTTCTATAGCTTTCACTTTTCTTTTTTGCTTAAGTGTTTCCCACTTTGGACCAGTTCTCGAGCTATTGTCGTCATTAAGCTCTTCTATGCTCTCTTGTATTAATGTTTGGAAAAGGTCGTCATCAAGTAGTTTGTTATTCATTTTCCATAAATCCCAATTAAACTTTCCTTTCCTTTCTTTTCTGCTGCAAATGGTAAACTTAACCAAACAATGGTCAGTGAAAGACAGAGGAATTACAGAATAATCTGTACACAAAGGTACAATATCAAGCGACACGTAGGCACGATCAAGGCGAGAGTGACTTAGTCCTTGAAAATGCGTGAATTGGACGCGACGACCACTCGAAATACTTTCACCTAGATCCTCAAGGGCGTAATCATTTATCATATCTGCTAACTTAATTGTACTCGCCTCGCGATATGGGGTAGAACTCGTTTTGTCCCGTGCCGAACAAACGCAATTAAAATTGCCGAGGGGGATAAGAATGCGGTCAGTGTTACAATATTCACTTACACGACAGAAAAAGTCTAGACGCTGAGCAACGTCAGTTGGTGCATACAAACAAACAACTCGCCATTCATTGCCGGCGAAAACAAAGTCGCAAATCACAAGGCGACCCAATTTACAGCTTGTGACCGACTGTATACCAATGCCCAAGCAGTTACTAATAAAGAGAAGGCATCCTCCGGACGAGCCAACAGCATGACTAACACACACATTGTAACGCGCCGAAAAAGGGCGTACCATGTCATCGGTCCGGTCTGCACGTTCAATTTTCGTTTCCTCAACTGCAAATATATCTAATTCCTGCTCCGTCGCAACACGATACAATTGGTTTTGTCTCCTTTTAGCTGCCAATCCACGAATGTTAATTGTTCCTACGCGCAGGGACCTTTCCAATGACACAGTTCTGCCCAACGTTACTAGATACATTCAGTTGTCAAACTCTCCGCTGCCGCCATACTCCGCAGATGGCACCATTTCTGTGCTTGTCGCCAGATGGCGGGACCATCGCATCGGGCTCCAGCCGGCGCGGTGTCGTCTGCTCAGCGCAGGCGCGTTTTTTCACTTGATAGCGCTACCTAAGTGTTTTTAAAAGTTTTTTTAGACACTTCCCCGTATTCAGAAACGCTCCTTCACTTGAACTTGACTTGCCACCGCCTTCAACGCGTTTCGAACGCGCTGCCTTTAGGCTGTGCCAAGGCAGCACAAACGCGTTTCGAACGCGCTGCCCAAGGCGGTTGTAAGTCAAATTCAAGTCGAGGAGCGTTTCTGAATACGGGGGTTATGCGTTCATCGCTAGCAAACATGGTACGCTCTATTGCATTAAGCACGGGTGACATGCAACATTTTGTTTTTTCAAGTACTCATTCACTCCATTTCAAAGCAGATCGCACGGTATTACCTCACTTGTTTATTTATTTTGAATACTTGCAGTAATACATCCTGCAGGTATTTATACATACATGCACTTACGCTTTTAACAGTTATACATCCACAAAAAATTATGCACATGTGCATCCCAGTTGCTGACAGTCTCCTTTTCATAGCAATTTAGCACGCTTTCTTGCTGCTTTCACTGGCACACTAGAGTCTCGCTGCTGGCGAAGAAACTTCGAATAGAAATGCATCCGTGTGGTCAAATAAAATTTGATGATTCGCGCACTTAGCTCCTCAAAATGCTCTGTGCAGCCTACCCGAGTCAGAGAACATCCAGACAGCTCTCCCATTATAGTCCAGAACAAATCTCCGAACACTTTGTTACCATTGGTCCTTTTTTCAATTACACGTTCAATGCCGCTAAGCATAGATGTCAAAGCACCTGATGGATGCTGCAGTGCACCAGGCACAAAGGATCGCATCTCTGTTAAGGCTGCTGCTGCTGGTACGTGGTTATCAGATATACAAGTTGCAAGGCAATCTTCACTGCCAATCTTCACTGCCAAGCGACCTGCTTCCACAAGCTTCTTTTTGGCCTCATCTGTCCGCAGGTTGACAAGCCAGACGTGTGACATCTGGTAGGCACCGATAACAGCCACATCTTTGATGACACCGGCGTCTTGCAAGGGCTTTCGAAAATCTTCGATGCGATACGGCCTTCCTGAAATATCGCAGTGCAATACGACTGCACGCTTCATAGCATCACCTGATGAAACAGTGGGCAGTACAATCCTGTAGTCCTTCGGCACGGTAAAAGATGGGGTACCACGGCCGTAAGCGACCGCTGTCGCAGCTCTCTGGGAGCTAACCATCCTGCGTCCGCACGCGTCGGTGACCAGAAGCAGAATGAGTGCGTCATGCCTCATTCGGTCTCCTGGATACTAACGGCAGAATACAAACGCACGTTACGCAGGTAAAGTATAACCATCTCAGCGCACGCTCGCGCGAAAGAGAAGTCTTCTTCCTCTTGTTCTTCGAGCGCCTTGATGATTATAGTAACACAGGCAAAACGACGTATAGCATAGCCATTTGTAGCATGCGGCGCTCGCTCCAGTCCGGCGCGTGCTCTAGTTTGATAGAAGTAAAGAAGTAAGAAGGACAAAGAAGTGCGTTTGCGCTATAATTTTAGCCTCAGGAATATGTACCAACTAGAGCGAAATGACGTTGTATCTTAGTGACCACAGTCAACGCTCGTAGGGAACGCGAGCCGTGGCTTCACATGCCACTGCCAAGCGCCGTCTTTATTTCTTCTCTTGAGGTCGCGCGCTCTGCGGTTTCGTTTGCTAGTCACTGGAAAATCAGAGTACCGCAAAGGTAGGCTGCACGCGGGCAACATTGGGTGGCGGCGGCCATGTCCCTTCCAGACCGTCCGGCGCGTTGCTAGCGTGTGTTGAGAAGTGACCGATCTTTTAGTCTGAGTGCTGTGTTACGCTCTGCAGAACGGCATTATGTGTGTGTGTTTCTTCAAGAGGATATTAGAAGTGATTTCGAGTCATCGACAGGTATGGATCGACTGCGCGGTTAGCGGTGTAACTAATGAAACGTACGGCGAATGTTGCCATGTGCTCGCGAACTCTCTTCATGGCTTCATCAGTCTCTTTTCGTGTCACGCCCGGGTGTGTTCGCTAGGGCCGGATCTGTAAACATAGTTGCATTAGCGCAGTGACATCGTGCGAGATGTCATTTACTTCGACATTTCGTGAATCTTGACTGTTTGCACTAGCTTTGCAGTCGGTGTTCAGGTTCACTGCACTCGATAACGTTATCTAACAACATCGAGAACAGGGGCGTAGCCAGAAATTTTTTTCGCGGGGGTTCAATTCAACCATACTTTATGTATGTTCGTGCGTGCGTTTGTATGTGTGCTTGTATATATACGCAAGCAAAATTGAAAATTTTCGGGGGGGGGGGGGTTGAACACCCCCCCCCTGGCTACGCCCCTGATCGAGAACATTCAACATTGCGTCCTTCGACTGATCGCTGACACATACCTTGCTTGCGCACCATGCTTGCTGTTCAACTGGTCGATATGTGTAATAGAAGTTGTGTGTGTACGGTAATTGGAAGTTGTGCGCGACGTCTTGATTGGGAACGCCAGCAGCCGAACGCACGGGCGAATGCACGTGCGGTAGGTAAGGTGTATCTTGCGATACGTAGAAAATAGGCCATCAAAAATGAATGACATCACTACTTAATTGTCTCATTTCCTATTTCTTGTCGCCTCAATATTCCTAACGTTGCAATGAATTTGCAAATATTTTGCTTTGTTCCGACAAACAGTTCTTTTTTTGGCGTTGCCAGCGCGTAAACAGCTGGGGTTCGGTTTCTGCACTGCTGCACTTTTTTTTTTTCGTAATACACTCTTATTAAAACTTCCTCGGCATGGTGCTTTATGTTCTTTCGATCAGAAATAGCACATCCCGGAATTTTTAAAGCGCATACTAATGCAACACAGTATGTATATAGACCTAGGGCTCGCATAAAATCGACTCCCTCAATGCGTGGGATCTGCTTTATTATTTTTTTTTTTGCTGTGACCATTTCTCACGAACTATACAGTATATTAAGGGTACGCTCAGAGCAATGCAGCATTAGCAGCATTTTTTGCAATAAATTTAAAAATACGCTTGATAACATGGCCTTATACAAAGTTTATCAACAGAGTTCCACGCTTCTGTTTTGTGCAATGCGAAATGATCATGCCACAATTGCCTTCAAGGTATACCAGTAAACAGTTATTATTTTAATAAATCTTCGATTTCGCTGTCGTGCGTGGCATGCTTATAAGTCGGATAGCATGCATAACCTGTTCAACAGATCGAGATATAAACAGCCGAGCAAATAAAGAGGTATGTAGTATTCAATATCGCTGGCCATAGCGAACCGAAACGGTGAAGTATCCTGTCGCATAAAATCTTTTCCAGCAAAGTTAGTGTAGTTCACTGCAGGAAGGCGTGTTATTCGAGGGGGGCGAATTCGTTCGGGCCCACTATGCAGCCACGTAGAACGGCGCTCTTTGACATTAATTTTTCCCACACAGCAAACGAGATTCCGAGAGTAGCTCACCAGTAACGTTCGATTGATGGTGAGCTACTCTCTTCTGGTATCTGCATGCAGTGGCACACCGGGCCCGTGCCCCCCCCCCCCCCCGAAAATAATGTCTGCTTACGCCCCTGTCTGCATGACGCGTTTAAAAAAGCGACGAAGTACTCCTGGGGACCATGGTACTGCAATGTCCGGCCACGCTCTGCATTGAACGCGCCTGCACCCAAAGCGCTTGGAAGGGATATGGCGGCGAGATGTCGCGTGATGCAAGTAAGCCAATCGCGTCGGCGGCGGCGCGCGGAAAACAGATGCGATACTCTGAAATTTTTCCAGTGACTCTATCGTTTGCCGCCCAAACGAAGGCGCTGCAGGGTCTTGGGACAACATGAGCGCAAGAGTGCGATAGTGGCTTGCGTTCTGCGCATGCGTCCTGGCCGCTCGCGAATTTCTTGGGTCCCCAATTCTAAAACTGTATAGTGTTTCGCCAGATTTGGGATGTGCACCTTCGACTTGTACGTTGACATACAGAGTGTGGTCGACCGTGCTGACGCGATGATCTCTTGAGGGGAAGTTTTGTACGTCTTGTGCTTTCAGCAATGTTTGTGTTGATGCTATAGACCACACGAAGATCACTTTGCTCGCTGCAACGGCCGCGTTTGCGAAAGGAGTGATCTGCTAGCTTGAAGAGCCAAAGTAGTGGTTAGTTGAAGTGACAACCGTGACAGGTAGCGCTCATCCTATGTATACCTGCGTGGTATTTTCATGAGTTCTTCTATATGTCTCAGCAGCGCGCTGCAAGTGTCGAGCTGTGACAGTTCGCACTCGCCATGTTTGTTTCATTTTCCTGCGTCCTTTGTGTTTGAGCAGTGCGTAGCAAGTTTCTAGCTGCTGGCCGTTCTTCCTGTGGCATTCGAATTTCTTGCTATCGCATTCATTGCTTCGCCCTTGAAGCTAAACTGCGACCTTTTGATTTAAGGAATACTTTCCCATTGACTGCAATAGGAACTTCAATGAGTAAGCTGCTGTATGACCAAATGTGATAGCCGTTAATGGGGAACTTCCAAAGTTGTTTCCTTCCTCCAATAAAAAAAATATAATGGTATAACTTGCCGTACAAGAACCATTTATTTGCTTTCGATTGAGGTATAGAGCTGATTTTTAATTGGAGCACCACGTGGTTTTAACTGCGTCTCAATGTGGACCAAAATAATGGTTTTCTCAAATGCGTGATTTTTTCACTTAAAATTTAGAAATTTCATACGTGAGAAAATATTAATAATGAAAAATATATCTTTCGAAAAGTAGGTATGTATTACTCATATTGAAACATAGCGCAATATTACAATGGAAAAGACACAAACATGACGTTTGTGTCTTTTCCATTTCAGTAATTTCAGTAATATTACTGAGCTTCGAACGCCTTACACAAGCGTTCTTGCTTAATATATAAGCCAAATTTGGTACTGAAACAGGAGGCGATGCTCTCAGAATTAATTTTCGAACAAACCACACTCGAACGACATTCTGCCAAATTCGGAAGGTGCCCACGTGACCAAAAAGCTTTTTTTTCGCCGAAATATTTTAGTAATAAACTTTTCCCAGGGCAAGAAATCACCACGATTTTTTTCGAACACTTTTGCGATGGTCGCCAAAATGGCTGGGACGTTCGGCGTGGAATGACCCATATGCATTTAGTGCGTGGAAGTTTCGCGCGAAGAAAACGTAAATAAAAAACCATACCTAAGATTTCTTCGTGTTCTTAACGTCAAAGGGCACTTGCAACGACATTTAGCGTTGACTAAGTTTGTCATAAGTTTGTTACAAGGGAGTAGAATTGTTATCGGCTTTCAGGAAACACCTAGGAAGACGACGTGTGCAGTCAGTTGTTGCCGCTATGACTCAAGTCAAGGACCGACGTTTCCAAGGATTTTCAATGGCCCCTCATTCGGAGGTCATGGAGAGGAACCACGTGGTCTAGGTCATGCATTTGTCATGCGTCACTCCAGGCGAGCAGTTATGGCGGCGCTTTTTTGATTCCTGATAAATATACGAAAACGGCTTTTTAGGAGCTTGACTGAGACTAGGTTTATATATATATATATATATATAACGTGAAATTTTGGTGCAGTTGAGCGTCCTGTTAACTTCAAATGGCAAAAAAGGTGAATGGAACTGCCATCTGAAACTCTTAAACAAGGTATACTGGAAAATATGCGACTCGTCGTTAGGGCATTATTTTGCTCTTCGGGACAGGTTCATTTTATAATTATTTCGTAAGCCAGTGAAGCGGAAACACCGTACCGCAAATAGGCAATCTGAAACAGCTGGCACAACTTCATTCCTCATTACGAGTACGAGTGTGTAATGCCAGGCCTAAATTTGATCTGTTGTCTATGGTTGTAAAAGTATGGCAATAAATAAGCCTAATAAACACAGCGCTTTAGAGATTGTGTCGTTACCCTCACGTAAATGGTCGTTTCAGGTATATTTCTCGCAATAATGTTCTTGTTTTTGTAGTAGATACAGGCCATACTAATGAAATTGTTTTGATGGTCGACGTGAACAAAAGTGCTTAGATCTCTAGAAATAGCGGCATTCGGCAATAACTTTTTTATTGGTTCTTTGTAGCCCTTATTTCTAACTTCAGCGAACAAGCGCGTCATGAAAGCTGTTTAAGTGTTGCTGTTCGTCAGCATCATGCCGTGAGTTTTCAATTATGGTTGGGCATTGGCAAGTAAAACTCCAATTTTCTTTTTTGTTAGCAATATTGTATGTTTCTAAAGTAACATACCTGGCTGCTTACGCACGCATTGGAACAATGGTATTGAGTTATCCAGAAAGTGAATCATGTGGCGTCTATAGGTCGTCGCACTCCCCATTAATAGACACGAGTGAATGGGCTCACGTTACGCTGAGAAACGCCTATATAAGAGCGGTCAACCGTAAGCACCAACACACTCCAGCTGCTTCATTGAGCGCAAATCATCACTGACTGCTTTTTCTGGTACGTATAAAATTTCTTCGCCTTTCGCGCTTCTCAATACGCAATCAATGTTATATTATTAATTGGCAATATTTTCGGCCGGTTTCCCTCCTTTTCTGGCTCTTGGCTATTATGTAAAGCTGTGGGAAGAGCCAGAATGCATGGCATGAAACATCAGCAGGCAAATATCGTTAATTTTAATGACATAGTGAATGCGGTTGATGAGTTTCACTCTAGACTGTACAGCTCCAATACAAATCGCCGTATGCTGAGCGATACGAAAATGGAACATCATAATGAAGTCCCAAGCGTAACTAACGATTAGGTAAGTGAGGCCCTGTAAGGAATGCCACGCAGAAAAGCGGTCGGGGAAAACGGCAGAACAACCAATTTGATCAATAATGGATGCCAATTTATATTTGAGAAGATTTTACGAGAGGTTCCAATACCACCTATATTTTTTCAATACACAAAAAAGGAGTCGTGAAAAGAACTACCAAACGATCAGCCTTCACTCTAGAGAACAGGCTGGCTTGAGGAAAGCGTACTCTACAGGGGATAACCTTCCTGCGATTAATCAAAGAACCGAGAAGTTCTTAAGGAAAGATGTTTAAGGTGTTTCTTCTTAAGGTAAGATGTTTAGAACTTAGAACTTCTAAGCAGGGAGGTTACGCGTGCACGTCGTCGCAGTTCACTTAATAATATTGTAACTGCTGCAACAGGATATAGGATAATCGCCTCGCCCAACAAAGGCATGCAGTATTTTGTAATCAGGCATCTTAGTTCACACTGGCAGCAACACCAGTGAAATGACCATTTCCAGGTTTATTCGTGGAATATGACAGAATCTCGTAAAACGTTGTCATAAGAGCTGAGACTTACAGAAGCAGTGTTGCAGCTTGAGAGCGCAGCTAGTGCTACATATACGACGCAAAATATTGAATGTAAAGCCATTTGACTTGTCGTTTAGTTGGTTCATAATTAATATGTATGCTCACACACTGTCACGCTGAAGAGAGTTGGCATGCATGTTGTCAAAGCAATATACCGCAGCTCGAAGTGTCAGAAGGAAAACTTGGCAACCTGTGCTCATTTGGTCGCACTTTTTATTCCCAGTTGATGACGTTATAAAGATGATCTTGCACGCGGCGTAAATATTTGACGAAAATTCTTCACAGTTTCCCTCACTAAAACAGTTGGTCGAATAGGCCGAAGGTGCATGAAGCAACATAATACCCACAACAAGCCACTAAAAAACAAGCTCTTTTTTTCCCTTCTTTGCAGGATCCCTACGAGAAAAATATGCACCTGAAGGCGATGCTTGTTGGCTTGGCCATTCTTGGTCTCATCATGGCACGTAAGTATATGTAGGTGCAACTGCTCAATGCGCCACTTTAATTGCACAAAATTCGATACACTGGTTGCCAGCTTCGCCACTGTAATCTGTGATTGTCTACGCACGAAAGATTACGTCATGCTAAACCAAAGTTCCAAGCTAAACAGTGTAATAATATTGACAATATACCGCAAGAAAGTTCTTTCTAATACAGCATACATATATCTCCTTACAAAGCGAAAATTAAGCGGAAAGTTATACGGAAACAGCCTACAGGAGAATTATCATTAAGGAGGATTGAAATAAATCGAGAGAAGTGACAGAGATGAGGCACACATCTTCACAAGACGAGCTACAGAATTTAAGTATCAGTGGCCACCAGACTTGCTTCCATCTATTCCAAACACGGGTGCAAGCGAACACAAACACCCACTCAAAAAACAAGAGGTGCATAAAGACACTCAAGGACTGCTTCCCACACGCCTGTGAATTCAAACGATATAATCAGGCAGACGTTGTTCAAGTATAGGCAGAGTTTTTAGCCAAGCCTCTATCAAGCACTACACAGTTTAACCACCACCAGAAAAAGCGCGGAATTTTTTTCTTTACAACTAAATTTGTTTCAACCAGAGGAAAGAAATTTGGGTGCTCGTAGAGTACGCGTGCTTTTCGTGACATCCTGGCGACTTGAGCCTGATTGGGCTCGTGATTGTAAATGAACAGGGCCACAAGGGATACGCCATGGTGAACCTTCAGTGATGTTGCGCATGAGGGCTGGCCAACACCTTATGATTATTTCCAGTGGAATGCACTTATTGGCTTTCACGAAGAGACATTTGAGGAATATCGCGCGTTTTGTTTGTCGCTCCAGTTACATAGATGAAAATGTTACACATGGGAGACCCAACACACATACCGGCAATAAATGTTTTCGCGCTGAGCACTCTGACTGTGAACGAAATAAAATAGAAGAAAAACTGAACGAAACACCTGGACGTTACATTTATTTTGTATCGCCGCCAACTATAGCTCCGTGTAGACTTGATCTGTGGTATGTAGCGAACACTGGTTATCCTTTGGCATATCTTTAGCGTACGTGTCATTAAAAGACACATTCCTGTTCCTCGAAGGCAGTAAATGCATCGAAGGCAGTAAATTTCATTTCAGTAATGTCCACCAGCGGCCTGTCGAGCAGTTGTTCTTTGCATCAGTTCACTGTGTTCATAAATCGAGCAGCTGTTCCTTCCAAATATTGGGTTACAAATAGTACTGCCATATTTTAACAATAATGTGCATAGTGCGTCAATGTTAGATATACTGGTGCATTGCGCACTGATTATAGGACGCTCCCAATTCTCACAATGCTTCCACGCTGCTTAACATGTGACAAGCCAAGCCGAAGGGCGTAAAAGTGTTGTTCCGTCAGTGCACTGTTGCTCAGCAACAGCATGCACACTTTTCCTATTAGAGTGTTTGTGTCAATGGTACTGGCATTCCACATTGTTTCTGGCGACATTAACATTACAACAGGCAAGAAGGACGTGATACCCATGTTCGGCCATATCTCGCCAAAGCGCCGTAAGTACCTAGAAAGTGTCGTCTTCAAGAGCCATATTTCACTATTCTAACACGAAAGTGTTTTATGCCGGTGTCCACCACGGCTCCACTGACGCATTTCCGTCGCGGATATGACGTTGTAAAATATAAAGACTAACATATGGCAAAGAACTAGAAAAAAGTTCCGTCACTGGGAGTCGAACTCACAACCCATCGATCCCCAGCGCGAAACGACTCCGCCACAGACGGCACGTTCTTCGTCATACTAACGGTGTGCTATTTCTATACACCATTTGCCGGTATCGGTATTCAGAGAACTGTGGTACATCAGCGTGTTTTCGCAATAACTAGCGAGGTGGCGCGAAGGGCTCGAAGGGCGCACTTTAGAGGTTGTCGCCCCATGCATTGAGATGAACGTGCGCCTCTACAGGGCGTGGTCGCTCGTGCGCGCGCGCTTATCATCTACGTCTTGCGCTCTACCGCAAGTTTGCGTTGAAGATAGAGAGAGGACGAAGGTCACTTCCCTCACTGCAGCGGCCGCTTTTGCGAAAGGAACGCGCTGCTCACAAACAAATAAGTCACAGCTGTGACAGTTCGCGCTCATTCTGTGTATGCTTGTGCGTTCGTTTCGTGCGTCCTCCTTTGTATTTGACCAGCGCGCCGTAAAGGAGTACTGACACGAATTTTAAAGTTTTCGGATTCTTGCTCTAAATGAAAATACTAGCGTCGATGAACCTAAAACGATTATTGGGGTGCCTGCGAAAGTTTCAAGCGCGGGCATGGCTATGAGGTATAATACTGGGCTCCCACGTAGAGGGCCCAGGTTCGAACCTCGTTTCATCATCGATATTATTTCCCTTTTTTATTTCGCTCAATAGTAGTTACGGACACCAGCGGCGGCGACGGCAGACCACTACATATAGGGCGCCAAAAACGGCCCTTGTTGTGATCTCATAGCAGCTTTCGCTGTAAAACAAACGCAACGATTGAGGTAGGCGAAAATGCGTTTTACGTAATTATATGCTGGTTATGTTGTCAGATAGGCTTGCGTGTAAACCCACTAGAGGCCCGCTTTTTACAGCGAAAGCTGTATGAGATCACAACGGCCATTTTATGGTTATGAGATCGAAACAACGGCCATCAACAATGGGCACATAATGCCTTACAGATGTGTAGCGGTTACCTCGCTTCTCCGCAAAATGACGAATAGTGGCGTAATCATTGCTTCCCAACTTCACAAGATTATGATTTATGGCGCTGTGGGCACCTCGCTAGTGTACTTGTATTAGTAGCTCCAAGAGAGGTTATAACGGGATCTAAAAATGCCGCTAGTCCAGCTTTCGATGTGACTGCGCTTCGCTTACCTTACAGGCCTGGCGTTTATACATTACATTATACATATATATATATATATATATATATATATATATATATATATATATATATATATATATATATATATATCAACTTCATGTGACGCTGTTATTTGACTGAGTTTTTTCTTTCAGAGAGCGGAGCCATCAATGCCGCAAGTGAGGTCGAGGCAAGGGCTGATCCCGGAAGAGCTGAGCTCACTGAGCGGGGCGACGTCGAGGAGGCTCGCATCAGCACGCACTGTCTGGAGAGCCTCTGCGGATAGCTACCACATAGAAGAGACTGGCGTGCTTGAAGCGATGCCTGTTTGCAATAAAGGAATGTTACCTTCGAAGAAATTGAAGTACCTTGTAAGCTCGCAGCGACCAACACATGAAGCAGAAGCGCTACAGCCGCATAAGTGTGAATCACACACGACTTAAAAAGACGTTGGTTTCCTATGCGTCGGAGGTATGGAGGGGTGGATCACGCATTCAGGGGCGTGCTTATGAATCAGAAACGCTTCTGCTGCTTCGCTCGTACGTTCACACCTATGCCTCATTAGGATAGCAGTATGTACTATGAAAAAGCGTAACGCTCACAGAAGAGCGACAATGGATAGATATGTGCATGCTGTGGCTGCCTTCTTTCGTTGAAGCGTGGTGCCCAGTATGCGCCTTACCGCAGGAGAAAGCAGAATTCTTTGCAACACCCTTGCCGCAGGGTGCAAGCTTGCATTTGTGAGTAATTGAACAGATTTGTGAGTAATTGACGCCGTCGCCGTCATGTTCCGTATAAAGTCCAAATTCATAACATCGCCCCGCGAATCGTATGTTTTACGCGCGAGTAAAAGCACGCAAGCTCTGGGGACGAACGCGGCTGAAGCGGAGATGAAACAAGCCGGCGATCTCGGTCGCACGAAGGGTGCATGCGCTACAACACCCCACGTGCGAGGCCTGCAGTCGATGGCTCCTTAAGAAGAGAAGAAACGATGTGGCTGTCCTTCGTTAAGAGGGTGGGGGGGGGGGCGTCGTTCGAGCGGGAACTGTGAACTTTGCTCATAAGGGTGCGGTCGCAAGCGCTGGCGCGCGCGCTATTTCGACAGACATCAGGAGACGGCTCGTAAACTTGTTCTGCTCTCAATGCTTACATCGCGTTTAAAGAACTGACAGCGCGAAAACCACTTCGCGCCCTGGAGCGGCCGTATTCCTTTAAACCAGCGTTTTGTTCAGTTACGCGAGTTCGGATACAAGAATGAGCTGCTAGCCTTACTCCATATACCATTCCAATTTGTTGCTGGCACATTCATTGCTTCGCCCTTGCGGCGAAACTGCGATGTTGGCATTATTCATTCATTTGTCTATATCTTGGGTCTTCGCTCACGGACAAGGCCAATTTTAACGCGATAGCGTTAAAGGGCTCGTTTCGCAGAAATTCCAGCGTCGATGTCAGCGTCGTTGGTTGTCGGCGAGAAATCGACGTTTTCCGTCACCGCAATTTCGAGAAAGATGCAAATAAAAATAAATAATAAAAATCTTAGGTTCAACTGAGGATCGAACCTAGGCCTTCTGCGTGGCAAGCAGGTTTTCTACCACAGAATCACACCATTGCTCGAAATAGTTCCGAAAAAAACATTTTATGTATGTCTTGTAATGGGAGGAGTCGCCTTGATGAACGTAATACTCCGTGGCAGAAGCGTAGGATCGCGCCAGGCGTCGAAACATGTCAATTGCACAACGAGTGGGTGTTTTAAAGGCCCGCCCATTACGAAGCGCACAGACATATGTAATCATCATCCACACCAAAAGCATCAACAAAGTGAGCAGCTGCGTAGGTTCGCGCGATGCCTTACGGACGGTTAGTGGGCCCTTCGCTGGTCCGCAGAAGGAACAATTATGGCGTAGTGGGCACCTCGCAACAGTACTTGCAGTAGGCGTTTTAGCATAGTTTAAACGGCCAATGTTTACGCAAACAGGCGCTCGCTTCCCTGCGGCACAGTTTTGGCATCCACCGAGAACCGAAAGCAAGCTAGCAATTGAGAAGATCATGCACACGGGGCCAAATTACGCAATCGCGTTCTGCTCTTGACGGCGAAGCTCAAGCGTCCTACAAATTTTTTCACTAACAACCAACGACGCCTTGACTGACACCGACGCCGACACCGAAATTTCTGCGAATCGAAAGTGTCGACGCTATCGCGTTAAAATGCGACGACATCGGGGTGTACATATGTAAGCAGATTTGTTTTACTGCGACAATTTCTTATAATATGTAAAACCGTTACTGGAAGAGCACAGAACTTTCGGAGGAGCTCTTGTTTGCTAATACATATAAACAAAGCAATCCGGGTCGAAAACAGTAATATAGAAGATATTGAGGACGAGTGTATCACTGTGACAAAATATGTGGGCACACCGGCTCGTGGATGCCATCCATTAAGGTGACGCGTTCTGCTCCGTCTCTCCGCCGCGGTGGTGTAGCGGTTATGGTGCTCGGCTGCTGACCCAAAGGTCGTGGGATTGATCCCGGCCGCGGCGGTCGCATTTCGATAGAGGCGAAATGGTAGAGGCCTGTGTACTGTTCGATGTCAGTGCACATTAAAGAACGCCAAATAATCAGAATTTTCGGAGCCCTCCACTACAGCGTCCCTCATGATCATATCGTGGTTGTGGGAGGCCAGATGTTATTATGTTCTACTCCGTCATAGGCCAACGAAACCGCAATGTCGTTTTTAACATCAAGAAGTATGCGTTTGGCTTTCGGTGTCAGCGTGGACACACTAAATAGAAAGCTTATGTATGAGTCAAATTTCGCACAGACTCAAAGCCGTGATCTCAGTCACGTTATTTTCTAGGCGACCGTGTAGGGTTCGATCAGCTTGACTAGATTAGCCGTTACAGACATTGGTATAATGTGTTACCGAATGGAATCCAGCGCCTCTTGCGTTTTTAATAATAGAATTACAATAATTACTAGCCTCCACTCGAGACGAATGAATGCGTTCCTACTAAAATGGCTTACACCGATAAGGAAGACGTTAACGAAGATGTCAAATAATGCAATATTTTTATTTTGGCATGCGATTGCACTCAGCCCTAGTGATAAATTGGGCAGCACTCTTCCGACATGTCCGGCCCTGAAATCATTGCTTCGTCGAGTTAACATCCCATAATTTTTGAGAGTTATCAAAGCAACCATTGCCGCATCGAAATGTGTTTATCTAACCGGATGGATGAGGCGTTATAAACAACTAAATTTATTGTCTGCATGCACCTCCGCGGATGCTCGGAACGTACCGAACGATTCAGACGAAGCTCCAGCGTGAAGCCTCCTGTAGCCATCGCTACTGAAGGTAGCGTGAATATTATTGACTAATTAAAATTTAAAGTGCTCAAGCAGTCGATTATGCCAGCGACAAACAGTGAATAGACTAAAGCACTTCCATGTCAGATCTTGCCAATCGTCTTGACCCGGTGCCATTTCTGTGGTGTAGTTCCCCATTACGACAACATTGTGGAAGTGGCACGGGTTAAAAACAAACTGATTGTTGTCGTCCGCGCATTTGTTGCCCCATATCGATGACTAGTGTAGCACGTAATCTGTTAGAGCATATCATGTTTGTTTGCAGCCTTCGTTCCTTGTCCAGTCTTCGCGCAGTTCACCCAAACTTCAAAATGTACCAGCAAGCCTATCTTAGCACCGTTCATCGTACACTCCAAGTTTCGCGTCAGTGCGAAAAAATTCTTTATTCTCTTCAGTGAGCAGCAATACATGGACTGAGAAGAAAAAGAAGATTGCTTTCGACTTCGAGTCGTTTTAGGCGAATGCATAATGGACCCTTTGAGTTTTTTCGCCTCTTCGTGGATGTTTTGTTGTCTACCACCTAATCTCAAAGAGCACAGGCGAATCATTACTTCAACGACATCTAGCACTAATTGAAGCATGATGCAGTCACGTGACCACGAAGACAAGTGTACTGGAGAGCAAATGCGCGGCTGTATTATGAAAAAGAAAACAGCCGCATTCTTCACCATTCTCTTGATTCTGCAGATAATATAGCGCGTGGATTATTACCGGACACTAGGCCTTATATCAAACAGTTGATTATCTAGGTAGGTCATTCCACGCCAACTGCCGCAGTAATTTAGGCGAAGATGTCAAGTATATTCAGAGAAATTGTGCTTATTTAATGCATTGGAAACAGTGAATGGCTGGGATAATTTGAACAGAAGAATGTTTTGGTCACGTGGGAGCATTCCGAATTTCGAAGCACGTCATGCACGCATTTCCAATCGGAAAACGTTTTCTGATAGCGTCGTTTGTCCTGTCTGTACCAAATTCACCTTGCATATTACGACGCAAGGCTGGTTGTTTAAGGGGTTTGAAGGTCAATAACATTTATGTATTTTTTTCTGCATATGCGTCTCCTGAAATTTTGCAAAATGCGCTACGTTATCACTCCTCTCGTGTAATTTGGCGCTTTCTGATTATGTTAGTAGAGGACACTTATTCTATGGAAGATATATTTTGTGTTATATTTTCCGACCACTGGAATTTGGAAATCTTTTAAGAAAAATCACCAATTTGAGGAAATTATCATGTTTTTCAATAAAACATGTTGCTGGGCGAGTCGGTCGTACATCATTAAACAAAGTGCTTCGCAAAAGAAACATTTACGAAATGAGAACGGGCACCCGTCCTCGTTCTCGTCCATGTTTCTTTTCCGAAGCACCTTGTTTATTGATAAAATGATCATGCTTTTTGATAATGGGAGTGAAGTAAGCTATATTCCGTTATAAAGATTCAAGACCTCTGGGTACTACGATCTTGCCTCACTTCAATAAATACATATCAACTTAAGACAGTTCACCATTGGATGTTTGACGACGTTTTTTCCATAAGGGCTTTCCGTAAGGTGTGATCTCTGACATAAGTTATAGACAGGGCTTGTAACGCCTGCTGTTTGTATCAGCCCACGCAATCCATAAGCGCTTATTTTGGATAGCTTTTGCTGCGTAGTCAGTTAGCATAGCTATAGACATAGAAGCGCGTGCCTGTTTTCAAATAGTCAACTCATACTGAACATTGAGAGAGAGAGAGAGAGAAAACTTTTATTTGTGCAGGCCTCAAGGATCATCCTCGTTGGGTGGAGCCCTTAGTTGTGGGCCCCATTGGCTCGCGCCACACCACGTGCCCGCTGGATCAGCCGACGCTGCTCCTGCGGCTCTGAGCTGGTGAGCGCAGACTCCCAGGAGGATTGCGAGGGTGAAGGAATAGGGCGGCAGCCCGGTGGTTGTGGAAATTCCCAGGTGCAATGATACACCGTGGGCTTCGCTCCACAATAGGGGCAGTATGAGGGATATTGTGTGGTGGGGAAGAGATGAAGGATGCAAAGGCAGGGGAATTAACTAGTCTGAAGCTGCCGCCAGACAACAGCGTCCTCACGGTTGCGTGATTTTTGTGGTGGTGGGAAGTACATACGGCTTTGTCGGTAATGTTGTAGCGTTTCAGTGTAGTTGAGTGGTTATGTTGGTGCATATCGTCTGGGTTGGACAGCTCTTCCGATGGCGCCCGGTTTGTGAGCTCCCGAGCTAGCAAATTAGCGCGTTCATTGCCATGGACAGAGGGGTGCCCAGGCGTCCAGACGATACGCACCCTGTGTAACAAAGTGGGGTGTATTGATGTCAGGATACGGTGTGTGTAGGGTGTGACCATTCCTTTTGCTATGTTCCGACAGGCAGTTTGTGAAGCAGTAACCACGGCGATTGGTTCGTCCGGTGCTAGTATTTGTGAAACGTGTATGATAGCCAGGGCGATAGCAGCCTGAATACCGAAATTCTTTCGAATTTTCCTTGGAATGACTCTGCGAAGATACGCAGTGCATTGACCTTCCTAGTCAATTGCCTATCACTTAAGTCTCTGGAGTCCATTTGAAGTATGGCATGTACTAAAGCAAAACAACTTTTATTGCAAAATAATTTATTTCGCTTGCTTGGGAACTACCGATCTTTATATTTTCGTAATACTAAACATACGTTTGCGTTGCGTTATCATTGTTTCCTTCTATAAACGCACATACCAATATATTGCAAAATGTCGCATACCTAGAGCTAGAGGAGTGAAGCTTTTAGCCACGCATAGGTTGAAAATTCTCCGTAATCCAAATGTCGCGTCGACGATGGAAGGGTTACTTTTTATCTAGTTGCACGAGGTTAAAATGTTTGTGCATGTGTGGCAATCGGACAAATGAGATGCGGCTGAAATATTGGTGCAAGCACCTTTGTTCATAGAAGTCTGCATGTTTCGAGAGATACCTAATTACTCTATACTATACGGGCTTGCAGTGATGCAGCCGTAACGAGATAAGAGTCAACATGTAAATTATTCATGCCAACATTGACACATAATCTTAGGCATGCTGTACATCCACGTCTCTATTATATCCGATATATTCTATGTGATAATGTTGTGGAGCTTCATGCAGTGAAGCATGATTAATTTTGTTTGGATGATTTACTTCTGATGCTTTGTAGAATTTAATTAAAAACTGTCAGGATGCGTTCGTTCTCTGAAGAGGAGTGCATTGTACATGTACGCTTGATCAAGGTATAAAAACGCGCTACAATGGCACAATATTTCAGAAAGCAAATTATAGCGGAAGACCTGCTTGCATCAAGTCAACGTCGGCTCTTCTTAAGGTAAGATGTTTAGAACTTCTAAGCAGAAAGGCTACGCGTGCACGTCGTCACAGTTCACTCAATAATGTTGTATCTGCTGCAACAGGATATATGATAATCGTCTCGCCTAACAAATGCATGCAGTATTTTGCAATCAGGCATCCTAGTTCACATTGGCAGCAATTACAGTGAACTGACCTTTACATTTCAAGTTTTAGTTGTGGATTAATGATAGCATATAGTAAAACGTTGTCATAAGAGCTGAGACCTACAGAAGCAGTGTTGCAGACTTTGTGCGCAGCTAGTGCTAGATATACGAAGCTAGTGTTAGCGTAAAATATTGAATGTAAAGCTATGTGACTTGCCGTTTATTTGGTTCATAATTAATATGTATGCTCACACATTGTCACGCTGAAGAGAGTTGGCATGCATGCTGTCAAAGCAATATATAGCAGCAGGAAGTGTTACAAGGAAAAGTTGGCAACCTATGCTCATGTGGCCACACTTTTTATTCCCTGTTGATGACGTTATAAAATTGATCTTGCTTGAGGCGTAAATATTTGATTTATATTCTTCACATTTTCGCGCACTAAAGCAGTTGGTCGAATAGGCCGAAGGTGCATGAAGCAATATAATACCCCCAAAAAGCCACTAAAAAGAAGCTCTTTTTTCCCTTTCTCAGCAGGATCCCTGCGAGAAAAACATGCACCTGAAGGCGATGCTTGTTGGCGTGGCCATTCTTGGCCTCATCCTGGCACGTAAGTATATGTATGTGCAACTGCTCCATGCGCCACTTTAATTGCACGAAATTCGATGCCCTCGTCGCCAGCTTCGCTACTGTAATCTGTGGGTGTCTACGCACGAAATATTACGTCGTGATAAAACTACGTTCCAAGCTAAACAACCTAATAATATTGACAACATACCCCAAGAAAGTCCTTTCTAATACAGCATACATATATCTCCTCGCAAAGCGAAAGTTAAACTGAAAGTTATACGCAAACAGCCTACAGGAGAATTATCATTAAGGAGGATTGAAGGAAACCAAGAGAAGTGACAGAGATGAGGCACACGTCTTCACAAGACGAGCTACAGAATTTATGTATCAGTGGCCACCAGACTTGCTATTGCAAACACGCGTGCAAGCGAGCACCAACACACACTAAAAAAAACAAGAGTTGCATAAAGACACTCAGGGACTGCTTCCCACTCGCCTATGAATCCAAAGGATATAATCAGGCAAACGTGTTTCATGCATAGGCAGGTTTTTTAGCCAACCTTCTATCAAGCACTACACAGTTTAGCCAGTACCAGCAAAAGCGCGGAGATTTTTTACTTTACTACTCAACTTGTTTGAACCAGAGGAAAGAAATTTGGGTGCTCCTAGAGTACTCGTGCTTTTCATGACATCCTGGCGACTTGAGCCTGATTGGGCTCGTGATTGTAAATGAACAGGGTCACAAGTGATACGCCATGGTGAACCTTCAGTGATGTTGCGCATGAGGGCTAGCCAGCACCTTATGATTATTTCCAGTGGAATGCACTTATTGGCTTTCATGAAGAGACATTTGAGGAAAATCGCGCGTTTTGTTTGTCGCTCCAGTTACATAGATGGAAATGTTACACATGGGAGACCCAGCACACATACCGGCAATAAATGTTTTCGCGCTGAGCACCCTGACTGTGAACGAAAAAAAAATAGAAGAAAAACTGAACGAAACACCTGGACGGTACATTTATTTTGCATCGCCGCCAACTATACCTCCGCGTAGACTTGATCTGTGGTATGTAGCGAA
Organism: Rhipicephalus sanguineus; assembly: GCF_013339695.2. NCBI lineage: Eukaryota > Metazoa > Arthropoda > Arachnida > Ixodida > Ixodidae > Rhipicephalus > Rhipicephalus sanguineus. The sequence continues at coordinate 106,240,036 of NC_051179.1, read as the reverse complement.
CACTGGTTATCCTTTGGCATATCTTTAGCGTACGTGTCATTAAAAGACGCATTCCTCTGCCTCGAAGACAGTAAATGCATCGAAGGCAGTAAATTTCATTTCAGTAATGTGCACCAGCGGCCTGTCGAGCTGATGTTCTTTGCATCAGTTCACTGTCTTCATAAATCGAGCAGCTGCTCCTTCCAAGAATTGGGTTACGAATAGTACTGCCATATTTTAGCAATAATGTGCATAGTGCGTCAATATTAGTTGTACTGGTGCATTGCGCACTGATTATAGGACGTTGCTAATTCTCACAATGCTTCCAGGCTGCTTAACATGTGACAAGCCAAGCCGAAGGGCGTAAATGTGTTGTTCTGTCAGTGCACTGTTGCTCAGCAACAGCATGCACACTTTTCCTTATCAGAGTGTTTGCGTCTATGGTACTCGTATTCCACATTGTTTATGGCGACAATAACATTACAACAGACAAGAAGGACGTGATACCCATGTTCGGCTACATCTGGCCACTGCGCCATAAATACCAAGAGAGTGTCGTCTTCAAGAGACATATTTCACTATTTTAACACGAAAGTGTTCTATGCCGGGGTCCACCACGGCTCCACTGACGCATTTCCGTCACGGATATGACGTTAAAAAGTATAAAGACTAACATAATGCAAAGAAAAAAAACGAGAAGAAAAAGTTCCGTCACCGGGAGTCGAACTCACAACCCATCGATACGCAGCGCGAAACGACTCCGCCACAGACGGTACGTCCTTCGTCATACTAACGGCGTGCTATTGCTATACACCATTGACCGGTAGCTGTACTCAGAGAACGGTGGTACATCAGCGTGTTTTCGTTATCACTAGGGAGATGGCGCGAAGGGCTCGCAGGGCGCGCTTTAGAGGTCGTCGCCCCATGCGTTGAGATGAGCGTGCGCCTCTACAGGGCGTGGTCGCTCGTGCGCACGCGCTTATCATGTACGTCTTGCGCTCTACCGCAAGTTTGCGTTGAAGTTACAGAGAGGACGAAGGTCACTTCGCTCACTGCAGCGGCCGCTTTTGCGAAAGGAACGCGCTGCTCACAAACAAATAAGTTACAGATGTGACAGTTCGTGCTCATTCTGTGTATGCTTGTGCGTTCGTTTCGTGAGTCCTCCTTTGTATTTGACCAGCACGGCTTAAAGGAGTACTGACACGAATTTTAAAGTTTTCGGATTCTTGCTCTAAATGAAAATACTAGTGTCGAGAAACCTAAAACGATTATTGTGGTGCCTTGGAGAGAATCTAGTATATTTTAATTACCACTACCTTAAAAAACGCCAGGCCTGCGCTGAAACCGCAGCACAGTCACAGCGAAAGCTGGAAGAGCGGCGTTTCTAGAGCCCAGTGTAAGCTCCCTTGGGGCTACTGATACAAGTACACTAGCAAGGTACCCACTACGCCATAAATCACAATTTTTGCGAAGTTGGGAAGTACCTACTAACCCAATATTCGTCATTCTGCGGAGAAGCGAGGCACCAGTTACACGTCTGTAAGGCTTTGTGTGCACTTTGTTGACGCGACGGCTGATGAACATGAAGAATTATGGCTCAGTCCTTTGTAATAGGTTGGAAGCTTTACACGGGCCACCAGTTATGCAATTTGCATTGGGTGGCACCCGGTCGCTATTTCTCTCTCCCGCCATGCTTTAGAACATAGGTTGACGTCGGAGAGAGAATAGGGGTGGGCGAAGAACTTTACTGAGACCCCGAGGGAATGGATCATGCGCTCATGGGCTTCCTTGGCAACCATGGAGGAAAGAAAAAAATATAGGAGGGAGCGCGCCTAGCGTTCACAAGCCAACCGCCTCTGAAGCCGCGCCATTCCTCCTCTGAAGCTTTCAAGCCGCGCCAACCTCCTCCGAAGCCGCTGGCTCGAGGCTCACTTCCCATGATGCTCCTGTTTCGTTTCCTTTTTTGGTGGGCTCATGAACAAAAAACAAAAATTGACGAGCGCGCGCGTCTAGCGTCCACAAGCCAACCTCCTCGGACGCCGCTCCCCCCCTCTCACCGCTTGCCTATCACGTGAGGGTGCTCATTTCCCAGCACGCCCCTGTTTCATTTCTTTTGGCTGGGCTTCAAAAATGTCACGTGACGCTCCCTCCTGGTTTTTTTTTCCTCCATGTTGGCAACCAATACAAGTGCACTTGCGAGGAACCCACTACGCTATAAATCATTGTAATTTCTGAGAAGTAGGGAAGCAGGCACCATGCCATTTTTCGTCTTTCTACGGAGAACCATGGTACCTGCTAAACGCATGTAAGCCATTATGCACACTTTTTTGATGCTGTGCCTGATGACGATGAAGAATTATGGCGGAACCCTTTGTAATGGGTTGGAAGCATTCAACAACCTACTCGTTGCGCAATTCGCATAGTGTAATGCCTGGTTATAGAATTCGCGTTGTGCGACGCTTGGTGCTTATTTTGCTCTTGTACCACGCTACATTGCATATGTTAATGTGGTTCCTTCCCGACATGAAGCCTGTATAGGACCTTTTGCGAAGCGGTTCCAAGCACCGGCATGGCTCAGAGTTCGAATACTGGGCTCCCACGCAGAGGGCCCAGGTTCGAACCTCGTTCCATTTTGGAATTTTTTTCTTATTTCGTTTCTTTTTCTTATTTCGGCGCCACAACTACGGCGCCAAAAAAGGCCGCTGAAATGATCTCATAACAGCTTTCGCTGTAAAAGACAATTTCGGTTTCGATATCCTTGGGCGGCTTCTCAGTGACGTTGCATAGCAGTGTGACGTCATGGGGATACAGAAACTCGTGACGTACCAGCGGCAAATCTGTATCTGCTCGTGGTGCACATAAAAACGATGAGTGAATTGTCGTCCAGCGATCCTGACAGGGATTTCTGCGATTCAGGCTGCATGCAGGACGCAGAGCTCACAAACTCGGGAAATGTGTTGATTCGTCGGGTTAATGTCCATTGCAGTGAGGCTGGCTTGCAGATGCTCAGCGACGAAATCTTAAAAGTCAAATTAAAATATTTTATACCTGTTCTCCGACTCCGGTGTGTGGAGAGCGTTGACACTGTATACCAAGGAAACGAAAAATGTCCCTTTTGCGATGTCTCAAAATTGTGTGAGTACTCCTTTAACTGTCGAGCTTAAAGTCCCTAGATTTTCCCCTGTTCTTTCTAAGGACTTTAGTCGAGCTGTGACCGTTGTTAGTTTGCGCTCATACTGTGTATGTTCGTTCCGTGCGTCCTTTCTGCTTGAGCAGCACGTTGCAAGTTTCGAGCTGCTTGCCGTTGTTATGACTGACAGTCGATGGCGACGCATTGACTATGAGAATGGACGGACGATGCGTTCTCACACTGCTAGAACACCTGCAACGATCCCAGAAACGGACTTCCCGGAGCGGGAAGCGACCGACAATGAGAAGAGCCTCGAACGAGTTCCGTTGAGCAGCGGAAGTACCATGAACCAGCAGAGAGACGTCAAAGTTGGTGACGTGTTCACAATGGACCACCTGGAAATGGTTTGGTGTGCTGCCGTGACGACCTGTCCTGTATGTTTTGTCAGGAGTCATTAAGTCGCCGGAGACCCTATCCTGCCCCTCTGGGGAGAGGCCGATGAACTTGTCCGAGTTTCCTGTTTTCCCTGCTGGCCCCACAAGCGTGTCATTGACCGCCGGACCTTTGTTGTTTCAATGAGTGCAACGACCTCTAAGCGACACTGCTATTGGCTGGTGCTATGCTGGGTTCGTGTGTGTGATTGGTTATCATGAAGAAGGAGGAGTCAGCCTGAGGGGTTGAAACGACGGTGCTGAGTGATAAAAAGGGCTCTGAGCACTCGGTTACAGGCTGATCCAGTTCGCTCGTCGGTGAACTCTTACCTTTTCGCTATGTAACTAACGCCCGTATTCAGAAAGGCTCCTTGACTTGAACTTGACTTGCCACCTCCTTCAACGCGTTTGGAACGCGCTGCCTTTAGGCGGTGCCAGGGCAGCTCAAAGGCGTTTCAAACGCGCTCCCTTGAGGCGGTGGCAAGTCAAGGTCAAGTCAAGGAGCGCTTCTGCATACGGGGGTAAGTGTACAAAAAGTGCCAGTAAATATGTTTGTTTTCGTTTTGCCAACTTGCTAGCATCAGTTCCTCAACCCGAAGACACGACTACGCTACCAAACGGAGTCCGGGTACGACGCAGCCCTAACGTCGCAACAACTGGTTGCAGCCTAAGGACGGATCTACATACCCGGCCGCAACACCGTTCTTCGCGTGACATTACAACTTGTTGCTATAGCAGTCATTCCTTCGCCCTCGGGGCGAAACAATGCGCAACAGCGCTCCACTACGTCTGTGAAGACACGTTTTACATTCGTGTTATACCGATTCCTATCACAAAGGATCAGCCATGTTTTTTGGCACTTGTCACAATATCTCGGTGGAAAAGACGGAGAAGGACGATGTAAAAAAAAAAAAAAAACAACGCCAGGCCAGAGCTGAAAGCGCAGGACAGTCACAGCGAAACCTGGAAAAGCGGAATTTCTAGAGCCCGTTAAAAATTCCCTTGTGACTACTAATACAAGTACACTAGCAACGTACCCACTACGCCACAAATCATGATTTTGTGAAGTTGGGAAGCACTCACCACGAGATTATTCGTCATTCTGCGGAGAAGCGATGTACCATCTTTAAGGCATTATGCGCACTTTGTTGATGCGACGGTTAATTATGATGAAGAATTATGGCTGAGCCCTTTGTAATGCGTTGGAAGCTTTAAACGACCCACTAGTTACGTAATTCGCATTGTGTGACTCCCGGTCGTTATTTCACTCTCCCACCAAGATTGATAACATACGTGTAGTTGAGAAAGAGAGAGAGAGAGGGAAAGAACTTTACTGAGGCCCTGAGGGCATGGATTATGGAGGCCTTATGGGTTCCTTGGCAACCAATACAAGTGCACTTGCGAATAACTCACTACGCTATAAATCATCGTAATTTTTGTGAAGTGGGGAAGCAGCCACTATGCCGCTTTTCGTCATTCTGCGGATAACCGTGGTACCCGCTAAACACCTCTAAAGCATTAAGTGCACTGTGTTGATGCTGTGCCTTATGACGATGAAGAATTGTAGCTGAGCCATTTGCAATGGGTTGGAAGCATTCAAGAACCCACTCGTTGTGCAATTGGCACTGTGTGACGCCTGGTTACAGAATTCGCGTTGTGTGACGCCGGCTTGTTATTAAAGCGAAAGCAGCTATGAGATCATTTCACCGGCCGTTTTTGGTGCCGTAGTTGTCCGCCGCCGCCGCTGCCGGTGTCCGTAACCAGTATCGCTCGAAATAAGAAGAAAAAGTGAAATAAGAAAAAAATTCCAGGATGGAACGAGGTTCGAACTTGGACCCTCTGCGTGGGAGCCCAGTATTCAACCTCTGAGCCATGCCGGTGCTTGAAACTGCTTTGCAAAAAGGTCCTATACAGGCTTCATGTCGGGAAGGAACCACATTAGCATATGCTATATAGCGTGGTAGAAGAGTAAAAGAAGCACCAAGCGTCGCACAACGCGAATTCTGTAACCAGGCGTCACACAATGCGAATTGCGCAACGAGTAGGTTGTTGAATGCTTCCAACCCATTACAAAGGGCTCTGCTATAATTCTTCATCGTCATCAGGCGCAGCATCAACAAAGTGCGCATAATGCCTTACATGCGTGTAGCAGGTACCAACGCTCTCCGTAGAATGACGAAAAATGGCACAGTGCCTGCTTCCCTACTTCTCAAAAATTACAATGATTTATAGCGTAGTGGATTCTTTGCAAGTGTACTTGTATTGGTTGCCAAGGAAGCCCATAAGCGCATGAACCACTTCCTCGGGGTCTCAGTAAAGTTACAGTGATTTATATCGTAGTAGGTTCCTCGCAAGTGCACTTGTATTGGTTGCCAAGGAAGCCCATAAGCGCATGATCCACTTCCTCGGGGTCTCAGTAAAGTTACAGTGATTTATAGCGTAGTGGGTTCCTTGCAAGTGCACTTGTAATGGTTGCCAAGGAAGCCCACAAGCGCATGATCCATTTCCTCGGGGTCTCAGTAAAGTTCTTCGCCCCCTCCCCCGTCTCTCTCCCACGTCAACGTATGTTATACAGCATGACGGTAGAGGGAAATAGCGACCGGGCGTCACCCAATGCAAATTACATAACTGGTGGACCGTTTAAAGATTCCAGCCCATTACAGAGGGCTGAGCCATAATTCTTCATCGTCATCAGTCGTCGCGTCAACAAAGTGCACATAATGCCTGACAGACGCGTAGCTGGTGCCTCGCTTCTCCGCAGAATGACGAATAATGGCTTAGTAGGTGCTTCCCAACTTCACAAAAATTGTGATTTATGGCGTAGTGGGTACCTTTCTAGTGTACTTGTATTGTAGCCCCAAGAGAGCTTAACGGGCTCTAGAAACGCCGCTCTTCCAGCTTTCGCTGTGACTGTGCTGCGCTTTCAACGCAGGCCTGGCGTTTTTTTTACGCTTCTGCCACACTACATTACATATGTTAATGAGGTTCCTTCCCGACATGAAGCCTGTATAGGGTTTTTTTGCAAATCAGTTTCAAGCGCCGGCATGGCTATGAGGGGACATACTGGGCTCCCACGTAGAGGGCCCAGGTTCTAACCTCGTTCCATCATGGATATTGTTTCTTATTTCCCTTTTTTTATTTCGCTCAATAGTGGTTACGGACACCGGCGGCGGCGGCGGCGGCAGACAACTACATACACGGCGCCAAAAACGGCCCTTGTTGTGATCTTATAGCAGCTTTCGCTGTAAAACAAACGCAGCGATTGAGTTAAGCGAAAATGCGTTTTACGTATTTGGATGTCAGTTATGTTGTCAGATAGGCTTGCATGTAAACCCACTAGAGGCGCGCTTTTTATAGCGAAAGCTGTATGAGATCACAACAACGGCCATCAACAATGTGCACATAATGGCTTACAGAGGTGTAGTGGGTACCTCACTTCTCCGCAAGATGACGAATAATGGCGCAGTCATTGCTTCCCAACTTGACAAAAATTATGATTTATGGCGTTGTGGGTACCTTGCTAGTGTACTTGTATTAGTAGCTCCAAGAGAGTTTATAACGGGCCCTAGAAATGCCGCTCTTCCAGCTTTCGATGCGACAGTGGTTGGCGTACCGCGCAGGCCTGGCGTTTTATTTACACACACACACACACACACACACACACACACACACACACACACACACACACACACACACACACACACACACACACACACACACACACACACACACACACACACACACGCACGCACGCACGCACGCACACACACACACAGATATATATATATATATATATATATCTGTGTGTGACGCTGTTATTTGACGCTGTTATTTGACTTCATGTGACGCTGTTATTTGACTGAGTTGTTTTCTTTTTTTCTTTCAGAGAGCGGTGCCATCAATGCCGCAACTGAGGTCGAGGCAAGGGCTGGTCCCGGAAGAGCTGAGCTCACTGAGCGGAGTGACATCGAGGAGGCTCGCATCAGCACGCACTGTCTCGAGAGCCTCTGCGGATAGCTACCACATAGAGGGGACTGGCGTGCTCGAAGCCATGCCTGTTTGCAATAAAGGAATGTTACCTTCAAAGAAATTGAAGTAGCTTGTAAGCTCGCAGCGACCAACGCTTGAAACAGAAAAGTGCTGCAGCCGCATAAGTGTGAATTACACACGACTTAAAAACACGTTGGTTCCTTGTGCGTCGGAGATATGGAGGGGTGGCTCACGCATTTGGGGGCGTGCATATGAATCAGAAACGCTTCTGCTGCTTCGCTGGTACGTTGACACCTATGCCTCATTATGATAGCAGTATGTACTATGAAAAAGCATCATGCACACAGAAGAGCGACAATGTATAGACATGTGCATGCTGTGGCTGCCTTGCAGTGAAGCGTGGTGCCCATTATGGACCTTAACGCAGGAGAAAGCAAAATTCTTTGCAACACCCTTGCCGCAGGTTGCAAGCTTGCATTTATGAGTAATTGAACACCCAGCCTCATTACGTGCATCATTACTCGCCCTTCTCTGCATAGACGCACGTACATACTCTGCGATAGTTTGTTTTGGAAGGAAATCCATCATCAATATTGTCCTTTAAGCGAATCTTCTTACCGGGACGTCATATAAAATGCATGTAAATTATGCTACTAGTATGCGCATGTTCCATATTTCGCAGGCTTCATCTTTGCAGTCCTTCCATCCCCAAGTTTCTAATGCAAAAGTATAAAATGCCTCATCAAACGCGAAAATTGACCGTCGGCGGCGTCGGCGTCCGGTGGCGTCAGCGACAATACGAGTGACGCAAAAAATCAAAACGTGACGACGTCGACATACACTTCATCGTGACGTCACAGATCACCAGAAGTCATGGCGTGATTATGACGTCACCCTGACGTCACGCGATGACCTCCTCGCATCGTAGCTTGGTGAAATGTGGGCCGATCACGGAGGCAGTGCAAAACCACGTTACGTGCGGAAAGCTTTCGGAGGGTGGCGGGGCAGAATCAACTATCGACAGAGAAGAAAAAGAAGAGGGATTTCGCCTTCGAGTGGCCTTAGGTGAGTGCAAATAGGACCCTGTAATTTTTTTTGGCGAACGCAGTGACACACGTATAAAAGAACTCGAGTGAAAGCCACATAATTATCTGCCACACGTTGTGTATGAAACTGAGAATTGAAAGGGAGCTGTAGTTCTATCTCTGCTTTCTTGTCTTTATTTAACTATCGCGATGGTTGACGATAAAGTCAGGTAAGCTTTGACAGGCGGATCTTACGGACAAGGGTACTTCAGAATAGACCGTCCCGTGGGGCGGCAGTTGTTCCTGCCGTGCTCTCCAGCGGAGACGAAACAGTTTTGTCAATTGTGGTGGAACGCGATATGGATCATTCCCCGCCTAACGTCCCAGCAATTTTGTCGACGATGTCTAATGTATTGGAAAAAATCGCATTGATTTACTACATCGTGCCCGTGGCATCTTGCATTGTGCAATTGATTACTTGCTCTAGCCCCGTGCATTCAGAAATTAAGAAATTTCATTCGTCTGAAAATGTTATTCACGAAAAACTATATCTTTCGAAAAGTAGATATTTATTACTCAAACGTTAATACATTGCGCAATAATACAACGAAAAAGATGCAAACATGACACATTTTGGCGAAGTTCCTGGAGGCTTACATGACCGAAAAATATCAGTAATATTGTTTAGCTTCGAACGCTTTACACAAGCGTTCTTGCTTATAAAATTAGCCAAATTTGGTACTGAAACAAGAAACGATGCTCTCAGAATAAATTTTGGAACAAACCACACGGACGACATTCTGCTAAATTCTGAAGGTGCCCACGTGACCAAAAAGCTTTTTCTCTCCGAAATATTTTAGTAATAAAATGTTCTCAGGGCAAGAATTCAGCACGATGTTTTTCGAACACTTTTGAGATGGTCGCCAGAATGGCTGCGCCGTTCGGCGTGGAATGACCCATATTCATTTAGTGCGTGGAAGTTTTGCGCGAAGGAAACCATACCTAAGGTTTTTTAGGCGCGAAGCATCTTATGGCGGAGTTCAATCCGGTGGTGGTGGTGGTGTGCGGCGAGACCACCCTTACTGCGCATGCGCAATGCCTCTTCCTACACCTCTTCTCCCCCTTCCCCCTCCCCCTCCACACCTCCTCTTCATTTCCCCTCGCCACTTCCTCTCCTCACTTTCCCTCACCACTCCCCCTTTCCCCTCCCGACTTTCCCTCTCCCCTGCCGCTTTGAAACGCGGACTCGACATGCCGAAACGCTGCTTCGCATCGCCTCATGATCCCCTTTAGCGGGAGATGGTGTGATTTTTCGTGTTCTTAACGTCAAAGGACAATTGCGACGACATTTAGCGTTGACTAAATTCTTTATAAGCGAGTAGTATATGCAACTGAAGTCATCTTTGCAATGCCGCATGACTGGCAATGGTGCATTCTTGTTGTTAGCAGCTTTCAAGAAACACCTAGGAAGACGACGTGTACTGTCAGTGGTTGTCGCTATGACTCAAGTCAAGGAACGCCATTTCCGAGCTTTTTAAGCGACCCCTCATTCGGAGGTCATGGGGAGTAACCACGTGGTGTAGGTCATGCATTTTTCATGCGTCACTCCAGGCGAGCAGTTATGGCGGCGCTTTTTTCATTCCTGATAAACATACAAAAAACGGCTTTTTGGGAGCTTTTCGTGGCGCTTATGGCCCCATTGGAAACGGCCAATTCAACACCGTGCCTCCTCTACATCTACGCTGAGACTAGGTTCATATATATATATATATATATATATATATATATATTGCCACGCCCACTTCTTGTCTTGTTTTGATGTATTCGGGTCTGACCGGCAGGGACGGTTATCAACTCTCGACGCTTTCCGCGAAGCATTGTTCGAGAAGCTTCACGTCTATAGTAGATCGTTCTGTTAAGATTGCGCCCCGCACGCGAATGTTATCGAAACGGTAGGCGACGAACGAGTGACCTCGACGTTCTCATCGACGGCCACAACGACACCGCTCTCGTCGATACAGGAGCCGACTATTCTGTCATCAGTGGACCGTTCGCGACGAAGCTGAAGAAAGTCAAGACCGCCTGGGAAGGCCCCGAAATCCGCACAGCGGGAGGTCACCTAGTAACGCCGGCAGAAATCTGCACAGCGAGGGTCTTCATCAACAACCGGATTTATCCCGCAAGCTTCGTAGTCCTTCAGCATTGCTCCCGAGATGTCATCCTTGGTATGGACTTCTTAGGCCTTCATGGTGCAGTCATCGACCTCAGATCGAAGTCGATAACACTATCTACAGAAAAAGCATTACCGCGGTACACGCCGCCAGGGAAGCATGCCTTGAATGTGCTGGAAGACCAAGTCACCATTCCCCCTTGCTCCAGCGTCATCATTTCCGTCGGCTCTCAGAAAGTAGCAGACCTGGAAGGCGTCATTGAAGGCGACCAGCACCAGTTGATTAACCGCGAGATTTGCGTCGCAAGAGGAATAGCAGAGTTGCGGGGAGGCAAAGCAACAGTGATGCTCACAAATTTTAGCAACGAGTATAAGCACGTAAACAAAGGCACGACAGTCGCCTACATCGAAGAAATCACGGCTACGTCGATGGCTTTCGCCATCGCCGATTCTTCCGAGCCAACACCGACGAACCAAGCTTCTCAACCAGTTTTCGACGTTAATCCTAGCCTTCCGAAGCATAAACAAGAACAGCTCAAAACCCTGCTCTTGAAATACAGGGACAGCTTTTCGTCATCGTCAAGAATCCGCCAGACCCCAGTCGCAAAACATCGCATCATAACAGAGGAAAATTCCAGGCCACTCCGGCAGAGCCCGTACAGAGTTTCAACGCGAGAACGCGAATCCATAAAGAAACAAGTCGACGAAATGCTACGCGACGACATCATCCAGCCGTCGAAGAGTCCATGGGCGTCACCCGTGGTGTTAGTGAAGAAGAAAGACGGAACCCTACGCTTCTGCGTCGATTATCACCGCCTGAACAAAATCACGAAGAAGGACGTCTACCCTCTCCCACGGACAGACGACACCCTGGATCGACTCTACAACGCGAGGTACTTTTCGTCGATGGACCTCAAGACCGGCTATTGGCAAATCGAAGTCGACGAGAGAGACCGAGAGAAGACTGCCTTTATAACACCAGACGGCCTCTTCGAGTTCAAGGTTATGCCCTTTGGTCTTTGCTCGGCACCTGCGACGTTCCAGCGCGTTATGGACACCGTGCTGGCTGGATTGAAGTGGCAGACTTGCCTTGTGTACTTGGACGACGTCATTGTGTTTGCCTCAAGCTTCGACGAACACCTCCGGCGCCTTGACACTGTACTACAAGCAATCAAGACTTCTGGCCTCACCTTGAAGCCTGAAAAGTGCCGCTTTGCATAGGAGGAGCTGCTGTTTTTGGGTCACGTGATCAGCAAGGGTGGTGTTCGCCCAGACCCGCGGAAAACAGCTGCCATCGCTGCCTTCCCGCCCCCCACCGACACGAAAGCCGTGCGCCGTTTTCTCGGCTTGTGCGCCTACTACAGGCGCTTTGTCAAGGAATTTTCACGAATCGCCGAACCGCTAACTCACCTCACGAAGACCGACGTGCCATTCAAGTGGGAAACGGCGCAAATCAAAGCATTTGAAGAACTGAAACGACGCCTTCAGATGCCTCCGATACTAGCACATTTCGACGAATACGCCGATACGGAAATCCATACCGACGCAAGCAGCGTAGGACTCGGCGCCGTCCTTGTGCAGAAGACTGACGGGCAGGAAAGGGTCATCAGTTATGCTAGCCGGTCGCTATCAAAGGCAGAAACGAACTATTCCACAACAGAAAAGGAGTGCCTAGCGATCATCTGGGCTGCATCCAAGTTTCGCCCCTACCTCTACGGCAGGCCCTTCAAAGTTGTGAGCGACCACCACGCATTGTGTTGGCTAGCTAACTTGAAGGACCCTTCAGATCGCCTCGCACGGTGGAGCCTACGACTTCAAGAATTCGACATTACCGTCGTTTACAAGTCCGGAAGGAAACACTCCGACGCTGACTGCCTGTCTCGCGCCCCCGTCGACCCACCGCCGCAGGACGACAAGAAGGACGACTCCTTCTTGGGAATCATAAGTGCCGACGACTTCGCCGAACGACAGCGAACGGATCCAGAACTCAGGGGCCTTGTGGAATACCTCGACGGCAGGACCACCGTTGTTCCGAAGGTATTCACGCGGGGACTGGCGTCATTTTTCTTGCGCAACGGTGTTCTCCTAAAGAAGAACTTCTCACCGCTTCGAGCCGATTGCCTTCTCGTGGTACCCTCGACATTGCGGCCAGAGGTCCTCCAGGCTCTGCACGACGACCCGACGGCTGGACACCTGGGTGTTTCTCACACGCTAGCAAGAATACAGGAGAAGTACTACTGGCCGCGCCTTTCCGCCGACGTCACTCGTTACGTGAAGACCTGCCGGGACTGTCAGCGACGCAAGACACCGCCCACTAGGCCAGCCGGACTTCTGCAGCCTATCGAGCCACCTCGACGGCCGTTCCAGCAAATCGGGATGGACTTACTGGGGCCGTTCCCGACGTCCAATACCGGAAACAAATGGATCGTCGTAGCTACAGACTACCTCACCCGCTACGCCGAAACGAGGGCCCTGCCTAGAGGCATTGCCGCCGAGGTAGCGAAGTTCTTCGTTGAGAACATCGTCCTGCGTCATGGCGCCCCAGAAGTTCTCATCACCGACAGAGGTACGGCGTTTACTGCTGACCTAACTCAGGCAATACTGAGATACAGCCAAACAAGCCACCGCCGGACCACAGCGTACCACCCACAGACAAATGGCCTGACCGAGTGGCTAAACAAGACCATCGCCGACATGTTGGCCATGTATGTCGACGTCGAACACAAGACGTGGGATGCCATCCTTCCGTATGTGACCTTCGCATACAACACGGCCGTCCAAGAAACGACGCAGATGACGCCGTACAAGTTGATCTACGGAAGGAGCCCGGCGACGACGCTCGACGCCATGCTACCCAACGTCACCGACGAAGAAAACCTCGATGCCGCCGCTTACTTACAACGTGCCGAAGAAGCTCGACAGCTCGCCCGCCTGCGCACAAGACCCAGCAGCACACCGACAGCCGTCGCTACAATCTTCGACGACGCTTCGCGGAATACCAGCCCGGCGACCGTGTTTGGGTCTGGACGCCGATACGCCGACGTGGGCTTAGCGAAAAACTCCTTCGGCGATACTTCGGGCCATACAACGTTCTTCGACGCCTCGGCACTCTTGACTACGAGGTGATCCCGGACGGCATTACGAACTCCCAGCGACGCCGCGCACGACCTGAAGTCGTCCATGTCGTGCGCCTTAAGCCGTTTTTTGCGCGTTAGCGAACCTGGGGACTCTATTTTTCTTCCTTTGTTATTGTAATTTATTTTTGTATGCACTTGTTTTTTTCTCTCTTCTATGTTCTTTCACAAGCATCGGGACGATGCTTTTTCAGAGGGGGGCAATGCCACGCCCACTTCTTGTCTTGTTTTGATGTATTCGGGTCTGACCGGCAGGGACGGTTATCAACTCTCGACGCTGTCCGCGAAGCATTGTTCGAGAAGCTTCACGTCTATAGTAGATCGTTCTGTTAAGATTGCGCCCCGCACGCGAATGTTCCAGCTTTGTCTAGAGATAACGCCGCCGCCAGCGATATTGCTGGAAAGTTCGATACCGCCTGTATAAAAGCCGACGCGATTGACCGCTTGTCAGTTGATCGACGGACGACGCCCTGTTCGCCGCTATCATTGTACAGCGTGTATTGCTGTAGCTCTAGTTCTCATTTTCCGGCCACAAGTTCGGCCAAATAAACAGTTTCATCCTGCAAACGCCGACTGCTGTCTTCGTCGACGTCACGACCACGTGACAATATATATATATATATATATATATATATATATATATATATATATATATATATATATATATATATATATATATATATATATATATATAACGTGAAATTTTGGTGCAGTTGAGCGTCCTGTTAACTTCAAATGGCAAAAAAGGTGAATGGCCCTGCCATCCGAAACTCTTAAACAAGGTATACTGGAAAATATGCGACTCGTCGTTAGGGCATTATTTTGCTCTTCGGGACAGGTTCATTCTATAATTATTTCGTAAGCCAGTGAAGCGGAAACACCGTACCGCAAATAGGCAATCTGAAACAGCTGGCACAACTTCATTCCTCATTACGAGTACGAGTGTGTAATGCAAGGCCTAAATTTGATCTGTTGTCTATGGTTGTAAAAGTATGGCAATAAATAAGCCTAATAAACACAGCGCTTTAGAGATTGTGTCGTTACCCTCACGTAAATGGTCGTTTCAGGTATATTTCTCGCAATAATGTTCTTGTTTTTGTAGTAGATACAGGCCATACTAATGAAATTGTTTTGATGGTCGACGGGAACAAAAGTGCTTAGATCTCTAGAAATAGCGGCATTCGGCAATAACTTTTTTAATGGTTTCTTTGTACCACTTATTTCTAAATTCAGCGAACAAGCGCGTCATGAAAGCTGTTTAAGTGTTGCTGTTCGTCAGCATCATGCCGTGAGTTTTCAATTATGGTTGGGCATTGGCAAGTAAAACTCCAATTTTCTTTTTTGTTAGCAATATTGTATGTTTCTAAAGTAACATACCTGGCTGCTTACGCACGCATTGCAATAATGGTATTGAGTTATCCAGAAAGTGAACCATATGGCGTCTATAAGTCCTCACACTCCCCATTAATAGACACGAGTGAATGGGCTCATGTTACGCTGAGAAACCCCTATATAAGAGCGGTCAACCGCGAGCACCAACACACTTCAGCTGCTTCATTGAGTGCAAATCATCACTGACTGCTTTTTCTGGTACGTATAAAATTTCGTCGCCTTTCGCGCTTTTCAATACGCAATGAATGTCAGTGTTATGTTATGAATTGCCAATATTTTCGGGCGATTTCCCTCCTTTTCTTGTTCTTGGCTAATATGTAAAGCTGTGGGGAAGAGCCACAATGCATGGCATGAAACATCAGCAGGCAAATATCCTTAATTTTAATGACATAGTGAATGCGGTTGATGAGTTTCACTCTAGACTGTGCAGCTCCAATACAAATCGCCGTATACTGAGCGATACGAAAATGGAACATCATAATGAAGTCCCAAGCGTAACTAACGATGAGGTAAGTGAGGCCCTGTAAGGAATGCCACGCAGAAAAGCGGTCGGGGAAAACGGCAGAACAACCAATTTGATCAATAATGGATGCGAATTTATATTCGAGAAGCTTTTACGAGAGAGTTCCGATACCACCAATATTTTTTCAATACACAAAAAAGGAGTAGCGAAAAGAAGTGGAGAACGATCAGCCTTCATTCTAGAGAACAAGTTGGCTTGAGGAAAGGGTACTCTACACGGGATAACCTTCCTGCGATTAATCAAAGAACCGAGAAGTTCTTAAGTTAAGATGTTTAAGGTGAGATGTTTCTTATTAAGGTAAGATGTTTAGAACTTCTAAATAGGAAGGTTACGCGTGCACGTCGTCGCAGTTCACTCAATAATGTTGTAACTGCTGCAACAGGATATATGATAATCGTCTCGCCCAACAAAGGCATGCAGTATTTTGCAATTAGGCATCCTATTGGCAGCAACACCAGTGAACTGACCTTTTCCAGTTTTATTCGTGGATTATGATAGCATCTCGTAAAACGTTGTCATAAGAGCTGAGACTTACAGAAGCGGTGTTGCAGGTTTTGAGCGCAGCTAGTGCTAGATATACGAAGCTAGTGTTAGCGTAAAATATTGAATGTAAAGCTATTTGATTTGCCGTTCTGTTGGTTCTTAATTGATATGTATGCTCACACTTTATCACGCTGAAGAGAGTTGGCATGCATGCTGTCAAAGCCATATACAGCAGCTCGAAGTGTCAGAAGGAAAACTTGGCAACCTATGCTCATGTGGTCGCACTTTTTATTCTCAGTTGATGACGTTATAAAGATGATCTTGCACGCGGCGTAAATATTTGACGAAAATTCTTCACAGTTTCCCTCACTAAAACAGTTGGTCGAATAGGCCGAAGGTGCATGAAGCAACATAATACCCACAACAAGCCACTAAAAAAACAAGCTCTTTTTTTCCCTTCTTTGCAGGATCCCTACAAGAAAAATATGCACCTGAAGGCGATGCTTGTTGGCTTGGCCATTCTTGGTCTCATCATGGGACGTAAGTATATGTAGGTGCAAATGCTCAATGCGCCACTTTAATTGCACAAAATTCGATACACTGGTCGCCAGCTTCGCCACTGTAATCTGTGATTGTCTACGCACGAAAGATTACGTCATGCTGAACCAAAGTTCCAAGCTAAACAGCGTAATAATATTGAGAATATACCGCAAGAAAGTTCTTTCTTATACAGCATACATATATCTCCTTACAAAGCGAAAATTAAGCGGAAAGTTATACGGAAACAGCCTACAGGAGAATTATCATTAAGGAGGATTGAAATAAACCGAGAGAAGTGACAGAGATAAGGCACACATCTTCACAAGACGAGCTACAGAATTTAAGTATCAGTGGCCACCAGACTTGCTTCCATCTATTGCAAACACGCGTGCAAGCGAACACAAACACCCACTCAAAAAACAAGAGGTGCATAAAGACACTCAAGGACTGCTTCCCACACGCCTGTGAATTCAAACGATATAATCAGGCAGACGTTGTTCAAGTATAGGCAGAGTTTTTAGCCAAGCCTCTATCAAGCACTGCACAGTTTAACCACTACCAGAAAAAGCGCGGAATTTTTTACTTTACTACTCAACTTGTTTGAACCAGAGGAAAGAAATTTGGGTGCTCCTAGAGTACTCATGCTTTTCATGACATCCTGGCGACTTGAGCCTGATTGGGCTCGTGATTGTAAATGAACAGGGTCACGAGATACGCCATGGTGAACCTTCAGTGATGTTGCGCATGAGGGCTGGCCAACACCTTATGATTATTTCCAGTGAAATGCACTTATTGGCTTTCACGAAGAGACATTTGAGGAATATCGCGCGTTTTGTTTGTCGCTCCAGTTACATAGATGAAAATGTTACACATGGGAGACCCAACACACATACCGGCAATAAATGTTTTCGCGCTGAGCACTCTGACTGTGAACGAAATAAAATAGAAGAAAAACTGAACGAAACACCTAGACGTTACATTTATTTTGTATTGCCGCCAACTATAGCTCCGTGTAGACTTGATCTGTGGTATGTAGCGAACACTGGTTATCCTTTGGCATATCTTTAGCGTACGTGTCATTAAAAGACACATTCCTCTTCCTCGAAGGCAGTAAATGCATCGAAGGCAGTAAATTTCATTTCAGTAATGTCCACCAGCGGCCTGTCGAGCAGTTGTTCTTTGCATCAGTTCACTGTGTTCATAAATCGAGCAGCTGTTCCTTCCAAATATTGGGTTACAAATAGTACTGCCATATTTTAACAATAATGTGCATAGTGCGTCAATATTAGTTGTATTGGTGCATTGCGCACTGCTTATAGGACGTTCCCAATTCTCACAATGCTTCCACGCTGCTTAACATGTGACAAGCCAAGCCGAAGGGCGTAAATGTGTTGCTCCGTCAGTGCACTGTTGCTCAGCAGCAGCATGCACACTTTTCCTTATTAGAGTGTTTGCGTCAATGGTACTGGCATTCCACATTGTTTCTGGCGACAATAACATTACATAGGCAAGAAGGACGTGATACCCATGTTCGGCCATATCTGGCCACTGCGCCGTAAGTACCTAGAAAGTGTCGTCTTCAAGAGCCATATTTCACTATTATAACACGAAAGTGTTTTATGCCGGGGTCCACCACGGCTCCACTGACGCATTTCCGTCACGGATATGACGTTGTAAAATATAAAGACTAACATATGGCAAAGAAAAGAACTAGACGAAAAAGTTCCGTCACTGGGAGTCGAACTCACAACCCATCGATCCCCATCGCGAAACGACTCCGCCACAGACGGCACGTTCTTCGTCATACTAACGGTGTGCTATTTCTATACACCCTTTACCCATGCGTTGAGATGAACGTGCGCCTCTACAGGGCGTGGTCGCTCGTGCGCGCGCGCTTATCATCTACGTCTTGCGCTCTACCGCAAGTTTGCGTTGAAGTTAGAGAGAGGACGAAGGTCACTTCCCTCACTGCAGCGGCCGCTTTTGCGAAAGGAACGCGCTGCTCACAAACAAATAAGTCACAGCTGTGACAGTTCGCGCTCATTCTGTGTATGCTTGTGCGTTCGTTTCGTGCGTCCTCCTTTGTATTTGACCAGCGCGCCTTAAAGGAGTACTGACACGAATTTTAAAGTTTTCGGATTCTTGCTCTAAATGAAAATACTAGCGTCGATGAACCTAAAACGATTATTGTGGTGCCTGCGAAAGTTTCAAGCGCGGGCATGGCTATGAGGTATAATACTGGGCTCCCACGTAGAGGGCCCAGGTTCGAACCTTGTTTCATCATCGATATTACTTCCCTTTTTTATTTCGCTCAATAGTAGTTACGGACACCGGCGGCGGCGACGGG
Organism: Rhipicephalus sanguineus; assembly: GCF_013339695.2. Taxonomy (NCBI): domain Eukaryota; kingdom Metazoa; phylum Arthropoda; class Arachnida; order Ixodida; family Ixodidae; genus Rhipicephalus; species Rhipicephalus sanguineus. Next base: position 106,220,892 of record NC_051179.1, on the reverse strand, counting down.
AGACCACTACATATAGGGCGCCAAAAACGGCCCTTGTTGTGATCTCATAGCAGCTTTCGCTGTAAAACAAACGCAGCGATTGAGGTAGGCGAAAATGCGTTTTACGTAATTATATGCTGGTTATGTTGTCAGATAGGCTTGCGTGTAAACCCACTAGAGGCCCGCTTTTTACAGCGAAAGCTGTATGAGATCACAACGGCCATTTTACGGTTATGAGATCGAAACAACGGCCATGAACAATGGGCACATAATGCCTTACAGATATCTAGCGGTTACCTCGCTACCGCAAAATGACGAATAGGCGTAGTCATTGCTTCCCAACTTCACAAGATTATGATTTATGGCGCTGTGGGCACCTTGCTAGTGTACTTCTATTAGTAGCTCCAAGAGAGGTTATAACGGGCTCTAGAAATACCGCTCTTCCAGCTTTCGATGTGACTGTGCTTCGCTTACCGCGCATATATATATATATATATATATATATATATATTTCAACTTCATGTGCCGCTGTTATTTGACTGAGTTTTTTCTTTCAGAGAGCGGAGCCATCAATGCCGCAACTGAGGTCGAGGCAAGGGCTGGTCCCGGAAGAGCTGAGCTCACTGAGCGGAGCGACGTCGAGGCGGCTCGCATCAGCACGCACTGTCTGGAGAGCCTCTGCGGATAGCTACCACATAGAAGAGACTGGCGTGCTTGAAGCGATGCCTGTTCGCAATAAAGGAATGTTACCTTCGAAGAACTTGAAGTACCTTGTAAGCTTGCAGCGACCAACACTTGAAACAGAAGCGCTGCTGCCGCATAAGTGTGAATTACATACGACTTAAAAGACGTTGGTTTCTTCTGCGTCGGAGATATGGAGGGTGGCTCACGCATTCAGGGGCGTGCTAATGAATCATAAACGCTTCTGCTGCTTCGCTCGTACGTTCACACTTATGCCTCATTGCGATAGCAGTATGTATTATGAAAAAGCGACACGCTCACAGAAGAGCGACAATGTATAGACATGTGCATGCTGTGGCTGCCTTTCGTTCAAGCCTGGTGCCCAGTATGCGCCTTGCCTCAGGAGAAAGCAGAATTCTTTGCATCACCCTTGCCGCAGGGTGCAAGCTTGCATTTATGAGTAATTGAACACCCAGCCTCCTGACGTGCATCCCCGCTCGCTTTATACGGAACATGATGCCGTCGCCGTCATGTTCCGTATAAAGTCCAAATTGATAACATCGCCCCGCGCATCGTATGTTCTGCGCGCGAGTAAAAGTACGCAAGCTCTGGGGACGAACGCGGCTGAAGCTGAGATGAAACAAGCCGGCGATCTCGGTCGCACGAAGGGTGCATGCGCTACAACGCCCCACGTGCGAGGCCTGGAGTCGATGGCTCCTTTAGAAGAGAAGAAACGATCTGGCTGTCCTTCGTTAAGAGGGTGGGAGTGGAGGGGCGTCGTTCGAGCAGGAACTGTGAACTTCGCTCATAAGGGTGCGGTCGCAAGCGGTGGCGCGCGTGCTATTTCGACAGACATCAGGAGACGGCTCGTAAACTTGCTCTGCTCTCAATGCTTACATCACGTTTAAAGGACTGACAGCGCGAAGTCCTTTAAACGGACTTCGCGCTGTCCCTGGAGCTGCCGTATTCCTTTAAACCAGCGTTTTGTTCAGTTACGCGAGGTCGGATCCTAGAGTTAGCTGCTAGCCTTACTCCATATAACATCCCAATTTGTTGCTGGCGCATTCATTGCTTCGTCCTTGCGGCGAAACTGCGATTTTGGCATTATTCATTCATTTGCCTATATCTCGGTTTTTCGCTAACGGACAACGCCAATTTTAACGCGAAAACGTTAAAGAGTTCGTTTCGCAGAAATTCCGGCGTCGGTGTCAGCGTCGTTGGTTGCGGGCGAAAGATCAGCGTTGTCCATGACCGAAAACTCGGGAAAGATGCAAATAAAAATAAATAATAAAAATCTTAAGTTCGAGTGAGAATCGAACCCAGGCCTTCTGCGTGGCAAACAGGTGTTCTACCACAGAGCCACACGATTGCTTGAAATACCTTCGAAAAAAATATTATATGTATGTCTTGTATATAATTGGAGTAGTCTCCTTAACGCACGTAATACTCCGTGCTAGAAGCTTAGAATCGCGCCAGGCGTCAAGACACGTGAATTTCACAACGAGGGGGTGTTTTAAAGGCCCGCCCATTACGAAGCGCTCAGACATATGTAATCATCATCCTCACCAAAAGCATCAACAAAGTGAGCAGCTGCGTAGGTTCGCGCGATGCCTTACGGACGCTTAATTAGTGGGCCCTTCGCTGGTCCGCAGAAGGAACAATTATGGCGTAGTGGGCACCTCGCAACAGCACTTGCAGTAGGCATTTTAGGATAGTTTGAAACGGCCAATGTTACGCAAATAGACGCTCGCTTCGCTGCGGCACAGTTGTGGCATCCACCGAGAACCGAAAGCAAGCTAGCAATTGAGAAGGTCATGCACACGGGGCCAAACTACGCAATCGCGTTCTGCTCTTGACGGCGAAGCTCAAGCGTCCTACAAATTTTTTCACTAACAACCAACGACGCGTTGACTGACACTGACGCCGGCACCGCAATTTCTGCGAATCGAAATTGTCGACGCTATCGCGTTAAAATGCGACGACATCGGAGTGTACATATGTAAGCACATTTGTTTTACTGCAACAATTTCTTATAATATGTAAAACGGTTACTGGAAGAGCACGGAACTTTCGGAGAAGCTCTTGTTTGCTAATATATATAAACAAAGCCATCCGGGCCGAAAACAGTAATATAGAAGATATTTAAGACGAGTGTAGCGCTGTAACAAAATATGTGGGCTCGTGGATGCCATCCATTAAGGTGACGTGTTCTACTCCGTCTCTCCGCCGTGGTGGTGTAGCGGTTATGGTGCTCGGCTGCTTACCCGAAGGTCGTGGGTTTGATCCCGGCCGCGGCGGTCGCATTTCGATAGAGGCGAGATGGTAGAGGCCTGTGTACTGTTCGATGTCAGTGCACATTAAAGAACACCAAATGGTCAGAATTTTCGGAGCCCTCCACTACGGCGTCCCTCATATTCATATCATGGTTGTGGGACGCCAGATATTATAATGTTCTACTCCGTCATAGGCCAACGAAACCGCAATGTCGTTTTTAACATCAAGGAGTATGCGTTTGGCTTTCGGTGTCAACGTGGACACACTATATAGAAAGCTTATGTATGAGTCAAATTTCGCACAGACTCAAAGCCGTGATCTCAGTCACGTTATTTTCTAGGCGGCCGTGTAAGGTTCGATCAGCTTGACTAGATTAGTCGTTACAGACATTGGTATAATATGTTACCTAATGCGAATCCAGCGCGTCTTGCGTTTTTAATAATTGAATTACAATAATTACTAGCCTCCACTCGAGACGAATCAATGCGTTCCTACTAAAATGGCTTACACCGATAAGGAAGACGTTAAGGAAGATGTCAAATAATGCCATGTTTTTATTTTGGCATGCGATTGCAGTCAGCCCTAGAGATAAATTGCGCAGCACTCTTCCGACATGTGTGGCCCTGAAATCATTGCTTCGTCGAGTTAACATCCCATAATTTTTGAGAGTTATCAAAGCAACCATTGCCGCATCAAAATGTGTTTATCAAACCGGATGGCTGAGGCGTTATAAACATCTAAATTTATTGTCTGCATGCACCTCCGCGGATGCTCGGAACATACCGAACCTTTTAGACGAAGTTCCAGCGTGAAGCCTCCTGTAGCCATCGCTACTGAGGGTAGCTTGAATATCATTGACTAATTAAAATTTAACAGTGATGCTACCGAGGACTTCTGATTTGGAGCAATTTTAGGAGCAGCAAAATTTCCGTTTTGGAGCACTTTGGAGCAGCAAAAATTTTCATCTTGGAGCTCTTTGGAGCAGATAATTTTGCATCTGGGAGCACTTGGGAGCAGCAAATTTTACATCTTGGAGTGCACTACAGAAGCATATTGCATCAACATTCAAGCACCTGGATATTATTATGGGGCTCTTATGAAGGCTAGAAATATTTCGATTCATTGCAAATCTCATGGAAAAATCATCTCAGGAGAACTCCATACTTCACTCGCTAATGAAAAAATAAGGGCTCATGCAGGTTCTGGATTAACCTCTTCGGCGATTATTTTCGACACTAGCAAATAAACAGAACACCGGATCAATAAAATTGCACTTCATGAAATAACACTCTAAATACATCTATGTGGTTATCAGCAGACGTGGTAGACAAACGCCGTGATGTTCAGCAGTGCCTCAATGCCAAAGAGCCACACTGTCCCTAATGCATTCCCCTAAGAAAACTCCAAGGCGAAATCCAGTTTCTTTTTCTTCTCGATCGACGGGTTGATCCTCCCCCTCCCTCTCTGCAAGCTTTCTGCACCTCACCTGCTTTTGCACTACCTCCATGATCGGCGCACCGATCACGGAAGCAGTGTAAAGCGACGATGTAATGTGATGACGCCATCACGTGATATCACGATATATGACGCCATGATGATGTCACAAGTTTTGACGATCTATGACGTGATGATGATGCTATCACATGATCATTATTTTTTGCATCAATCGATTGACGCCGCCAACGGTCAATTTTCGTGTTTGATAAAGCATCTAAGGCTTTCGCATTAATATTGCGTATTGAACATTAACAGCCTGGCCGTTAACAACCTGGCCTTACATACCAACCGTCCTCCACCATGTCACCTCTGTGCTATAGGCGCGAAACAGCTTCACTTATCATCCACTTCACAGAGTGAAATGGCTCCTCAATTTTTTTTTAATTTTTATTGTGATAGCAATTATATGGACGCTCTCAGCTGATTTTTACCGTCGCCGTTGCCATAATTTTTCGTGCAAAGTCCAAATTAATAACATCACCACGCGCATTCTAGCCGCGAGTAAAAGCTCGCGAGCGCTGGTGACGAACGCGGCTGAAGCGGAGATTTAACTAGCCGGTCGTCTGTCTCCGTCGCACGAAGAGCGCATGAGATAACATCTTCCCGCGTGAGCGCCTGCCGTCGATTGCTCATCAAACAAGAGAGGAAACGCCCCGCCCGTCTTTCGTACGGAGCATGAAGGGACGCCAGGGGAGCGGAGGGGGTGGGGGGAGGGGACCGCATCGTTCGAAGGGCGCAGTCGCTTGCGTGCGCGTTATCTCGAGGCATCAGGAGACGGCTCGTAAACTTGCTGTGCTCTCAACGCTTACTTCGCGTTTGGACAGACGGACGGACGGCAAAACTTTATTAAGAAAAAAAAAACACCCGCAAGGTTGCTGGCCCGGGCTCAGGCCACCCGGGCATTATGTGCGGTGAGGCATAACCTTTCCACCGCTGCCCGGGCCCGCTGGATTGCCCACAGTTGTTCTTGTAGATCTGAGCTAGTCAGAGCTCTTAGCCATCGCTCCTCGAGAAGGTCCGGTCCTATGTTGTCGTCTTTGTATATTGTCCTGATCCGTGTGCATTTCCATAACATATGTGCCATATCTGCGTGTTCGTTTAGATAACTCAGAGCACGAAAACGCTTCGGTTCCTCGAGCGGCCATATTCCCTTAAACCAGTGTTTTCTTGAGTTACGTGAGATCGGATCCAAAAGAGTTAGCTGCTAGCCTTACTTCGTTTAACAATACAATTTGTTGGTATCGCATTCATTGCTTCGCCCTTAAGCGAAACTGTGAGTTTTTTTAACAGTCAGCTATTGACCTCGAAAGCGAGGGGCGGACGTGTAACATGGCGTAGCCGCTTCACTGTGGGCCGTGAGCGACGGGCCCGCTACTGACAGCTGCGCATTTGCGGCTGCTCCGACCAGGAGATATGCTTTTATTAAAGAGATGACATTTAAAAAAAAAGCAAGCAAAAAATTCGAATTGGAACCCTAGCACGTGAGCTCGAAAGAGCAGGGCCTTTTAGGGGCTATTTACCGCAGAGTGATTACAAACTCGGATGTGCTGGTGGAAGGAATTACGAAAAAGCTCTTCGGGATGAAGATCCATGGATAAAGTATAACTGAGGAAAAGTGTCAACGCGTTCACACCGTTCGCGTGCTCTTCCATAAACGCGAAGCAAGGAAAATTCGATATTGTTCCATATATCTATATACTGCTAGCGATCCCTAATTTCATTCCGTGATGTCCAGAAACAGAAGTGACAGACATTTTAGCGGTACGCATGTAGTTATTACTGAACATTGCTTTCCTTGCGTGCCGTGCGACGCTTGAAACGAGCTATCAGCAGCGTTTTCTGGAACAGACGACGTCCGCCGATGAATCGCCGTCGCACTTTCTCGCTACCGATAGGCCTAGACGTCACAAAGCCTCTGCGGAGAGCGCGTTTTGCTGACGGGCCGGCTTGCAGAACAGAAGCTGCGTCGGCACCGTGCATGGCATCGTTGCTTACTCGGGGCGCACGCGCGAGCGCTATTTATTCAGCGGAATAATTCTTGATCCATGGTTGCGACTTTGGCAGCCCCAAGATCAAGCTGCACATGTTCTGACGCGCCGGCGGTGCGATTGCCGGTGACAGACGGCGCCAAAACAGAGATTTTGGCGCAGTTTGGCGCAATTTTCGTCGATATTATCAGGATGGCGCAGTAAATACAATTTGGCGCAATTTGGCGCAGTTGGCGCAGGCGTGGAATCACTGATTTAAAGTGCTCAATGACTCGATTATGTCAGTGCCAAACAGTGAATTGACTAAAGCACTTCCGTGTCAGATCTTGCCAATCGTCTTGACCCGGTGCCATTTCGGTGGTGTTTTCCCCATTACAACATTATAGAAGTGGCACGGGTTAAAAACAAACTGATGGTCGTCATCCGCCCATTTGTTGCCCCATATCGCTGACTAGTGTAGCACGTTAATCTGTTAGAGCATATCATATTTGTTTGCAGTCTTCGTTCCTTGTCCACTCTTCGCGCAGTTCACCCAAACTTCAAAATGTACCAACAAGCGTACCTCAGCACCGTTCTTCGTACACTCGAAGTTTCGCATCAGTGGGAAAAAATTCTTTACTCTCTTCAATAAGCAGCAATACATCGACTGAGAAGAAGAAGAAGATTGCTTTCGCCTTCGAGTCGTTTTAGGCGAATGCAAAATGGACCCTGTGAGTTTTTTCGCCTCTTCGTGAATGTTTTGTTGTCTACCACCTAACCTCGAAGAGCACAGGCGAAGCATTACTTCAACGATATCTAGCACTAATTGAAGCATGGTGCAGTCACTTGCCCACGAAGACAAGTGCACTGGAAAGCAAATGCGTGGCTGTCTTACGGGAAAAAATAGCCGCATTCTTCACCATTCTCTTGATTCTGCAGATAATATACCGCGTGGATTACTACCGGATACTAGGCCGTATATTATACAGCTCATTATCCAGGTAGGTCATTCCACGCCAACTGCCGCAGTAATTTCTGCAAAGATGTCAAGTATATTCAGAAAAATTGTGCTTATTTAGTGCATTGCAAACAGTGAATGGCCGGGGTAATTTGAACAGAAGAATGTTTTGGTCACGTGGGAGCATTCCGAATTTCGAAGCACGTCATGCACGCATTTCCAATCGGAAAACGTTTTCTGATAGCATCGTTTGTCCTGTCTGTACCAAATTCACCTTGCATATTACGACGCAAGGCTGGTTGTTTAAGGGGTTTGAAGGTCAATAACATTTATGTATTTTTTTCTGCATATGCGTCTCCTGAAATTTTGCAAAATGTGCTACGTTATAACTCCTCTCGTGTAATTTGGAGCTTTCTAATTATGTTAGTAAAGGATACTTACTCTATGGAAGATATATTTTGTGTTATATTTTCCGACCACTACTAAACATCACTAAACAAAGTGCTTCGCAAAAGAAACATGGACGAAAAGGGAACGGGCGCCCGTCCTCGTTCTCTTCTCGTCCATGTCTCTTTTCCAAAGCACCTTGTTTATTGATAAAATGATCATGCTTTTTGATAATGGGAGTGAAGTAAGCTATATGCCGTTATAAAGATTCAAGACCTCTGGGTACTACGCTCTTGCCTCACTTCAATAAATACATATCAACTTAAGACAGTTCACCTTTGGATGTTTGACGATGTTTTTTCCATAAGGGCTTTCCGTAAGGTGTGATCTCTGACATAAGTTATAGACAGGGCTTGTAACGCCTGCTGTTTGTATCAGCCCATGCAATCCATAAGCGCTTATTTTGGATAGCTTTTGCTGCGTGGTCAGTTAGCATAGCTATAGATATAGGAGCGGGTGCCTGTTTTCAATCAGTCAACTTATACTGAACATTGAGAGAGAGAGAGAGAGAGAGAGAGAAAACTTTTATTTGTGCAGGCTTCAAGGATCATCATCGTTGGGTGGAGCCCTTAGTTCAAGGCCCCATTGGCTCGCGCCACACCACGTGCCCGCTGGATCAGCCGACGCTGCTCCTGCGGCTCTGAGCAGTCTCCCAGGAGGATTGCGAGGGTGAAGGAATAGGGCGGCAGCCCGGTGGTTGTGGACGTTCCCAGGTGCAGTGATACACCGTGGGCTTCGCTCCACAATAGGGGCAGTATGAGGGATATTGTGTGGTGTGGAAGAGATGAAGGATGCACAGGCAGGGGAATGAACTAGTCTGAAGCTGCCGCCAGACAACAGCGTCCTCTCGGTTGCGTGATTTTTGTGGTGGTGGGAAGTACATACGGCCTTGTCGGTAATGTTGTAGCGTTTCAGTGTAGTTGAGTGGTTCTGTTGGTGCATATCGTCTGGGTTGTACAGCTCTTCCGATGGCGCCCGGTTTGTGAGCTCCCGAGCTAGCAAATTAGCGCGTTCATTGCCATGGACAGAGGCGTGTCCAGGCGTCCAGATGATACGCACCCTGTGTAACAAAGTGGGGTGTATTGATGTCAGGATACGATGTGTGTATGGTGTGAACATTCCTTTTGCTATGTTCCGATAGGCAGTTTGTGAAGCAGTAACCACGGCGATTGGTTCGTCCGGTGCTAGTACTTGTGAAACGTGTATGATAGCCAGGGCGATAGCAGCCTGAATACCGAAATTCTTTCGAATTTTCCTTGGAATGTCTCTGCGAAGATACGCAGTGCATTGACGTTCCTAATCAATTGCCCATCACTTAAGTCTCTGGAGTCCATTTGAAGTATGGCATATGCTAAAGCAAAACAACTTTTATTGCAAAATAACTTATTTCGCTTGCATGGGAACTGCCGCTCTTTATATTGTCGTAATACTAAACATACGTTTGCGTTGCGTTATTATTGTTTCGTTCTATAAACACACATACCAATATATTGCAACATGTCGCATATCTAGAGCTAGAGGAATGAAGTTTTTAGCTACGCATAGGTTGAAAATTCTCCGTAATCCAAATGTCGCGTCGATGATAGAAGGGTTACTTTTTATCTAGTTGCACGAGGTTAAAATGTTTGTGCATGTGTGGCAATCGGAGAAATGAGATGCGGCTGAAGTATTGGTGCAAGCACCTTTGTTCATAGAAGTCTGCATGTTTCGAGAGATACCTAATTACTGTATACTATACGGGCTTGCAGTGATGCAGCCGTAACGAAATGAGAGTCAACATGTAATTATTCATGCCAACATTGACACATAATCTTAGGCATGCTATACCTCCACGTCTCTATTCGGTCCGATGTATTCAATGTGATAATGTTGTGGAGCTTCATGCAGTGAAACATGATTAATTTTGCTTGGATGATTTACTTCTTATGCTTTGTAGAATTCAATTAAAAACTGTCAGGATGCGTTCTCTGAAGAGGAGTGCATTGTACATGCACGCTTGATCAAGGTATAAAAACGCGCTACAATGGAACAATATTTCAGAAAGCAAATTGTGGAGGAAGACCTGCTTGCATCAAGTCAACGTCGGCTCTTCTTAAGGTAAGATCTTTAGAACTTGTAAGCAGAAAGGCTAGGCGTGCACGTCGTCGCAGTTCACCTAATGTTCTAACTGCTGCAACAGGATATACGATAATCGTCTCGCCCAATAAAGGCATGCAATATTTTGCTATCAGCCATCGTAGTTCACACTGGCAGCAACACCAGTGAACTGACCTTTACATTTCCAGTTTTATTCGTGGATTAATGATAGTATCTTGTGAAACGTTGTCATAAGAGCTGAGACTCACAGAAGCAGTCCTGCAGATTTTTAGTGCAGCTAGTGCTAGATATACGAAGCGAGTGTTAGCGTAAAATATTGAATGTAAAGCGATGTGACTTGCCGTTTAGTTGGTTCTTAATTAATATGTATGCTCACACATTGTCACGCTGAAGAGAGTTGGCATGCATGCTGTCAAAGCAATATACAGCAGCGCGAAGTGTTACAAGGAAAAGTTGGCAACCTATGCTCATGTGGCCACACTTTTTATTCCCAGTTGATGACGTTATAAAAATGATCTTGCTTGCGGCGTAAATGTTTGATTTATATTCTTCAAAGTTTCGCGCACTAAAGGAGTTGGTCGAATAGGCCGAAAGTGCATGAAGGAATATAATACCCCCAACAAGCCACTAAAAAAAAGCTATTTTTTCCCTTCTTTGCAGGATCCCTACGAGAAAAACATGCACCTGAAGGCGATGCTTGTTGGCTTGGCCATTCTTGGCCTCATCCTGGCACGTAAGTATATGTATGTGCAACTGCTCCATGCGCCACTTTAATTGCACAAAATTCGATACCCTCATCGCCAGCTTCGCCACTGTAATCTGTGGGTGTCTACGCACGGAATATTACGTCGTGATAAAACTACGTTCCAAGCTAAACAGCGTAATAATATTGACAACATACCCCAAGAAAGTTCTTTCTAATACAGCATACATATATCTCCTTGCAAAGCGAAAGTTAAACTGAAAGTTATACGGAAACAGCCTACAGGAGAATTATCGTTAAGGAGGATTGAAGGACACCAAGATAAATGACAGAGATGAGGCACACGTCTTCACAAGACGAGCTACAGAATTTATGTATCAGTGGCCATTAGACTTGCCCCCATCTATTGCAAACACGCGTGCAAGTGAACACAAACACACACTAAAAAAACAAGAGTTGCATAAAGACATTCATGGACTGCTTCCCACTCGCCTCTGAATTCAAAGGATATAATCAGGCAAACGTGTTTCATGCATAGGCAGGGCTTTTTGCCAAGCTTCTATCAAGCACTACACAGTTTAGCCACTACCAGCAAAAGCGCGGAGATTTTTTACTTTACTACTCAACTTGTTTAAACCAGAGGAAAGACATTTGGGTGCTCCTAGAGTACTCGTGCTTTTCATGACATCCTGGCGACTTGAGCCTGATTGGGCTCGTGATTGTAAATGAACAGGGCCACAAGGGATACGCCATGGTGAACCTTCAGTGATGTCGCGCATGAGGGCTAGCCAACACATTATGATTATTTCCAGTAGAAAGCACTTATTGGCCTTCTGATATGAAGAGACATTTGAGGAATATCGCGTGTTTTTTGTCGCTCCAGTTACCTAAATGGAAATGTTACACATGTGAGACCCAGCACACATACCGGCAATAAATGTTTTCGCGCTGGGCACTCTGACTGTGAGCGAAAAAAAAATAGAAGAAAAACTGAACGAGACACCTGGACGGTACATTTATTTTGCATCGCCGCCAACTATAGCTCCGTGTAGAGTTGATCTGTGGTATGTAGCGAACACTGGTTATCCTTTGGCATGTCTTTAGCGTATGTGTCATTAGAAGACGCATTCCTCTGCCTCGAAGGCAGTAAATTTCATTTCAGTTATGTTCACCAGCGGCCTGTCGAGCAGTTGTTCTTTGCATCAGTTCACTAACTTCATAAATCGAGCAGCTGTTCCTTCCAGGAATTGGGTTACAAAAGTACTGCCATATTTTAACAATAATGTGCATAGTGCGTCAATATTAGTTGTATTGGTGCATTGCGCACTGATTATAGGACGTTGTTAATTCTCACAATGCTCCAGGCTGCCTAACATTTGGCAAGCCAAGCCGAAGGTAGGGATGGTAAAATCGATGAACGATAAATCGATTAAAATTCTGCAATTAATCGATTATTCGTCATCGATTTCCGCATGCCGATTAATCGAATTAATCGATTAAAACTATTAGATTAATCGATTACGGCACCCCCCCTCCCTCCCCCAACCTCGCCCCTTGGCCGGAGCGCATGACTGCGAGGCGCAATATCCTGAGACGCAGATGCCGTGCACATAGCCTCTCTTTCACTGCTTTCACTGCAGCGCATATTTCTGCGCTAGCAGAACGAGCCCGGAGCTGGTGGCGGCCATACCGCATAGAGAAAAATATGAACTCGCCCTTCCCCAATGCTTCAAGCCCCGGCAGGTGGCGGCTCCACCCCATGAGGCACTGCGCCGTGCTCCCTAATGGGCTGCAGAAATTAGGTGCCTTTTTCCTTCTCCTTTCGAACCACTACCACCACCACCACACCATCGAGGCAGAAATGAACTTGCCCGCTTCTCTCCGGCTCGCCGTCTGCTGCTGCTAGTGCCTTCACCTCCTCGCCCTTGAGCTGGTTGAGCCAGGTTGAGCGTCGCCTGATTATACGCGGGGCTGGCGTTGCTTGCGTGTTATTACACATCGGTGGCTACACCGGCTACACTGATATCTTTGCGATGTCATAATGCCGGGCAATCGGAAGAGCAGCGCAGTGTGGTCGTTGTTCGCTGAAGATGAGGAAACGAAGACTGCAAGGTGTAATAAATGTGGCCAGCACTTCTCGAAGCCAGCACTTGAAGCACGGAAGTTGCTGCCAATGACATCAGTAGCGTGGCAGCAGAAGAGGGTCTCCAGGTTAAACTTTTCGCAGACGACTGCTTAATATACGCCACAATTACCAAGCTAGACGACCAACACAAAGTTCAGATTTGTTTGAAAAATTTAGATAATTGGTGTATAGAAATGGAAAATGTCAATAAGTTATTCTAAATCTACATATACACACATGAGCAAAAGGAAAACTATGCGTTCCTTTTCGTACAACATTGGTGGACACGTGTTGGTGAATGCGCACCAGTTCAAGTATCCTAGCGTAACAATTACGTGAAAATTGTGATAGAATGAACATATATATAACGTCTGCACGACAGCCTATCAAAAGGTATACATATTGAGGAAAAAAAACTAGAACATACATCGCGTGACGTAAAACATATTGCATACACCACCTTCATTAGGACGATACTAGAATAGTCAGCCGTTGTTTGGAGTCCCCATCAAGTGACCCTTAAGAAGAAGCTGGAAAGAATACAGAGACTGGCGGCGCGTTTTATTTGTTCAACGTACCGAAGGATGTAATCGGTCACGCTGATGTTACATAGATGCAAATTAGATCATCTTGAACTACGGAGAAAGAAATATAGGCTGAAGGTATTTTTTCAAATAGTTCACAATCAACCTAAGATTGATAAGCTCAAATATTTACACGCCCCAGGCCAAAGACACCCCCAAACTAACCAAGATTGCGTCATAAAACCATACCAAACAAATACTGACACGTTTCGATATTCTTGCTTCCCAGATGTCGTAGAAATGTGGAACAAACTAGCAAACGCTGTTGTTTTAAATGACGTCACCGACTTCGGAAATGCTGTAGAAGCGCATTTACGAGATTGTTGAATGTAATTTTTTTAATGCTAAATGATGTAAGCGACCTCATGTTCACTGTAAATATTTTGAAAATGTGAGTGAATTTTGAATTGTTATTTTGAATTCTGAATTGTTATTTAAGTAAATAGCTGTTTTCATTGTGAAGTGCCGAATATTATGCAACTTTATGTACCTTGTGCTTTTTTTATGTATGTAATTGTATTGTCCTCTCTGTTGTGACCCTCTATAAGGGTTGACAGTATTAACAAATAAATAATAAATTAGTTGAGAGAAAATGTAGCGCAGGAATACGCAGTCGCGAATTGTGAAAAGGGGCTTATAGACCCTTTATGTAATCCGCAACTTTACGCGTCGGTTTACCGAACGTCTAGCATCCAGTGCATTACTACTGAAGAAGTGACCTTGTAGCATTTAGTAATACTGTAGGGTCGCATACTTAGGGAGAAATACAGCTTTCAGCTAGAGGCCCCCGTCTTCTGCTGTGTCAAAAGAGGAGGACAGCTCGCGAAATTTATGTTGTAATGAGTGATACACTAGATAGCGCTCACAGTTCAAGCTGCACGCACGATTGAAAAGGTGCGAGTGGCGCTGCGTTAAGGCAACAATCAGGTGAAACCTGCGGAGTATGCCGGCGCAGCTGCTGTTCATTCTAGCCGGGAGGCAGGAAATCATGTCACTATTTCCCGCAGTACTGATGGTCTGTTTGAGGCCAGTATGTTTGTGTGTAACCTCTGCATGGGTGCCCTCGAGGAAAAGATCGCGTCAGTCCGCAATTATAGTATTATGTAGGGCTTGCAAAATATCTAACCGACAAACCGAGAAAAGATGTCATGCTTACGAGAGCGAGCGTCTTACTTAATTCCTCTTCCTCCTCGTCTCTCTTTTACCTTTCTCGGAATTTCCTCACCCTCCGCCACACTGCATGTTTCAGCTGCGACTTTCCAACCAGTGTGGTCCCCGAACGCGCCTCCGGTTTCGATGAGCTCGAGTAGGCAGGCTTCGAGAATGTACGACCTGCTGCCGAATAGTCCAGGGATGATGGCCACAGGTGCTTGAATCCGCGACATCAACCAACGACGACGGACCCCTTGTGTCCAGTGTGCGAAAGTGGGAATTTTCGCACACTGGGCACAAGGGGCCCGTCGTCGACACTTTCGAAAGTGGGAATTTTCGATCGTCAGCGCGTCTGATAAAATGATTTGGGTCCATATCAAACGCGAACGATGCCTCTCAAACGAAGAGATATCGGTTTTAAAGCACCTATAAAAAATGTTGATTAATCGATTAATCGATTAAAACATTCCACCGAAAGAAATTAATCAATTAAAGGCTAAATCGATTAACGATTAACGATTAATCGATTAAAAATTTTAATCGACCATCCCTAGCCGAAGGGCGTAAATGTGTTGTTCCGTCAGTGCACTGTTGCTCAGAAACTGCATGCACACTTTTCCTTATTAGAGTGTTTGCGTCTATGGTACTCGCATGCCATTGTTTCTGGCGACAATAACATTACAACAGGTAAGAAGGACGTGATACCCATGTTCGGACATATCTGGGCACTGCGCCATAAATAACAAGAGAGTGTCGTCTTCAACATCCATATTTCACTATTTTAGCACTAAAGTGTTTTATGCCGGGGTCCACCACAGCTCCACTGATGCATTTCCGTCACGGACATGACGGTGTAAAATATAAAGACTAACATATGGCAAAGAAAAAACTAGAAGAAAACGTTCCGTCACCGGTAGTCGAACTTACGACCCATCGATCCCTAGCGCGCAGCACGAAACGACTCCGCCACAGACGGCATGTTCTTCGTCACACTAACGGCGTTCTATTCCTATGCACCATTTGCCAGTGGCGGTACTCAGAGACCGGTGGAACATCAGCTGGTTTTGTTATCATTTGCGAGATGGCGCGAAGGGCGCGCTATAGAGGTCGTCGCCCCACGCGTTGAGATGAGCGTGCGCCTCTACAGGGCGTGGTCGCTCGAGCGTGCGCGCTTATCTTCTACGTCTTGCGCTCTACCGCAAGTTTAATAATAATAATAATATCTGGGGTTGAACGTCCCAAAACCACGATATGATTATGAGAGACGCCGTAGTGGAGGGCTCCGGAAATTTCGACCATCTGGTGTTCTTTAACGTGCACCTAAATCTAAGTACACGGGCCTCTACCATTTCGCCTCCATCGAAATGCGACCGCCGCGGCCGGGATCGAACCCGCGACCTTCGGGTCAGCAGCCGAGCACCGTAACCGCTATACCACCGCAGCGGACCTACCGCAAGTTTGCGTTGAAGTTACAGAGAGCACGAAGGTCACTTCGCTCACTACAGCGGTCCCTTTTGCGAAAGAAGCGCGCTGCTCACAAACAAATAAGTTGCAGCTGTGACAATTCGCACTCATTCGGTGTATGCTTGTGCGTTCGTTTCGTGCGTCCTCCTTTGTATTTGACCAGCCCGCTTTAAAGGAATGCTGACACGAATTAAAAAAAAAATTCGGATTGTTGCTCTAAATGAAAATACTAGTGTCGAGAAACCTAAAACGATTATTGTGGCGCCTGGGAAAGCATCGCATATATTTTAATTACCGCTACCTTAAAAAGACACTTTCGGCTTCGATATCGAGGTGCGGCTTCTCAACGACGTTTGATAGCAGTGTGACGTCACGGGGATACAGAAACTCGCGGCGTACTAGCGGGAAATCGGTATCTGCTCGTGGTGCACATAAACAACGATGAGTAAATTGCCGTCCAGCGGTCCTGACAGTGATTTCTGCGATTTAGGCTGCACGCAGGACGCAGAGCTCGCAAACTCGGGGAACTGTGTTGATTGTTCGGGATAATGTCCATTGCAGTGAGGCTGCCTTGCAGATGCTCAGTGATGAAAAGCTAAAAGTGAAATTAAAATATTTTATACCTGTTCTCTGACTCCGGTGTGTGGAGAGCGTTGACACTGCATCCCAAGGAAACAAAACATGTCCCTTTTGCGATGTCTCGAAATTGTGCCAGTACTCCTTTAACTGTCGAGCTGTGACCGTTGTTAGTTCCCGCTCATCCTATGTGTGTTCGTTCCGTGCGTCCTTTCTGCATGAGCAGCGCGTTGCAAGTTTCGAGCTGCTTGCCGTTGTTATGACTGACCGTTGCTGGCGACGCGTTGACTATGAGAATGGACAGACGATGCGTTCTCACACTACTAGAACACCTGCAACCATCCCAGAAACGGACTCCCCGGGGCGGGAAGCAACCGATAATGGGAAGAGTCTCGAACGAGTTCCGTTCAGCAGCGGAGGTACAGTGAACCAGCAGAGAGACGTCAAAATTGGTGACGTCTTCACAATGGACCACCTGGACATGGTTTGGTGTGCTGCCGTGACGACCTGTCCTGTATGTTTTGTCAGAAGTCATTATTATGTCGCCGCAGGCCCTTTCCTGCCCCTCTGGGGAGAGGCAGATGAACTTGCCCTAGTTTCCTGTTTTCCCTGCTGGCCCCACAAGCCTGTCGTTGACCGCCGGATCTTTGTTGTTTCAGTGAGTGCAATGACCCCTCACCGACAGTGTTATTGGCTGGTGCCATGGTGGTTGGTGTCATGTGTGTGATTGGTTATCATCAAGAAGGAGGATTCAGCCTGAGGGGTTACAACGACGGTGCTGAGTGATAAAAAGGGCTCTAGGTACTCGATTAAAGGCTCATCCAGTTGGCTCGTCGCTTAACTCTTACTTTTTCACTAGTAATTAAGCAATTTCACTAGTAGTAATTAGGTGTAGAAAAAGTGCCAGCAAATAGGTTTGTTTTCGTTTTCCCAACTTGCTAGCATCAGTTCCTCAACCCGGAGACACGACTACGCTACTAAACGGAGACCGGGTACGACCAAGCCCTAACGTCGCAACAACTGGTTGCAGCGGAAGGACGGATCTAAATACCCGGTCGCAACACCATTCTTCGCGTGACATTACAACTTGTTGCTATAGCATTCATTCCTTCGCCCTCGGGGCAAAACAATGTGCAACAAACGCTCAACTACGTCTGTGAAGACACGTTTTACATTCGTGTTTTACCGATTCCTATGACAGAGGAATCAGCCATGTTTTCTGGCACTTGTCGCAATATCTCGGTGCAAAAGACGGAGAAGGACGACGTAAAAAAAAAAAACGCTAGGTCTGCGCGAAAAGCGCAGCACAGTCACAGCGAAAGCCGTAAAAGCGGAATTTCTAGAGCCCGTTATAAATTATCTTGTGACTAAGTACACCAGCAACGCACGCACTACGCCACAAATCATGAATTTTGTGAAGTTGGGAAGCACCCACCACGAGATTATTCGTCATTCTGCGGAGAAGCGAGATACTATCTGTAAGGCATTATGTGCACTTTGTTGATCATCAGTTCACTGTCTTCAAAAATCGAGCAGCTGTTCCTTCCAAGAATTGGGTCACAAAAGTACTGCCATATTTTAGCAATAATGTGCATAGTGCATCAATATTAGTTGTACTGGTGCATTGCGCGCTGATTATAGGACGTTCCCAATTCCCACAATGCTTCCACGCTGCTTAACATGTGACAAGCCAAGCTGAAGGGCGTAAATGTGTTGTTCCGTCAGTGCACTGTTGCTCAGCAACAGCATGGACACTTTTCCTTATTAGAGTGTTTGCGTCTATGGTACCCGCATTCCACATTGTTTCTGGCGACAATAACATTACAACAGGCAAGAAGGGCGTGATACCCATGTTCGGCCATATCTAACCACTGCGCCGTAAATACCAAGAGAGTGTCGTCTTCAGGAGTCACATTTCACTATTTTAACACGAAAGTGTTTTATGCTGGGGTCCACCACGGCACCACTGACGCACTTCCGTCACGGATATGACGTTGTAAAATATAAAGACTAGCATATGGCAAAGAAAAAAACTAGAAAAAAAAAGTTCTGTCACCGGAAGTCGAACCCATGACCCATCGATCCCCAGCGCGAAACGACTCCGCCACAGACGGCACGTTCTTCATCATACTAACGGCGGGCTATTTCTATACACCATTTGCCGGTAGCGGTACTCAGAGAACGGTGGTACATCAGCGTGTTTTCGTTTTCACTAGCGAGATTGCGCGAAGGGCTCGAAGGGCGCATTTTAGAGGTCGTCGCCCCATGCGTTGAGATGAGCGTGCGCCTCTACAGGGCGTAATCGCTCGTGCGCGCGCGCTTATCATGTACGTCTTGCGCTCTACCGCAAGTTTGCGCTGAAGTTACAGAGAGGACGAAGGTCACTTCGCTCACTGCAGCGGCTGCTTTTGCGAAAGGAACGCGCTGCTCACAAACAAATAAGTTACAGCTGTGACAGTTCGCGCTCATTCTGTGTATGCTTGTGCATTCGTTTCGTGCGTCCTCTTTTGTATTTGACCAGCGCGCCTTAAAGGAGTACTGACACGAATTTTACAGTTTTCGGATTCTCGCTCTAAATGAAAATACTAGTGTCGAGAAACCTAAAACGATTATTGTGGTGCCTGCGAAAGTTTCAAGCGCCGGAATGGCTATGAGGTAGAATACTGGGCTGCCACGTAGAGGGCCCAGGTTCGAACCTCGTTTCATCATCGATATTCTTTATTATTTCCCTTTTTTATTTCGCTCAATAGTGGTTACGGACACCGGCGGAGGCGGCAGACAACTACATATGCCGCGCCAAAAACGGCCCTTGTTGTGATCTCATAGCAGCTTTCGCTGTAAAACAAACGCAGCGATTGAGTTAGGTAATTATATGCTGGTTATGTTGTCAGATAGTCTTGCGTGTAAACCCACTAGAGGCCCGCTTGTTACAGCGAAAGCTGTATGAGATCACAATGGCCCATTTACGATTATGAGCTCGCAACAACGGCCATCAACAATGTGCACATAATGCTTTACAGATGTGTAGCGGGTACCTCGCTTCTCCGCAAAATGACGAGTAGTGGCGTAGTCATTGCTTCCCAACTTCGCAAAGATATTGATTTATGGCGTTGTGGGTACCGTGCTAGTGTACTTGTATTAGTAGCTCCAAGAGAGTTTATAACAGGCTCTAGAAATGCCGCTCTTCCAGCTTTCGATGTGACTGTGCTTCGCTTACCGCGCAAGCCAAGCGTTATATATATATATATATATATATATATATATATATATATATATATATATATATATATATATATATATATATCTTGTGGCGAAGCAATTGGTACTGCATAACGGTTGCGCTCTCCAGCGGCTCCTAGTGGGTCGTCCTCTTCTAAACGCCGCTCGCGCTCGGAGCCCGCGCTTTTGCCTTGACTGTCGCCATAGTGCATTGTCGCCGAGTGCCGTCCAATAAACAGCTTAACAATATATATATATATATATATATATATATATATATATATATATATATATATATATATATATATATATATATATATATATATTTCAACTTCATGTCACGCTGTTATTTGACTGAGTTTTTTCTTTCAGAGAGCGGAGCCATCAATGCCGCAAGTGAGGTCGAGGGAAGGGCTGGTCCCGGAAGAGCTGAGGTCACTGATCGGCGCGACGTCGAGGAGGCTCGCATCAGCACGCACTGTCTCGAGAGCCTCTGTGGATAGCTACCACATAGAAGAGACTGGCGTGCTCGAAGCGATGCCTGTTTGCAATAAAGGAATGTTACCTTCGAAGAAATTGAAGTGCCTTGTAACCTTGCGGCGACCAACACATGGAACAGAAGCGCTGCAGCCGCATAAGTGTGAATTACACACGACTTAAAGATAAGCTGGTTTCCTCATGCGTCGAAGTTATGGAGGGGTGGCTCACGCATTCGGACGCATGTTTATGATTCAGAAACGCTTCTGCTGCTTCGCTCTTACGTTCACACCTATGCCTCATTACTATCGCAGTATGTACCATGAAAAAGCGTCACGCACACAGAAGAGCGACAATGGATAGACATGTGCATGCTGTGGCTGCCTTTCGTTGAAGCGTGGTGCCCAGTATGCACCTTACCGCAGGAGAAAGCAGAATACTTTGCAGCACCCTTGCCGCAGGGTGCAAGCTTGCATTTGTGAGTAATTGAACACCCAGCCACCTGACGTGCATACTCTGTGATAGTTTCTTTTGGAAGAAAATGGATGATCAACATTGTCCTTTAGGCGAATCTTCTTACCGCGACGTCATTTAGAATGCATGTAGGTTTTGCTTCTAGTGTGCGCCTGTTACATATTTTGCCGGCTTCATCTTTGCGGTCCTTCCATCCTCAAGTCTTTAATGCGAAAGAACAAGATGCCTCATCGGCGTCGGCGTCTAGTGGCGTCGGGGACAACACGAGTGATACGAAAAAAAATCGGCAGATCCCACGTACCGTGGGAGTCGATGTTATCCGAAGCATACGGCGGGAAGGTTACTGTGGCGTAAATTCTTTTTCTGAGCGACACGTCACAAAATGACGCTAAAGATTTGTATATATTTTACACGCACACATATATATGTTGGAGAGCCACATATGTGTTATATAAGCAGTTGTTTACAGTTGGTTAATGCTGCCAACGGCAACGTGGGTATTACCAACACCAGAAGCGGTTAGCTGATATGTAGTGCTTATACGTGTCCCTTATGATGGAGAACGCACGCACGTTTCACGAACCCGTGTGCATCTGTGGAAAAAGTTCTTGACAGTTCTTGAACAAGGTCATCATCACCGTGATCAGTGAGCACCAGCAGCTGGTCATCACTTGTTAGAGGATCCGATCGTGATCGCGGTGACGAGGGATCTATGTGTAGTGAAGTATGTGGTATAGTAGAGCTGTTGGAATTCGTGGATGCCTCGGTCATTTCGTCGACAAATTGTGAGCCGATAGAGCCGGCGACATGTCGGAACCTGAAGCCACCCATCGCGTTGGTGAATATAGGCCATCGAGGCTGGTAGGTCTCGATAATATTAGCACGTACATGCATAGTGCTGCGTAGACCAACATCAGTAGATGACGCTTGTCGTATTCGAAGACTTCCTGGGCGTATGTGGCCTACGTTACCTAGTCTAAAAAGGGGCTGTCAATCAATGTGGCATCATCCTCGGTCAGCATGAGGCCATCGCCGAGCCTCGTAAGAAATTAAGAGGACACTGCGTCATTCTGGCGGACGAAGTGCACTTTACAGTGCGGTGAGGTGGATATCATATGTAACTTTCGTTAATGTATTCCTCCGGGGTCGAGCAATGCTTCAATATAGCTTGCTGAATCATAGGAATACAAAGGTAATGTTTATCAGACTGCTATAAAAGCGGAGCCGACACTGCAACCACAGAGTTAATCTGATATGACGCCTGTATCGTAGGAGTACGCATCGTAGGAGTATCACGTAGTGCTCATTGCTTTCTTGTAAAATCAGATAGCAAGCACCACAAACACAATTTGCGTTGCACCGATATTACGCCCGCGTAGGCTGTTTTTCCAAAGCAGTTTATAGACCTGGCGTGGCTCAGTGGTCGAATACCTGTTTGCCACGCACAATTCTTGGGTTAGATTCCTGCTGGGATCCAAATTTTCATTCTTTCAAGTCATTCATTCAAGTCAACGTTGCCGATGTTGGTTTATCTTAAGGCTCTCGCATTTAAGTTACCAATGTCTGTTCTCGCCGTTCGTGGGTAGGTATAACTGTCAATCACCTGTGGCGCATACCCGTACACCGCAGCCCGTGGTAAACGGGTATGTAACACACTTGTCTAGTGGAAAGGTTTGACGACGTACGCGACATGATTTTCACATTATTCATGTCATGACCCCACAGTCGTATTCGTCAAATCCTCTCATCCTCTCGTGCCAATTTTGGTCTACACTAGGTTAAGGAGGCGATTATGAGAGCGCCCAGACGTAGGCAGCTAGATAGATAGATCGATACGTAGATAGAAACGCTCAAGGTGCCAAAGTTTCGCTAAGAAATGCTTCGCAATTAAAAATCCTCACGTGATGATGTCGCCATAGACTTCATCGTGACGTGAATGATCGCCAGAAGTCGTGGCGTAATTATGACGTCATCGTGACGTCACGCGATGACGTCCTCGCATCGTAGCTTGGTGATGTGGGGGCCGATCATGGAGGCAGTGAAAAACCACGTTACGTACGGAAAGCTTTCGGAGGGTGGCGGGGCAGAATCAACTATCGACAGAGAAGAAAAAGAAGAGGGATTTCGCCTTCGAGTGGCCTTAGGTGAGTGCAAATAGGACCCTGTAATTTTTTTGGCGAACGCAGTGACACACGTATAAAAGAACTCGAGTGACGGCCACATATGTAGCTGCCACATGTTTTCTATGAAACTGAGAATTGATAGGGAGTTGTAGTTTTATCTCTGCTTCCTTGTGTTTATTCAATTATTGCGATGGTTGACGATAAAGTGAGGTAAACTTTGACAGGCGGATCTCACAGACAGGGGTACTTCGGAATAGAGAGTCCCGCGGCGCGGCAGTTGTACCTGCTGTGCTCTCCCGCAGTAACGAAACAGCTTTGCGTATTGTGGCGGAATGCGATATGGACCATTCCACGCCAAACGTCCCATAAATTTCGACGACCATGGCAAATGTATTGGAAAAGATCGCGTTGATTTATTACATAGAAAGCAGTGAACGGCTAGAATGTTTCGGAGAGAAAAGAATATTTTTGTTCCCGTGGACACCTTCCTAATTTAGCAGATTGTCCTCCGAGTGTTGTTTATTCGAAAATTTATTCTGAGAGTATCCTTTCTCGTTTCAATACCAAATTTGGCTTACATATTAAGCAAAAACGCTTGTGTAAGGCGTTCGAAGCTCAATAACATTGCTGCAGTTTTTGTACCATAATATATTATATATACATAATAATATATATATACGCAAATTTTGGCGCTTAATTAACCCTTCACCAGATAACAGCATAGTTCTAGTAGATGTTTTTGAAAATCCAGTCCCTACTGACATGTGCGCCGATCTTCTTAATGACACTTTTAAAAACAACTTTTCTCGAGTTGATAACGTCATCCTACCCCATGTACTGAACTTCAATTATATTGCCATGCCACCAATTTCCATTGATCATTCTGGTATCGCTAAACTCATAAATAACTTGCCTATTCACTCATCCCCTGGCCATGACAACATTGGTACCAAATTTCTGAAAAGAACCGTTACTTACAGTTCAGTGATACTAACAAAAATTTTCAACAGTCCTTAGATACATCAACCATTCCTGCACAATGGAAAATCGGGAGGGTGGTTCCAATCTTTAAGTCGGGTAATAAAACACTCTGCGAAAAATTATCGCCCTATTTCGTTAACAAGCACTTCCTGTAAGTTATTAGAACATGTCATTTTCACCAACCTCATTAACTTCCTTGAATCGAATTCTTTTTTTACACCAGCACAACATGGTTTTCGCAAACATTTTTTCATGCGAAACACAGCTCATATATTCACTCACAAACTGCATCAGATTTTAGACCGTTCATCATGTGCTGATTGCATTTTTTTAGACTTCAGTAAGGCTTTCGATAAAGTCTGTCACCAACTACTACTCTTCAAACTGAGCCTACTAAATATTGACAATAGTTTACTCAAGTGGATTGAGTGTTTCTTGTATAACCGTGTTCAATACGTTACTGCTAACAATCACAGTTCGTCATCTGCTGCGGTCCACTCAGGTGTACCGCAAGGGTCAGTTCTTGGTCCACTTTGTTTCTAATTTATATTAATGACCTCACGTCTTCACTTTCTTCTAACATTCATCTTTTTGCAGATGACTGCGTCATTTTTCGTGAAATAACCAGTAATAATGACAGTTTAAGCCTCCAATCTGACCTTAACACCGTAGCAGCTTGGTGCAGCACATGGCGAATGGACTTAAACATCGCTAAATGTAAGGTAATGCGCGTAACCAGATCTGCTAACACCCCACCAAAATACTACTTAAGCAACGTCCCGCTTGATCCAGTTTTCTCGTATAAATACCTGGGCATTCTTATCACATCTAACTTATCTTGGGCACCCCACATCGCATACATTACTAATAATGCTAATCGCATGTTAGGCTACATACGTCGTAACTTTTCAAAGCACCATCTGCACTAAAACTACTGTTGTATAAAACATTAATACGTTCCAAACTTGAATATGCATCATCAGTATGGATCCTTACCACGATAACTTGGTTACTTCACTTGAGCTCGTACAGAATAACTCCGCCCGTTTCATACTTTCTAACTACAATCGCATCGCCAGTATTAGTTCAATGAAATCCAGCTTAGGCCTTCCTTCCCTTGCATCCCGTCGGAACATATCTCGTTTGAGCACATTTCACAAATTATTTCATCATCCCACCCTACATAACCAACTAATCCTCAATCCTCAGTACATATCTCATCGCATCGATCATCGTCATAAGGTTGGCATCGCATCCTGCAACTCCCAGTGTTAATATGCGACTCCAGGAATTTCGCCAGAATGTGTCATGTTTGCATTTTTTCTTCTAATATTGGGCTATATATAAATATCTGATTAATGAATACGTACTTCGCGAAAGGCATATTTTTCAATTAACGTGAGAGTTTGAGCGAGTTGGCAGTTCATATTTTTCATATTTCATTCACCAATGAAGTTTCTAAATTTTACGAGGAAAAATCACGAATTTGAGAAGGAAGGAAGGAACAGGGGAGAAAGGAAAGGCAGGGGTGTTAAACAGTCTAGAAGGACCGGTATGCTAACCTGCACTGGGGAAAGGGATGGGGCAGATATAAATATAGAGAAAGAGAGAGAAGAGAGACAAGGAGAGCACGTACACACAAAGTTACACACACTTCAAAGTCTTGCTAATGCCGTTAATCTTTAACTGCCAGTGCAAGCCCGATCTCTTCAAGAATTTGAGCACTGCCTACGTCACCTTCACGCGCGATGAACTCTCAGGGCGACATTGCAGAATTGTTTCTTCCGTCATCGGTCTGTGTCCTATGCGAGCTAGAACGACTGCGAGTGATTTTCTCTGCGCATTGTAGCCAGGGCAGTCGTAGAAGGTGTGCTGTAATGTCTCCTCGCTACAACATGTTATCACACAAAGGATTGCCAGCCGTATAGATTTGAAAGGAGGATTGCTTCATGAAAGCCGCTCTTAGCCATAAAGGGAAAAGCAGAGTGGCATGATTTCGGCGCAGTCCGGTAGGCGTCTGAATACATAAAGTGGTCGAGCAGTGATGGTGCTGGTTGTGCAGTCTACTTGCTGTATCCCAAGTGGGGAAATTGATTTATTGTGCAGCCACTGGAAGTTGGCTAGCAGCATCGGTCCCTGATAGGGGTATTGTCCCGAGCCTGTCCCTCTGAAGAGCTGATCGAGCAGCATTGTCGGCGTGTTCATTGCCTATGACGCCAAAGTGACTTGATAGCCACTGAAATGGCACGTGGAGTCCTTTCTCGATCCAAGTATGGAGGAGATACCTAAGCTGGAAGACCACCTTCTCGTATGGTCCGTGCTGCAAGGCTGATAGCAAGAATTGCAATACTGACTTTGAATCGCTGAAGCTGGACCATCGTTCAGGCTCTCGCGGTTGACTACCCAAAGTGCATAGGGAAGAGCGGCAAGTCATGCAGCCGTCGATGTCCTTGGGTGGTCTGTCTTGAAACTGACGGTAATAGCTTTCGCTGGGACGACCACTGCTCCGGACGAACACTGGAGAGTAGTTGATCCACCAGTGTAAACATGTACGTGTTCGGCGTACTTATCGTGTAAAAGAATCAGAGAAGCTGCTTTAACACTGCGGATGAGAGCTCAGGTTTTTTAGATGCGAAGTATCTTAAGGCGGAGCTCAATCCGGTGGTGGTGGTGTGCGGCGTGACCACCCTTACTGCGCATGCGCATACCCTCCCCACACAATCCTCTCCACTCCCCCTCACCATTACCCCTCTCCCTTTCCCTCTCTCCACTCACCCTCTCCTCCTTTCCCTCTCCCCTTCCCTCTCCCATACCCCTCTCCACTTCCCCTCTCCCCTTCCTTTTTCCACTCTTCCTCTGAAACGCGGGCTCGACATGCCGAAATTCTCTCCTCCGCAACGCTGCGATGAGCTCGAGCGCATGCGCGTCCCCTCCCCTTCTCTCTCCTCTCCTACGCTACCCCCCTCTCGCCCGCCTGTCGACCGCGTTCCCCGCTCGCCCTGTGAGAATTTACGGCCAGGCTAGATGGAAGATACGACGCGCGTAGCGTCCCTCTTCGCGTTCCACGACGCGAGGTCGGTAGCATGCCCAACGAACGCCAACGGAACGTGATCGTGCAAGTGCTCCGGCTTCGCATCGGCACATGGTCCCCTTTAGCGGGAGATGGTGTAATTTTTTCTGATTCCCGGTACGCTGAGGTGCACATCAGGTTGATTGAAGCACCAAGGAGGTATCGCTGGCTTAGATGCGGGGCTGAAGGCTGACGGAAGGTGGGCAGAATAGTTTGCAATCGTTGCACAATAAGCCGTCCATAGTCTTTCTGAAGGCTGTGTTGCACGGTGGTAGCAATGAGCCTGGGAAAAATGCCTGATATGAGATCTCAAGACCTCCATTGCAATGTGTTTTTGCCTAGGTTGGTCCCGTGCGATCTAAACAGTCGCTGCAGACGACGCGCATTTTGGCAAGCCAAGGCAAATGCTGAAAGCCTGACCTTGTGCAGCCTGCAGAGTGCGAATATTTGTCTTGCAGGTATGGGTCAGTACGGGTAGACCATGTCTCAAAAAACCGAAACAGTGATCTGTACAGTTCCAGCATTGCGTCTACCGACATCCCCCAGTTTCTTCCACCCAATACTTGAACAGCTGGGAGATTGCTGTCAGGCGCTGTTTCATGTAATACACGTGCGGGCTCCAACGAAGGCCTCTATCTATGATTATACCCAAACATTTGTGTGTTCGGGCATATTAAATGGTCCACCCTTCAATAAAAACAACACAGTGCGTTATTGGTTTTCGAGTGAATGCCACTAATTCACATTTTATGGGGATATTTTAAGCCCTTGCTTGCCGCGGTAACTCGCTGTCAAAGTTGCAGCTTTTTGAAGCCTCGCTCGTATATGGGGGCGTGTGACGGCTGATGTCCAGACACATATGTCTTCTGCGTATATACGCATCTCGATCCTACATGGTATGTACTCGATAAGTTTAATGAGAGCGACATTGAATAGAGTGGCGCTTAGTACTCCGCCCTCAGGAACGCCCCGGCAGGTACGCCCAGTCGTGTGGTTGGGCCGTCGTCGGTTGACAGAAAGAATGATCTTGCTGCCAGGTAGCTAGCAATTCATCGAAAAACTCGACCACCCAGGCCAACCCCTCAAGGGCATCGAGAATAGCCTCGTGTAGCACGTTATCGTATGTGCCTTTGACGTCTATCAATCAATCAGTATTTATTTTCAGCTTCAGAAACACTTATTGAAGCTTGGTGGGTACAGACAAAAAAATTAGGCGGATCCCACGTACCTTGGGTATCGATGTTATGCGACGCATGCGCGGGATGGTGACTCTGGCGTAATGTTTCACATTGAGGGAAACGTTACGGAATGACCCTAGAGAAATGTGGAAGTGGTAGACGCCCACTCATATGTAGAAGAGCCGCATATGTATTATATAACGAGTTGTTTACAGTTTCGTAACGATGCCCACAGTATAACAGTATGGGTGTTACCAACACCAGACGTGGTATAAGACTGATATTTAGAGCTTATATTCTTCAATACTGGATAGCGCGAATCCAAACAGGACGAAGAAGGAACACAGATGCACAGGAAAGGCGTTACTCGCAACTAAGCTTCATTCAGAAAAGTTTCCCTAGAAACGACCGACACGACCGAGTGGCAAGCGCAGGCGCACTGCACATACGTTACAGAAACAGTTGCA
Organism: Rhipicephalus sanguineus; assembly: GCF_013339695.2. Lineage (NCBI taxonomy): Eukaryota > Metazoa > Arthropoda > Arachnida > Ixodida > Ixodidae > Rhipicephalus > Rhipicephalus sanguineus. The sequence continues at coordinate 106,192,399 of NC_051179.1, read as the reverse complement.
GTTGTTACAGTTGTTATGCTTGCACTATTCCGTGTGCATGTGTGGAAGGGGTTCTTGACAGTTCTTGAACAAGGTCATCATCACCGTTATCAGTGAGCACCAGCAGCTGGACCGGACTTGTTAATCGGATCCGTTCGTGACCGCAGTTACGAGGGGTCTAAGTGGAGTGAAGTGCGAGGTGGCGTACAGCTGGTGTAAATTCTGGATGACTCACGATGCAATGATCTATAATGCCTCCTGTCGTGGACGTGGCAGCGAGGTCTATTGATGCCCTGTCCACATCCAAGCCGTATTTCATGCAGTATAACGACCAGACACTGTTGGGTCTTTATAAGTCAGTGTTGAAGTCACCGGTAATGATGAGAGGCCTGGTACTCTCGGCATACTTATTGTAGGAAGCATTTGCCCCGGTTTTTGCGTAATCCACGTGGTCCAATTGCGGGCCACGTGGACGGGTGGATAGTAGTTGAGCGTCTTCCAGGGGTGTTCTGTCTTTAGCTTCCTCACTTTCCTTGCGTCCGCCGCGGTGGTGTAGTGGTTACGGTGCTCGGCTGCTGACCCGAAGGTCGCGGGTTCGATCCCGGCCGCGGCGGTCGAATTTCGATGGAGGCAAAATGCTAGATGCCCGCGTACTGTGCAATCTCGGTACATGTTAAAGAATACCAGATGGTCAAAATTTCCGAAACCCTTCGCTACGGCGTCTATCATAATCATATCGTCGTTTTGGGACATAAAACCCCAACAATTGTTGTTATCGCCTTCCTTGTGTGTCAGTGTGTGTGTGTTCGCGGTTACTGTGTTGGTTGAGACACTGTATCACCTGTGGCACATACCCGCATAGCAACCAGTCTTCGTACTGGTCCCCTCTTTGATTTTTTTTTTGTTTGTTCTGGGAGCAATAATGATACCACCACCACCACCGCATAGCATGAACTCTGGTATGCGGGTATGTGCCACACGTGACCGAGAGAAAGGGTTTCATGACGTACGCGACAGGTATTTTGCGTTATTTATGTCATGACCACTGAATCATGTTCGTTATACACTTATCCTCTGCTATGCAATTTTTCGTATGTTACAATTTATGGAGACGACCAGGACAGCGCCCAGACATAGGCGGCTAGATAGATAGATAGATAGATAGATAGATAGATAGATAGATAGATAGATAGATAGATAGATAGATAGATAGATAGATAGATAGATAGATAGATAGAAACAACCAAAGTGCCTGAGGTTTCTAAGAAATGCTTCGCATTTGAAAGTCGTAGATCAGGCTTGACAGAGCCCGTACCCCCGGGCTTGGCAAACATTGCATACAGAGTATACAGAAAGGCAAAACAAGCACATGGCAGTTCTCTTCACTGGAACATCATAAATAAGCTAGTAACCGAAAGAAGGCAATGACCTAGGTCTCTATACAGCAGCGAATGAAAGAAAATATTTCACAATAAAAAAAAAACGGCAGATCCTAAGCACTGTGGGAATCGATGTAATGCGAAGCAGCCAGCAAAGAGCTGCATACATCGCCTTGTTTGTCTTTGAGCCAAATGAAATCATTCATGCCATGGCATCTAGTCCACCATATGTCGCATGTTTGCCATGCACGCATGCATACACAATCTAGTATACACCATGCCAATGAAACGCATATTCTGGTATATACAATGCATGACCTGTCGCTTATGTTCATCCCGCACTCGTGTCGTGCCATACCAGTTTTGGTATATATCACGTTAACAAAACGGCCGGAAGCGCACCATGACAGTGGCATGTAAATCGTGCCGTACATGACATGCATAACATGATTCGCATGTTAAGACCTCTCATTTATGTTCGTCATACAGTCACATCGCGCAATACCAATTTTGGTGTATATCAAACGAGCGAAATGGCCGCGACTGTACCACGAGTATAGCATGTAAATGATGCCATACATGACATGCATGTCATGATTTTCATGTTAACACCTTTCATTTACGTTCGTCACACAGTCGCTTCGCGCAATACAAATTTTGGTGTATATCAAGCTAGCGAAACGGCCGCGAATGTGTGCACCATGAGCCCGGCATGTAAATCATGACATACAAGACCTCATGTCACGGTTTTCATGTTACCACCTGTTATTCATGTTCTTCATACAGTCGCGTCGCGCAATACCAATTTTGGTGTATATCATGCAAGCGAAACGGCCGCAAATGCACCATGAGCGAGGCATGTAAATCATGACATACATGTCATGGATGTCATGGTTTTCATGCTACCACCTGTTATTCATGTTCTTCATACAGTCACATGGTAGAATACCAATTTTGGTGTATATCATGAAAGCGAAACGGCCACGAATGCGCCATGGGCATGACATGTAAATCATGTCGTACACGTCATGCATGTCATGATTTTCATGTTACCACGTCTCATTTACGTTCGTCATACAGTCGCTGCGCGCAATACCAATTTTGGTGGACATCAAGCTAGCGAAGCGGCCGCGAATGCATCATGAGCGTGGCATGTAAATCATGACATACATGACATGCATGGCATGTTTCATCTTACCAACTGTTATTCATGTTCTTCATACTGTCACTTCGCGCAATACCAATTTTGGTGTATATCAATCTACTGAAACGGCCGCTAGCGCACCATGAGCGTGGCATGTAATTCAGATTGTACATGACTCGCATGTCATGATTTTCATGTTACCACCTCTCAGTTACGTTCGTCATACGGTCGTGTCGCGCAATACAAATTTTGGTGTATATCATGCAAGCGAAACGGCCGCAAATGCACCATGAGCGAGGCATGTAAATCATGACATACATGTCATGGATGTCATGGTTTTCATGCTACCACCTGTTATTCATGTTCTTCATAGAGTCACACAGCACAATACCAATTTTCGTGGATATCAGGCAAGCGAAACGGCCACGAGTGCGCCATGAGCATGACATGCAAATCATGTCGTACATGTCATGCATGTCATGATTTTCATGTTACCACGTCTGATTTTCGTTCGCCATACAGCTGCTGCGCGCAATACCAATTTTGGAGCACATCAAGCTAGCGAAGCGGCCGCGAATGCATCATGAGCGTGGCATGTAAATTATGACATACATGACACGCATGTCATGGTTTTCATCTTACCAACTGTTATTCATGTTCTTCATACAGTCACTTCGCGCAATACCAATTTTGGTGTATATCAATCTACTGAAACGGCCGCTAGCGCACCATGAGCGTGGCATGTAAATCAGGTTGTACATGACTTGCATGCCATGATTTTCATGTTACCACCTCTCACTTACGTTCGTCATACGGTCGTGTCGCGCAATACCAATTTTGGTGCATATCATGCAAGCGAGACGGCCGCAAATGCACCATGAGCGTGGCATGTAAATCATGACATATGTGTCATGGATGTCATGGTTTTCATGCTACCACCTGTTATTCATGTTCTTCATACAGTCACGTAGCACAATACCAATTTTGGTGTATATCAGTCTAGCGAAACGACCGCGAGTGCGCCATGAGCGTGGCATGTAAATCATGTCATACATGACATGCATGTCATGATTTTCGTGTTACCACGTGTCAGTTATGTTTGTCATACAGAAATGTTTCGTCATACCAGCTTTCGTATATATATCTTGATTTAAACGGCCGTGAGCGCTCAGAGACCATGTCATGTAAATCATGCTGCACATGACATGCGTGTCATGATTTGCATGTTCGGACCTGTCATTATGTTCGTCATGAATTCTTGTCACGCCGTACCAATTTTGGTGCATATGAAATTAACGGAATGGCCGCAAGAGCCTAAGGTCGTGGAATGTAAATCATGCTGTTCAAGACATGCGTGTCCCGATTTTCATGATATGACCTGTCATTTATGTTCGAACAAGGCCATGTTATGACACACCAATTTTGGTATACATCCGATTATCCAAACGGCCAGGAGAGCACAATGTCGTAGGCGGCTAGATAGATAGATAGATAGATAGATAGATAGATAGATAGATAGATAGATAGATAGATAGATAGATAGATAGATAGATAGATAGACAGATAGATAGATAGATAGATAGATAGATAGATAGATAGATAGATAGATAGATAGATAGATAGATAGATAGATAGATAGATAGATAGATAGATACGCTAAAAGTCGCAGAAGTTCGCTAAGAAATGCTTCGCATTTAAAAGAAAAGAAAAATGCACTGGTACAGCAGATTGAGATGCATTCGATACACATACTTTTACACATCACACATCCAAAAGATGCGAATTAAGTACGCGAAAGTGTCACGTATGTTACACGGAATTATTAAATAGTAACGGTAACTGATAGTTTAACATCTGAGTTCTACATATCTATACTCTCGAGTGGTTGCGAAAAAGAAACAAACCATTCAAGAAGCCCACAAGTGCGATGCGCGAAAAAAAGGAAAACAAGAGAAATTATCACGGCAGAGAAGATTTGTAGATTAGGGCTGAAATAGAGTTGCTGTATATGCTGCCTTTAAGTAGCAGAGTTGCGCACCTGCCTTCCGAACGCCGCTAGCAACCATGCATTGCGGAGAAACTGACGCTCGGGCCACTTTTTGTATTTCTCGATGCCGCCGCTGCAGCGAACTGAATCAACACTTGACATGGAGAGTAAATGTTTGTCGCCGGTCTTCGACACGCCAGCCATTTTAATAGGCGACACGGTAGACATGTCGCCTGTAAAGACGGAGTACGACTTCAACGCATAAATCTGGTTGCTAGCCAGACCTGTGTGCAACTCTGCTACCTAAAGGTAGCATATACAGTAACTCTAGGCTGAACTGCCCCAGCATTCCCTCTCTCGCGCTTTGTCGAACAGAATTGTCTTTCCTGAGAATATAGTTTTTTTGCGCATGGCAGTTGTGGACTTCTTGAATGATTGTTTGTTTGTCGCATTTCGAGAGTATATATGTGTACGCTCCTCAAAACAAACCTTCTTGGAAGTAAGTGCTTGTCTTCGTCCCTTCTCTTGTCCTGTGCCAAGTATTGGGCTACGTGGTCAGTTAAGCAGTAGCATTTTCTCAAACAGGATGTCTTCCAGGGAGCGTTTTCGTTCTATCGCTTCACAAGGGCACAAGTTTGTGTTACGACGGATAACTGCCACATTCAAGGCTGGAGAATCCTGCAGCAAGACTATAGCTCTTCTCGGATTGTCTGGGTGCCCAAAAAAATATTACGGGCCCTGCACCGGCCTTGAGAGACACTGACATTCGTAGGCAATGATGAGAGCTATAAGGTGGGCTAGTTGGCGTTGATTCATCTTAAAAAGTGTTCTCAGTGAACACAGACACAAACGAAAAAAAAAATACAGGACATAAGGCAACGAGCGCAAATCGGTTGTGTCTGTGTTCACTAAGCGCACTTTTGAAGATTATTCGTAGGCAAGCCAACAATAGAATCTTTTAGTAAGTTATGGAAATAGGGTACGCAAATACGGTACGGTATTACGGTACCGCTCCTCCTTTCTCGCCCGTTTTGCTTTTGCCTCTCATAATTCCAGTGAAGGCACTCAAACACCGCAAAACCTTTTTCTCAAATTACTGTGGGATTGTCACGCCTTAGTCTTGTTAACGAGGAATCTGTCATTCGGCGGACGTAATGTCACTGGAACTGGGAGCCGCTTAAGCACAACGAGCGAGTAAGGAGGAGCGCTACGGTATGGCTAAGAGCGTTTGCGTACTGTATTTCCGTAACTTGCTAAAGGACTTTAATAATAAAGTCTTTTAGCAAGTTACGGAAACACGGTACGTAAATACGGTAAGGAAGTTTATCCTCAGTTTACTCTCATTATTCTAATAGGTTGTATTCACTGAGGACACGCCCACACTGGCGCCCGGGCTGATGGGAAGGGCGTGAGCTGCTTCCGCTTGCGTCGGTCATGATCCTGGCCATTTTGTGAAGCTCTCGGTGCGTGTGGATGTTCTCTGCCTCAGTTCGCGAAGCAGCAGCTGACCATGTTCTGTTGCAGTCTCTGAAATCATGGTAAATTGCGCCGTCTATTGACGTAGCAATAGGTCACGGCGAAAAAGAGCGCCAACTTTTATGGACTTCGTTCAGCCATCTACAACCAACGCAAGAATTGTTGGAAAGGTGTTGTACCGAGTGGTTCGCCGCATTTTTCGCTCTCACATCAACAAAAGTTGGACTAACTACGAAGTGTGCAGCGCTCATTTCATTGCTGGTGAGTACCAATTTAGGTTCCAAATGTTACACTTGACGCATTTTATGCTTCAGAGCGTCCGTGTTTGTTGTCCCGTCACCACGCCGCTTGGAGACGGGCAGTTAAATTTTTGGTTGGCTGGGTGTTTACATTTGCGTAGCCGCATTTTTATTGTAAACGATAATGTCAGCGTGCACTGGCGCAGTTGCATTTTTACGCTCCGTTTGCGACGTCTCTCCTGGAAAACGTTCGCTCTGAGATTTGCCTCGGTGACTGCTTCTCACTTCAAGAGGCGGTGCTGGCGTACTACAAGATCTGTAATTACACTTGTATTACTCACTTGCAGGAAAGCCATCCTATTTGTTGGACGAGACAAACCCCAACTAGCCACGAAGTCTTCGGGAGACTACGAAAGCAACCCTAAAGAATCATTGATGTGAGAAATGTTCACCCTCAGCACACGCTCGACGTCGAAGTGGAACTCGTCCACGCCCAGGAACAGTGGCTCGACACCGCCGCAAACCTTGATTTTTTCCACGTAGTGCTCCCTCGCCGTCTCGTCCAACCTTTTGCGCATATGCGCTCAAACTGATTAAAGGCGTATCGCCCATCACTTCGCAGCGTCTTCGACCGCGTCCGTCTAGGGTTATCCAGCGGTAGTTGCTTGTAAACAGCAAGAATTCCTGTTCTATAAGGGCAGCACCTCTCAAATCCCAGATAAAGCAAAACACACATTGTGAGACACTACGGCACAGACGCCATACAGGGGCCAGGATCATGGCGGACCACCCGAAGGACAGCGTCACCATAGTTGCTAGCGCTGCTCACAGCACCGTGTTGACGTCATGTGAATACAACCTATACGGCAACGAACATGCTTTTGCCCCATAAGAAAAGGAATTCCTCTCCTCGCAGACGAAGGCCGCCGGGCGAGTCAGTCGGGTTGTCGCGACGTGAAAAATTTCAAGCGGGCGACATGGACCACCTGGGTCTTGGCAGCTCGTCTACCACTTGCCGTAAGGCGAGCGATGGTATAGGTGACCTCTGTGAGTCTGGTGATAATAACAAATGGTCCATCGTATGTGGCTAAAAACTTTTGACATAAGCCGCGTTTCCGAGTAGGAGTCCACAGCCAGACTAAATCACCGGGTCGATAGGTTACAGGCCGGTGGTGAATGTCGTACCGTGCTTTCGCTCTGTCTTGAGATGCCAAGGTGCGTAATCGTGCTATACGACGCGCCTCTTCAGCAAGGCAGAGGGTCTCGGCGACTGTGACGTTTTCGTGAGTACAGAAAGGGAAAACAGTGTCGATTGTGTGCCGGGGTGGACGTGCGTACAGCAAAAAGAAAGGGCTATAGCCGGTAGTCTCGTGCTTGGCGGTATTGAATGCATATGTGATGAAAGGTAGCACGTCATCCCAGTTCTTATGGTCGGATGCGACATACATAGACAACATGTTGATAATGGTCCGGTTGGTGCGCTCCGTAAGCCCATTCGTGTGTGGATGGTAGGGTGTCGAGTGACGCAAGCGGGATTCACATAAACGAAGAAGCTCCTCCACGGCATCCGCTGTGAATTGTCGTCCGCGGTCGCTGATGATCACGCGAGGTGGGCCATGTCGGAGTATGACGTGTTGCAGCAGGAACAATGAGACGTCACTGGCCGTTGCGGAGGCGACGGCCGCCGTCTCACAATAGCGTGTCAGGTAATCGACACAAACAATTATCCAATGGTTGCCCTTAGCCGTTTTTGGAAAAGGGCCCAGGAAGCCAATGCCCACTTGTTGGAAAGGTGTGCTTGGAGGTGGCATCGGTTGGAGGAGACCAGCTGGGGCAGTAGATGGGCGTTTATGGCGCTGACACTGCATGCCACATACATCTCAACGGACTTTTGCATTCCAGGCCAATAAAAACGTTCCTTAGTCCGGTGGAGCGTCCGCGCAGAACCTAAATGTCCAGACGTAGGGTCGTCGTGCATGGCACTCATAATGGCTGTGCGAAGGCTCTCCGGCACCACCAGAAGAAAACGTACGCCATTGCCAGAAAGGTTCTTCTTGTACAAGAGTCCATCGCGCATGCAGAAATGGCGCGCATTAGTAGAGGCGGACGTGGTGGTGAAGAGCGGTGCTAATTTTGCGTCCTTTTGCTGCTCTGCTTTGAAAGTGTCGAGGTCTGCAAAATTTCGCGATACAGAAGCTATAAGGTGGTCAAAGTCATCGGCGTCACAGTCCGTAGTGCTGAGTGGCATACGTGAGAGGCAGTCCGCATCGGCGTGTCGTCGGCCGCTCTTGTAAGAGACGGTGAAGCTGTATTCTTGCAGCCTAAGCGCCCAGCGCGCAAGGCGGCCACAAGGGTCGCGAAGGTTGACAAGCCAACACAGCGAGTGATGGTCAGTGACTACTGTGAATGGCCGCCCATACAGGTAAGACCGAAACCGCTGGATCGCAAATATTACTGCCAGGCATTCTTGTTCCGTGACAGTGTAATTCTGTTCGGGCCGGCTTAGTGAGCGACTTGCGTATGCAATGACGTGTTCGCGGTCACCATAGCGCTGGACTAGAACGGCACCAATACCTACGCCACTGGCATCCGTGTGAAGTTCTGTTGGGGCCAAAGGATTGAAGTGCTGAAGGACAGGTCGTGACGTGAGCAGAAACTTCAGTTGACGAAAAGAAGACTGACACTCCGGAGTCCACTCAAAGGGAATGCCCTTTCGTAGCAGGCATGTGAGAGGGTGCGCGACGTCAGCAAATTTGGGAATAAAGCGTCGGAAATAGGAACAAAGCCCCAGAAAACTGCGGAGCTCCTTGACAGAGCGCGGTGCACTGAATGCTTCAACGGCTGCTGTCTTCTGGGGATCGGGGCGTATGCCATCCTTATCGACGAGATGCCCAAGCACGAGGGTTTGGCGGTCTCCGAAGTGGCACTTCTTCGAGTTTAAAACTAGTCCAGCGTTTCGGATGCAGTTCAGAACAATATCCAGACGCGAGTTGTGCTCCCTGAATGTCCGGCCAAAGATGACGACGTCGTCGAGGTAGCACATACAGATGTTCCACTTCAAGCCGCGCAGAATGGTGTCCATAAATCTCTCGAACGTCGCCGGAGCATTGCACAGTCCAAAGGGCATCACATTAAATTCAAAGAGCCCGTCAGGAGTCACAAAGGCAGTCTTTTCCGTGTCCTCAGGATGCATCGGAATTTGCCAGTAGCCGGATCGTAAGTCTACTGAGGAAAAGTAAGAGGCCGAATGTAGGCAGTTTATTGCGTCATCAATGCGTGGGAGTGGGTACACGTCTTTTTTTGTTACGGCATTCAACCGGCGATAGTCCACGCAAAATCTCCAAGATCCATCTTTCTTTTTAACGAGAATCACTGGAGCTGCCCACGGACTGGCTTACTCTTGTATGACTCCCTTTTTCACCATCTCCTGCACTTGATCGTTGATAATTTGGCGCTCTGATGGTGAAACACGATATGGCTTTTGTCGAATCGGATTGGCCGAACCCGTGTTGATGGTATGGCGTGTTCGAGACGCAGGGATGGAGGGTATGTTGTCCATCTGCGCAAAGTCAAATACCGAAACGTGCTTCGAAAGCACACCCACTAATGTTCGCCGTTCGCTTGTGCTAAGCGACTTATTTATCATTGACAAAAGGGCCGTTTCCGAACTGTGAACTCCAGGTTCATCCGGCACATCTGTTAGTTCGGCCACCGATAAGGGCGCGTGGTCTCTGCTGACCCAGGCCAATTTCAAACCATCTGGTAACATCACGGGCTCTGAAGAACAGTTTACGGTCCATAAGCCAGTGCGTCCGCTGTTGATAGACACCACACAATGGGGAACCAACACATTCTTCTTCACGCAGTTAACGTGCATCGGCTCTACGCTGGCGTCGAAGCTGTCGCAATCGGCGCCGCAACAGACAACAGGCACACGAACGGTAGATGACGCAGGTATGACAGTATCGCCACAAACACACAATGTAGTTTCGCCTTCCGCAGAGTTTTCCAGGAGCCCTGATGGAAGACCACTCACAAATATCTTCCCTGTGCGGCAGTCGACAGTGGCACCACACTCCCGCAAAAAGTCCATGCCCAGAATAACGTCATGGGTCGACCGAGGAATAATCGTGAATTCCGTTGTAATAACATGACCTCCCAAAAGCACGTCCGCACTGCACACACCAATTGGACGCAACGGCTCGCCACTCACTCCGCAGAACTTTGAAGTTTCGTCCCACTTAAAAACAACTTTGCGCCCTAGCACGTCTTTAAAAGAAACACTCATTATGGAAATTGTCGCCCCTGTGTCCACCAGGGCCATCACAGGCACATCATCCACAAGAACACGAACTTTGTTTTTGAGCATCCACACAGGAGGTATTTCTGTCAGTAGCACATCACCAGCGACCTCACCTCCATCGGCCGCGCTAGCTAGTTTTCCGCTGGCGAAGGGGACGTGGTGCGACGCAGCGGTGAGGGAGAACGGGGAGCACGCGGTCGCGGTGGAGGCGTCAAACTCCTGTCAGATGCCGGGGAGTGATTCCGGAAGCTGCTTGGCCAATAATCGTTGCCAGATGGTAGTGGCCGCGGGACACCGCGAGGCCGTTCGGAGGGTCGTGAATATTCTGGCGGTGGGCCGTATCGCGGAGCTACACGACGGTTGCAAAACCGTGATATATGGACCGGTACACCGCAGGAGTAGCACACCGGCAGAGGTCGAAACCTTGGTTGCTCTTCAGTGAAATGAGCGTCACCATTTGCTCTTGTATAGCGGATGGGTTCGTCGGGGATGTCATGATAATACGTCGGTCGTCGGGGAGGCGTGCGCTGAGCGCGTCGATCATAGCGCGGAGCTGGAACGCGCGTTGTCACCCTTGACTGTGGGGCTGGGCTGTACTATACAGCCGCTGCGCTAATCGTCGGTTGCCAGGGGGCCGAAAGAGGCGCAGTCATAGCGTCACGTGGCGTGTACACCTCATGATGGTCGGCAGTTGAACGCAGCATTTCTTGGCGGGAGAGTTCCTCGCGGACAATCTGTCGAATGGTCGAGGAAATGTCGAGGCAAGGGCTCGTGTCTACACTGGCAACAGTCGTCACGTTAGCCAGCCGACCAAACTTTGGCGTGATCCGACGCATCTTCAACGTTTCAAAAGTTCTGCAGTGCCGAATGAAGTCGGACACAGAACTGAGGGTATCCTTTCCGATCAGAAAAGTGTAGACGTCCTCAGCCACTCCTTTTAGCAAATGCCCGACTTTATCTTCCTCCGACATATTAGCGCTGACTACCTTGCACAGCCTTAATACTTCTTCGATATATGTCGTGCACGTCTCACCTGGTAGCTGCGCTCTTTGCGATAGCGTCTGCTCAGCACGCTTCTTTTTTGCGACAGAGTCCCCGAAACACGCCTGCAGCTCCTCAACGAAAAGATCCCACGTTGTAAGCGCGTCCTTGTGGTTTTCGTACCACACGAGTGCGGTGTCGGTCAGGGAGAAGACCACGTTGGTGAGCTGAGCGGCTGTGTCCCATCCGTTGGACTTGCTCACTCGCTTGTACTGGATAAGCCACGCGTCGACGTCTTCACCCGCCTTTCCTCCGAAGGGCGGTGGGACTCGGTAGTACTGCAACGGACCGCAAGGTGCTGCCCTGGGAGCATCTCCTTCTTGGGGCATGTCGGAGACAATCTCGTCAGATGGCGGGAGGCCGGCGAGTCGACGGCTTCGACGAAGCTGCAGCAGTGATGGTTCCGCCGTCGTGAGCGCGTACCCCGCACCTCCACCACGCTGTTACGCTCGAAGGAGGCCGAGACGTATACGACTGAAGGGGCCGTTTATTTGGACGCGAAGGTGAGCGCAGGAGCGGCCAACAGGTTGAATCTCCCAGCGTCGTCGTCTTCTTCTTCAGCTGCCTCTGAGCGGCCAGCACGTTCACCGGCCTTCGTTTTCTTTGTCCATATGCGTAACAATATTTTAATATGATGTTGAAAATTGGGAAAGAATGACCGCTAGCGTTACCCAACAGCGATGTGATCAATCTACTGGGAGGACAAGAAATCTTCGCAGGTAGACTAATTTTGCTTAAAAACAAACATGTATAACTTGAAACTGTGTTTTACGCAATTGAGGCAGCTTTCGGTTGCGTCAGAGAGTAATATTTTGCTTTTTTTTTCTCACGCATCAAAAAGGCGCCCGGTGGCACTGCTAGCGGCGCTGTCTTTGATTTCGTCTGCAACTCATGCGCTATGCCAAGCGGCCCTCCGCGCTGCTCGTACCGTGCCGCTGTATTGTTGTTAGGATGTCTCACATGTGCTGCGCTTTGAAGGCCTGCATTTATCGTCTCTTTTTGACGAATCGACTTGGCTTGGATTGCGGCAGCAGTGCTAAAATAAACGCATAGACTGCGATTATACAGCAAAACAAGTGTTCTGTAATCATATAATAGGGCTTCATTTAACGGCTAGCGCGCTGAAAACGACTGTTACATTCATTACATTATTGTTCAGCGAAAATAAAGTAATCACGTGTGCTTTCGGTTTTAATTTTTACCGGCACTACAATCGTCATCGCGTCCACCAATCAGTGTTGTGGGCATGTTTCACGCTAATAGAAGAAGACCGAACGCAGATAAAAAAAAACGGCAGATCCCACGCACTGTGGGAATCGATGTAATGCGAAGCAGCCAGCAAAGAGCTGCATACATCGCCTTGTTTGTCGTTGAGCCAAATGAAATCATTCATGCCATGGCATCTAGTCCACCATATGTCGCATGATTGCCATGCACGCATGCATACACAGTCTAGTATACACCATGCCAATGAAACGCATATTCAGGTATATACAATGCATGACCTGTCGCTTATGTTCATCCCGCACTCGTGTCGTGCCATACCAATTTTGGTATATATCCAGTTAACAAAACGGCCGGAAGCACACCATGACAGTGGCATGTAAATCATACCGTACATGACACGCATAACATGATTCGCATGTTAAGACCTCTCATTTATGTTCGTCATACAGTCACATCGCGCAATACCAATTTTGGTGTATATCAAACGAGCGAAATGACCGCGACTGCACCACGAGTACAACATGTAAATGATGCCGTACATGACATGCATGTCATGATTTTCATGTTAACACCTTTCTTTACGTTCGCCACACAGTCGCTTCGCGCAATACCAGTTTTGGTGTATATCAAGCTAGCGAAACGGCCGCGAATGCACCATGAGCCCGGCATGTAAATCATGACATACATGACATCATGTCACGGTTTTCATGTTACCACCTGTTATTAATGTTCTTCATACGGTCACATCGCACAATACCAATTTTGGTGTATATCAAACGAGCGAAATGGCCGCGAGACCACCATGAGCGTGGCATGTAAATCATGCCATACATGACGTGCATGTCATGGTTTTCATGTTACCACCTGTTATTTACATTCGGCATACATTCGCGTCATGCAATGCCAATTTTGGTGTATATCAAGCTAGTGAAACGTCCGTGAATGCACCATGAGCGTGGCATAAAAATCATGGCATGCATGTCATGGTTTTCATGTTATCACCTGTTATTCATGTTCTTGATACAGTCACATCGCGGAATACCAATTTCGGTGCATATCAATCTAGCGAAACGGCCGCGAGCGCACCATGAGAGTGCCATGTAAATCATGTCGTACATGACACGCTTGTCATGATTGTCATGTTACCACCTCTAATTTACGTTCGTCATACAGTCGCGTCGTGCCATACCAATTTTGGTGTATATCAAGCCCGCGAAATGGCCCGGAATGCACCATGAGCGTGGCATCTAAATCATGACATACACGACATGCATGTCATGGTTTTCATGTTACCACCTGTTATTCATGTTCTTCATACAGTCACACCGCGCAATACCAATTTTGGTGTATATCAACCTAGCGAAACGGCCGCGAGTGCGTCATGAGCGTGGCATGTAAATTATGTCGTGCATGACACGCGTGTCATGATTTTCATGTTACCACCTCTAATTTACGTTCGTCATACAGTCGCGTCGCGCAATACGAATTTTGGTGTATATCAAGCCAGCGAAACGGCCGCGAATGCACCATGAGCGTGGCATGTAAATCATGACAAGCATGACACGTGTGTCATGATTTTCATGTTACCACGTGTCAGTTATGTTCGTCATGTCGAAATGTCTCGTCATACCAGTTTTCGTATATATCCATTCAATTGAACGGCCGCGAGCGCCCCGAGACCATGTCATGTAAATGACATGGTCTCGGGGCGGAGCCCCAAGGCCGTGGAATATAAATCATGCTGTTGATGACATGCATGTCATGATTTTCATGTTATGACCTGTCATTTATGCTCGTAATACGGTCATGTTATTTTATGCCAATTTTGGTATACATCCGATTAACGAAACGGCCAGGAGGGCACAAAGTCGTAGGCGGCTAGATAGATAGATAGATACGTTCAAACTCGCAGAAGTTTGCTAAGAAATGCTTCGCATTTAAAATTCTGTTTTAAATATTTCTACTCATTTTCCAGAGAAACCGCTGCAAGGTTGGACACTTCAGACGGTACGCTTTCTATTGCGGTACAAAACAGTAAAGCGATGAAGGACGGTAGACAGTTCCTTTAAGGCAAATGGTGCCATTAGCCACGGGCCAGTTTTCTGATTCGGATAACAATAAGCAAACACACCATTCAAAAATCAAGCGTGTGGATGATGGCCCTTAGCCTATTGATATATGTTCTGAGAACTCACATTCAGAATAGCCGATGCAAAGTTGTTTCCAAAGGGTTCCCTCAGTCAGTCAGTCAGTCAGTCAGTCAGTCAATGAACTTTATTTATAAATTGTCCTGAGGAGCCGATTCCCCTCAAGAGGGAGGGTCGGCTGCGGGCCGCGCCCACGTGGGGACAGGAAGAGCGAGCCCCTCCGCCAAATTGCGGGCCCTCTGGACAGCCCGGATTTGGACCTCCCGGTCCGAGCTGGTGATTGCCGTCCTCCAGGCGTCCTCCGTGCTGAGATTCTCGCAATCTCGCAGCGCCGTGCATTGCCAGAACATGTGGGCTAACGTGCATCGTCTCTCTTCGCAATGAGGGCAGTGCGGCTTTATGCTGTCAATAAATTTGCTGTACACTAAAGGCGACGGGTAAGTACCCGTTTGCAGCATTCTTAATGTGACTGACTGGGTCTCGAGATGTGAATTCTCCGTGATAATTCAGTGGTTCGTGTTCTAGAGTCGTCCAATTTCTTCCACGTGTAGACCGATGTTCCATCTACCGGACGACTCAGAGTTTCATCTGTTAGCTGAAACGCATCTTTTTCTGTAAGCTACTTGATTTGCATCACGTTTACTTCAAAACGCGGTGACACACGTTGTATTACATGGCACTACATAGCGCATTGCACTCTGTCCATTGCAGACAATTTTCAATAGAAATAATAATTTGATAGTGCAACTTCTTGTTTGTTTAGCTGACAAAGTAAACCTTTGTCTAATGAAATGAAAACTTCTTGAACAGAGGGCGCGGCTAGAGCCAACGTTTCAAAAGGCGGCCTTGTTTTCTTCAAGGCAGCGGCTCGTTTCCTTAGCCGTGTGTATCTGTACGGTTAGCTCACTTGCCTCCAAAAGCAAAAGGGGAGAGGCGAAACTCAGAAAGTTGGAAAACGAGGGGGGGGGGGGGTGTTTTGAGGGAAAAAAAGACGGTTGAGGTAGGCTGGCTTGTGAAATTGGGTGAGGCAATCAATAAAGGGAATAAAAGCAGGGAAGTGGAGCGAGGGGCTGCGCACGCTTTGGGCAGAGGCTTTGTTAGTGTTCCAAGTGGAGGGGTGGCGGCATTCTAATGAGTAGCGAATCAGCTGGGGTTCAGGAAAAACGCAAGTCACACTGTACCGCCTCGTGACTTTTGCTCACAGATGAAGAACGGGGCCTTTTGCGCACAAACCCCATCCAAGAAACACTAATCACATTCATTCGAGTTGCGTCTTTCTTATTATTCAGTATTTAAGCTATCTTTTCATACCACAAAAAAAAGAAAAGAAAAAAAAGTAGCAGGAGCTGAATACAACAGATGCTTACTAATTTTATGGTGCTTTATTGGAAAAATAAAAACTTATTGCTTACTTCTGACATACAGTATTTACTATCAGCCATCAGGTAGGCATTGTCAATAATGAAAACAGGGCAGTGCATACAATACACTTTTCGCATTAAAAGAAGGAAATAAGTTTACTAAAATAAAACGACACGTTTGCGCATAAATGTCAAGCTAGTCGATATTGCCTGCGCATCCCGGCATCTCGGAAACGGCCAGCCGTCTGCTAACGAGTAGTTTACGCGCTCGCTGAGGAGGGCGTTGCGTTACCGAAGGATTTGCGCCGCTACCGTTGCCTTTCGCGCCTTGTTGTGGTGTGTGAACCGAGACGCCCCGCTTCTTCCTTGCCATTTTCCGGGGAGACTGCTGTCCTAAGCTCGCGAACGCACGTCGCGTTCTCGATGCTTGATTTGTCGTTAGACTTCGCCTGGATGACTAATCGCCTTTCAATTAAACCATGAACCCGCTTCCCAGCCTACAAAGGCGACCGCAGGGTTGGAGCACGAAGCCAGATGACGTGAATCGAGCCATGATTACTCCACAACATGAGCTTCTTAATTCTTTGTTGATTTTGCGAGCCCGTGCGAAATTCTCTGCCGCCGTGGTTTTTGTGTATACGCGTTGTTGCCTGTGGTGGCGCCAACTGGGGTGAATAGACATCGTCCGTTGAAATAGCCGTCCCCCCCCCCTGTCCTCAGTTTTCTGAACCGCGGTTCGCGTGGGCGCTACCCAACGCGAACCGAGGTTTGGGGTAGCAGCTCCAGTGGTTTATGCTGCTTGAGAAGTTCTAGCGAGAGACTGCTGGTCCGCTGTCCTGGTGCGACCCAAGGAAGGCGCGGATCCGCACTTGCGGATTTAAGTTCAACGACACTCATATAAGCCACATTATCGGGATGTTCCACGTGCATAATTTTCTGTCGTACCGGTATATGAAAGCATGTGGAAAAACTAATAAAGTACAGTACTGCAACTGCGTTCGTTCATCTTCTGCTTTGACGAAAGAGGACATTCCGTTGATATAAAAATACACAGTAAACTTATGCAGCTGCTTTCAAACCACAGGCTGCCTTTACGTCCTGCATGCCGAGTCGGAATGTCTACGGCGTGGGCACTCAACCTGTCTGTGTGAAATCTGATTACAGCGCAAGGGAAGGCACGGGACAAAGAGACCAACTATGACAAGTGCTCGTCTTTGTTGGTCTCTTTGTGCCGTGCCTTCCCTTGCGCTGTAATCACGTTTGAATGGAATACCAACTAGCCCATACTCAAACATTGCTGCATGCGTTATTAACTATTATACAACTGCTCCACAAGCAAGAAGAGCTGCAGATACATGATAGCGTGGAGTCATTGACATTAATTGACTCGTCGTGGAGCCAGGAGAAGAAACGGCGCAAGATTTGACGAAAGTGGTGTTGTCGTCCCTTCGTTGTCTTGTGTTCCTTGACATTTCGCGCTGTTTATTTTCCTGTTGCAGGTACCTCCGCTTCATGGGCTCTTGCAAGTGGAATAAGGACCAGTCTGGCAACGCAGTAAAATGATTAGGTTCTGATGTTGTCCCAGCACAAAACTTTTTGAATGCTTCACCTCTTTCATCCCACAATACAGCTATGCTACTGTCCCTACTGTGGATCCACAACCACAATCAATCGTCACTCGTCGGCATGCTCTAATCCACAAGGCGTGCTTCATATCCCAAACCTAGTTCCTTTCTCTTGGGTGTCGGCGCAGCTCAGCCTATAGGCCGGAAGTAAAAGCAACAGCTAGTCCGCCGAGATCACCGAGTCATGCGAGGCAATAAAGCTTTTGACTGAGGATCCTAATCAATAAGGAAGAAATGACTTTATTGTGGTAAAAAAAGTTTATTGTCTGTCTTCATCCTGAGCTGTCTTCTTGTTGCATAGAATTCTGCGGTGGCTGATCGTATAGACACACGTGAAATTTCCATCGTGCGCCGTCGACCATGTCATGGCTCCTACACGGAACGCCACCAGCGACACGCTCGTGGCCGGCAAGCTCCCGAGAATAATAATCAGTCCCTACGCACGCTTCGCCGCCACCTGTCGTATCTGTGCCAAAAAACTGGAGGCAACCGTAATCAATTACACAGGTTTCTGGTGGTGGCACTAGCACCTCGGCGTGCGCGTGTCCTGGTGTATTTAGCGAGATTATCTTTCTGGTTCGTCCCACTGCGAAGCGGTTCTCGGAAGCCACGTACAAAGAAACTCGCGGTTGAGATCTGTTGCGCCACACAGCGCAACGATTTCAGCTGCTCACAAAGAAAGCATCTGCTTTTTCAGAAAGCCGATTCAATTATTTTACATCAAAATCTGTTATGATATCGCAACAGCCATTTTGGTGGCGTAGCTGTCCGCCGCCGCCGTTGCCGCTGGTGTCTGCAACCGCTATCGCGCGTAATGAAAAAAAAGAGAGGTATCCAGGATCGAGAAATCTGAACCGAGGCCCTCTGATTGGCAGTCGAGCATTATACTGCAAAGTCATGCCGGTGTTTGAAACTGCTTCGCAAAATGACCGCATACAGACGTCATGTCGAGTAAGTAACCGCGTCAGAGATGTAATACAGCGTGATACAAAAGTAAAATAACGACCAGACGTCACGCAAAGCCAATTTTGATTGGTTTAAAGCACCCAACGATTACAAAGGGTGATGATGATGATGATGTGCCTCTACACATGGTTCATACCCACACTGGGTGATTGGCCAAGAATTGTTGATAGGAAGTTTTAAAGTTATATCTAATCATTTTACAAAAAAAAATCAGACATATAAAAGAAAGAGTGCAATAATTATTTGTACATTCAGCCCAGACTTCTCATCCTACCTAGAGATTGGAATAACGAAATTAATGTGTTACCGAACGTCTTATTCTTTTTATTTATTTATTTATTTTTCTTCCTTATTGATTCACTGCTGCTATCGGAATACGTTTGCAATTAGGAATTTAAAACGCATTCATTTTGTTTTATGAAGGAAAGCACTAACAGCTTCATAAATATTCCTGTGGCTGACGCCCAAATCCGAAGCACCGAAGGTGAGTATAGCGTCTATTGTTAAAATTATCCCCAGCTTAGCACATGGAGTTTCAAGAAATCTTTTTCTTTGTAATACACAAAGGGCTCAGCCATAATTCTTCATCGCCATCAGCCAAAGCATCCACGCACACTATGCCGTACAGATGTGTAGGGGATACCTCGCTTATTCACAGAATGATGAATAATGGCATGGTGGGTGTTTGCCTACTTCGCAAAATTAGCACAATTGATGGCGTAGTGGGTACCTTGCAACTGTACTTGCAGTAGTCGCCCAAAGAGAGTTTACAGCGGGCTCTAGAAAGACCGGCCGCACCTCCAGTTTTCGCTGTAGGCTTGACGTTTTTTTTTTTTTTGAAATTATCTTGCCACCCAACTGGCCCTTAGCTTAAGTAAACTTATGCTTACAGATCATGCACATCCAACATAACTCTTAAGTTGGACGAGAACCACCGATTTTGTACGAGTGTTATTATTTAAAACACATTGTCTGAATATTCAGAAAGCTGGAAGTAAGTACTCGACCGGAAGGGTTGAAAAAATAACAAAAGTGTCGCTTGCTGCTCGTGCCGCTAAAAATACGGCTCGGTGCAATTTGTGCAATTGCTGCCACGCGTTGAACAAAATGCCGGCAGATCCCACGCACCGTGGGCATCGATTACATACGAAGCAGTGAGCGAGTCACTTGCCTATGCCGCAATTCTTGGCTTTACGAGCCTTACGAGGTGGACCCACGTGTTTGTGAATATTGAGTAGTGTGCATTTCGTGAGCATTGCAGGCACGTCGACTACACTGGCGTGTAAATGGTTGCTCTCTGTCCGACGAAGGCAGCATCACCACTCACGTTACAGCACAACTACGCCATTTTTTTAGAAACGAAGTGTAAGCAGCGTCTGTTGGTGTATTTTTGCGGAGACTAGCAACGGTAGACTATAGCTTGCTGAGTGATAGGAGTACAGATGTGATCATCGGTTTAAGAGTGGATACGCCACACTAAAAACAACTGAGGTTAGAATAGCACCACCGTCATAATTGATGTTGGGCAACCGTTGATGTAATACATTTATCTAGATTCTGCACATAAACCTATGAAAAGGGTCATCGCAGCACGTTATCTGCTACATTACAATCTTCATAACAAATGGGTTGCCATTCTCTTGGTTAACCCCCAAATGTGTCCTACTGTATAAAGTTTTCATTGTGTACTTGCTCTGTTCCTGGGTTGAAAGAGTCTGTGAATCAGATATGGCGCATTCCCACATAACAGGGCTCATGGTATGCGGGTATGCGTCACAGATCCCTGGGTGAAAGGTTATCATTAGCCTGACTGCGCCTACTGCAGGGCGAAGGCCTCTTCCATTCCCACGAACTAACCCGGCCCTGCGCCTGCGGCGGCCACGTTATATCCGCAAATGTAATCTCATTTGCCCACCTAACTTTCTGTCTGCCCCTCGCGCGTTTACCTTCTCTTGGAATCCAGTCAGTTGCTCTTAGTAACCAGCTGTTATCTAACCTACGCGTTAGACGCCCTGTCCATGCCCATTTCTTCGTCTTGATTTCGATTAAGATGTCCTTAAGAAACGTTTGTTCCATGACCCACTCTGCTCTCTTTTTCTCCCCTAAGGTTACACGTATCATTTGCCTTTTCATTGATCGCTGCGTCGTCCTCAGTTGAAGTTGAACCCTCTTTGTAAGCCTCCAGGTTTCTGTTCCGTAGGTGAGTACCCGTAAGATGCAGCGGTTCTATGCCTTGCTTTGAGGGATAGTGGTGAACTACCATTCATGATTTCAGAATGCCTGCCGACTGTGTTCTACGCCATTCTTTTCTTGTAGTCACTCCAGTCTCATGATTCGGCTGCACAGTTTCGACCTGACTTTCTACCTGAAATTTTGGTAAATACCAAGATAACGAAACGACCCCAGGAGCACCGGATAGATAGATAGATAGATAGATAGATAGATAGATAGATAGATAGATAGATAGATAGATAGATAGATAGATAGATAGATAGATAGATAGATAGATAGATAGATAGATAGATAGATAGATAGATAGATAGTCAAAATGCCTTTGATTCGCGAACAAATGCTTCGCCTTTAATGGATAGCAAGCAAGGCGCGACCTCATTCAGACCAAATTACAGTGTCAATCAAACGTAGCGTCGATTGTCGACTGACTGGCAAAGGCTTTAAAATGTGAAATATGACTAGGAATTTCATGTGCAATTGAAGTCCAGAGGTCAGAGTGCAGTGCGTTCGTGTCGAGCAGTCGTGGCCTATACATCTTTTGTCACGCTATCGCCAAGCAAACTTGATGAATGTGATTACACATGTGGAAAACAGGATACACCTCATTGAACAGATCAAATTCTGACAAGCTTTGTCGATCTAAAAAAAGGTTCACGGCAACTTTCGTTTGCACGTGTATGAACTTCTACGGGTACATAAACGCGACCGGCGAAGCACTTAGAACTACAGGAGTTTTTGGAGACAACTGGGGCGTCAGCTTTTCGAAAGGTGAGGCGTGTTACTAAATTCTGAATGTAAAGGTGTGTTGGGCTGTGTCACATAATAATTGTTGGGGTTTTACGTCCCAAAACCACAATATGATTATGAGAGACGACGTAATGAAAGGCTATGGAAATGTCGACCACCTGAGGTTCCTTAACGTGCACCTAAATCTAAGTACACGGGCCTCAAGCATTTTCGCCTACATCAAAAATGCGGCCACCGCGGTCGGGATTTGATCTTGTGATCTGAAGGTTAGCAGTCGAGCGCCAGAACCACTAGACCACTGTGACGGGGCGTGACCTCTGTACTCTAGCGTGAGTGCTGACGTTACGTCAGACCATAAGTTACCCTTCAAACGCCAGTGTAGTCGATGTTTCTGGCAAGCCCACAATGTGCGCATAGATACTTAACTTACAAAAACACGTCAGTCCACCCCGTAACGATTGCCTCAATGCGAAAAAAGAAACGCAGCACAGACAACCACTCACGGACTGCTTCGCATGAAAGTGATTCCCACATCACGTGGGATCTGCCGAATATTTCAGACGAAACAAGGTTTCTAAAGAGATCGGGTTATTTGCGGTTTTCCAGGCGGTAATTTGCGAGTAACAGCTTTGTAGTGAGGTTTGTAACCTCGCTTAGGAATTCGAAAAGAATCACACACTGGTTTTGAGCACTAATTTCAATGGTGGAAGACATTAGATGGGATTGTTTGCGTGGTTTGATGCTGTTACTTTACATGAGCACCTTCGCTCGGTCAAATATCGTTCCCACAGAAATAGAGCACTGAGTATACTTTAACGGATTTCACGCGCATATGGCGTGCGCTTGCCCTGAGACAACTATTTGATTTCATACAGCTGTTGCTAAGTATGCTATAAAAAATGGAAATAGAAAAAGAAAGAGCAGAACTTAAGGTATTGAAAACAACGTACAATTAGAATAACAGAGAGCTGAGCTAGTTGGTAAGTATTCATTCTAAAAAGACAGGGCGTGCAAACACGGACACAAGAAACAAGTTTGTGGTGTCCGGCGTTTGTGGTGTCCTGACGTCTTTCTTGTGTCCGTGTTTGCACGCCCTGTCTTTTTAGAATGTACAATTAGAGGAAGCTTTCGTTTAAATGCTATGCACCAGTCAGAAGAGTAAGTAGCGGATGATGCGCGCCAAGGAAGACACTAGCTCTGAAGATTTCTCTGCGGTGGGTTGAGCAGTCTCGTAACTCTTTTCGTTTTATACAACCTAAACTGAACAACGTACTTGTTTGTGCACCTGCGACCTTAATATAGATGAACATGTAAAGTGGGGCCTGTGTTCTTCCCACTGTGAGTAGAATTAAAAAACTGTGCGGCTTTAAAAACCAGAAGAACGATATTGTCACGGCGCAGGTCGGTGACTGAATTAACCTAAGGCTCTTCACCCGCAAGGGAATGCAGGTGTTCTTTTATTTCGCCTTCATTAAACAGCTGTCGCCATGACTGGGAATCAAACCCACCTCCTCGGGTTTAGCAGCCAGTACTATAGGAGCTGTGGTACGAGGGAGGGTCGGTTCCAGGGTATCCAACCCATGGAGATGGGAAAACGATGAATATGTTCGACGTTACCCAATGTAGCCATCACAAAGTGGCGTCTTTCATTTTTTTGTCCCCCAGTACTGCCAAGAAAAAGACATGCAGCTGAAAGTTATCCTTGTGGGCTTGACCATCTTCGGTCTCATTATTGCAGGTGAGTGCTCTTTTTTAGGTTAGAGCAGCTTTCCGGAATCACAACCAATTGCTTTGTAATTTTGGCTGCGCTTCAGGGGCATTCACTGTATGATGGACGTAAAGGCATGGTAGCTGCGCATGGTAGCTTGATAGGTGCATAAAATTCTTTGTCCACCTTTTTATAGAATTTCGATTTTTTGTGAAATTTTGTTGACCATTCTATTGATTATTTTAGTACTCCCATGCTAACGTTTATAGTGGCAAACACTTTCTTCTTTTTGCCGCATGCATCATAATCATCTTCTTATTGAGTATGTTTTTTCATCATGGCAGGAGAAAGGTCACTTCCAATAACCTCCAATTTACTGTACAGCGCGAGAAGATTACATTTTACGCCTGCTAATTTCTTAAGTTCATCATCTCACCTGAACTTCTTCCATCCTTCGCTACACATCTTATCTCTTGGTATCAATTCCGTCGCTATAACTGACCATTTATTATCTTTTTATCGCATCACGTGACCTCACCATGCCCACTCCTAGAGTGCAGATGTTACGAGCCCCTTCGTTAGTCTCGCTTGGTGCGTTGTAACCGAGTATACAATAGCCATACAGGAAGGTGAAAGACTGTGAGCGCTGAGCGCAGCTCGCGGTACTGTTCTCTGGCTACATGCAAGTTAAGCAGTTCGGAGAGGCTCCGGCCAGACGACTGAAGCGCGGCAGCCAATTGCCTGCGCAACTAAAAAAATAGTCCTGTCCATGCACACGGCAATGTTCTGCAAAGGCGGGGGTCACCCACTGGCCGTCTAGCTCATGACGTCAGTCAGAAGTGCGCGGCCATTGGTGCAGGCTTGTGTGTATTAGCCTTTGAGGAGCAAATCCCACAGACTTCTAAAGTTGTGTTCGATAGCAGTGCACTCTAGCGCGAGAGTTCGCTTTCTTATGGCGTCAGATAAGGTGATATTTTCCCGAACCCTTCCGTACCTTCACATGCGCCCTGCTTGCACTTTCACCTTTTCAGTCCTTCGAAGAAGCAGTTAGTGGAACGTTGCGTGGTGGTGCTATTTATGCGCAGACGGTGGAATTGCTTCGTCTGCCGCGCCTCCTAAGGGAACTGGCTGAGCAGAGACTTGGCGCCGCCGACTCCAGAATCCTGCTGCGCTATAAATTGCAGCAGAAAGTTTTATCATCGTCAGATACCCTTTCTTAAATATACGTAAGCATTTCTATGCTTTCCCGACGAGAATACTGCCAATCCGTGCGGCTGTCCCACTGTCATGTAAGACGGTCACGGCCGTAAGTGCAGGCATGGGACAAAATAAGTTTTTTTTGGCGATGGTGGGTGTGAACCCGGGCCTCCTCGCAAGCGCCTTCACCACTGGGTTATATTGTACCATATCAATGCGTTGGACAGGCGTTTGAAAACAAATGTAGAAGAAGAACACTTTCTGCGAATGCTTTGTTGAGTTTCATGGTAGTGGAATAAGAACCTTTTCTAGGACGGTATCTAAACCGGACATGAAAGACTGTGCCCACCGGAAAAAAATCCGACTTAGTAAAAATTCGATGCCAATGGCGCGCTCGAGCGGTCGCGGAATGCCTATGCGATGGGGTCGCTCCAGAGGCTGACAAATGTCGGACAGAACGTAAAAGACATCGTGCCGATGCTGTCCGAAAACAAGGTTCTGGGGAAGGCTGCAAAGTACAGTGAAGCTCTATGCTTTATCACCACTCAGATAGATCCCAAGGGCGACCCTGCATGGATTTTGTTTCTTTCAAAGTCTACTGAAATATCCGCTCCCCTTTTTTGTGGTACTGGTATGATCCCCTGTGTGGCGCTCCTATGTCTTACGCCTATCTATCTCTGTTCTATCGCACTCTGGGTGGTTCCTAACTTCCTCTCGAGAGAGTGAAACTTTATTCAAGGGAAAGGGGGATCTTGGAGCTTCTATGGCTGGGGCCCTACGTCCAGTTCTCCACTGGCCTTAGCTGCCCGCAGGACGTGATCCAGGAGCGCTAGCTGCACTCCCGGGAACTTCCTCTCGAGTTTCTTTGTAACTCGCTAAGCTTCTGCTGCATATTGCCACGCGGGTTATTTTGCTTTATTCGGATTTCACCCGCAAAGACTGTTTTCAACGCTCGGCACAGACCGCGCCGCAGTATTTCCTAAGCTTCGCGATTCTTTAAGATCGTTCCGTTAAAACTGCTCGCAGGACGCGAACACTCTAGTTTATTCTGGATCTGACCCGGCCACCAGCGATAAGGTTCAAATGTTCGATGACGCATGTATAAATGCCGACGCTTCTTACCGCGGTTCAGTTTATAGACGGCCTACGCTCTCTTCGCCGCTATCAGTGTACAGCGTGTATTGCTGTAGTCTGACTTTTCGTTTCCCGGGTACAGGTTCGCCCAAATAGAAAGTTTCGTCTTGAACCTGGCGACTGCTAATTTCTTGGACGTCGCGACCACGTGACATTATATTACTATTATCAATTTGAAATTTTATGCGTATTAGTCTTGAGGGACAAGCGGTAAGTTCGCGGTCTACCGTATACGCACGCCGTATACGCCGTATACATACGCCGTATACGCCGTGTATATACGCCGTATACGCAGGCAGCGATTACCTTACTCCTGAAGACCTATTGCGTCGATCGGAAATGAGCAATAAAGACTTAAGTGCGCACAAAAGTCTAACCCCAGATAATTTTTATCGTGCGATCGTTGCTGCAGCTATTGCAATAATAATGTTGGCGACGTTATTTATAACATATTGTATATCGTGATCTATGCTCCATCTTCTGCTTGTGTTGTGCTTCCAGAGAGTGGTGCCATGCCTGTCAGCAACAGTGCCAATGAGGCCGAAGCTAGGGCTGAGCCACAGTCCGCTGAGCGCGCTGAGGGAAGCAGTGCTGAGGAGGCACGCATCAGTGAGGCATGCCTGAAATCACTGTGCGGGTAGCACCCTGACACAAGGAAATGGCACGTTTGAACGAAGGTGTCTCGCATGACGGCAATTGAACGTCTTGAAAGAATTTGATGCGCAGTCCAGGAATCCGTGCCATATCTTAGCGCTGAATGCCAGTACTTGTAAATCGATGCACTACAGATAGTAGCAGTCAATAAAATTTGCTTCCAAAAGGAGCGACATGTCGTTTACCAAATGCGTGTGAGATGCCGCTCAACAAAGTTTCAAAGCACGCCTCTAAGACTCATTTCCATATGGACTTTCTGGACCTTGAGCCTGAATAATCACTCCCCTGTGCAGCACTTGGAGCGTCTTTTTATGAATAGCACGCTCTCTAGACTGGCATGGGTGTACTTACGGCGAGGCATATGCTGCAGCGACGACTGTTAAGCAAATGCATGAAGCCATTCCACGCACAGGTTCTTTAAGTGTTGTAAGATGACTAATTTACTTTCGTAAAAAGGTAATTGCAGTCATAAACAGGCTTCATTTAATCCTGTGTACGGCATATGCATCTAACCAGCATCGTGTAGAATATTAGGTATCGAGCCATAGAAGCAGCAAGGTTAAAATGGCTGCCGATAAAACCGCAGTATCAGCCGCGTGGAAAGTACAAAATTTTAAGTGGCGCTTTTGCCTTCAACTCTACTCTTCTCTGCTCGCCTTCATCAATAAGCAACAGTTGCAAACTGGCCACCGATAAGCAAAGCACGACGCGCTCAGGTTATTTGCTGCCGCCATATAATGGGTCATGCGGGCGGCACACAATCTTCCCTCTTGACCGGTAACGAACCACGTATACCTGCAGTAAATGCAGAGAGCGACTGATTCACTTACGGTCAGTAGGGGGGCTCGATCAAATAAAATAAATGCGCCTCCTTACAGCTCACAGATAACGCGGTCTCTTACATTCATAAATGCTTCTTTACTTTACCCCTTTCTTGTCAAAAAAATGGCCGCGTATCTGCGTGCTTCGCTGCAAATGTCGTGTAAATACGATATAAGAGGCGCTGTGTGAGATATGGATGCCATCTGGCAATACGTCGGGAAACATGAGTGCTGTGTTGCGTGCTGGTAGTCCCGGCGCAGCAGCAGGCGAAGACCGGCGGTGACCAACGCGACCGGCGGGGACGCCAGCCAGCCCGAAAACGCGGTTTGGCGCGAAGCGCTGAAGCAGAGAAACGTCCGCACTGAACGAGTGCTCTCCACACACTCTTTTATTTACACGTCGTCTGGGTAAAACAGGAACGCCAGAGCGGCGCCCACAACCGGCAGCCTGAAGGCCGCCCACAACGCTGCTTTTTTCATTTTGTAAATATTTTTTTTCACCTTCTTGGCCTTCTCAAAATTAAAGTTTTTCAACACCAACCCATGGCATTCGTACAGTGCAATACAGAACCGAAACCGAAACACAACAATGAGCTCGTGCGAAGGGCACGGAGGAAGGCAAATTTCAGCGCAGTCGCATTTTCAGCTTTGTTGAAACAGCGCTCACTAGACGACGACGAAGTAAAAGAAGGCACAGGACAGGCAGCGCCTGTCCTGTGCCTTCTTTTACTTCGTTGTCGTCTAGTGAGCGCTGTTTCAACAAAGATGAACGCATACCAACTCGCTCAAGCTTCCATTCTTATGCATTTTCAGCGCAGCTTAAGAAACTAGGGTCCTTAAAATTACGTATGTATGCATTTTCTACTAAAGGAACACGCCGCCTAATACTTACCTAGTGATGTTGCGCCTCAGATATGCATGATATTTACTTTTTGATCGACAACGTTCACAAGTATGAACAGCCGTACCAGTTCAAGACGGCTGGCCCTTGGGCCAGTGGTTCAACTTTGGCCGAGTGGCTGAATCGAGGGACGTGCCGACAAACAGAAAGACAGACAGACAGAAAGACAGACCAAAATTTCTGCGTTTAAGTTCCCCAAGAAAGACTATCGTCTTTAAAAGTAGCGTTAGCATTTTACGTCATGTATGAGCACCGCATATTAGCCCGTTAGATTCGTAGCACAGCCTCTACCTAGCGGGTGCGGCTGTGATAATTTTATATAGCAAGCCTCTCCTGACGCCTGTATTCGAAGGGACCCGTGAGGCGGAAGTGCTACTGGCGCTAATTTCTTAGCCTTTCAACCTTAGGTAATAAAATTTTAACTTTTATAACACATTTCACTTATCATTGATACGGTCATATTGTTTACAGACTTGATGCGGTATCAGAGAAGATTTAGCTCCCGTCACAGTGACGTTACATGTATCATCGGCAGTCTACCTCGCCTTCCTCAACTCATCAGGATTTGTAAAATGCTCTTTAGCCACATCTGGCTGACGTGTCGCAAGCCCGTATTACTTATTCAGTTATGAAACGTCACATCGGTGCAAGACGTCCTCCTTATTTCCGGCAGAGTCGGCTGTTGAACTAAAATATAAAAAAATTGATATTAGATTTCTATTCCCCCCTTTTCCAAGGAGTTGGTTGTTACCGGTTGTCCCTCGATCACTTCAACCCCAGACAAAAAGCATATTTCTTGATGATCTCCCGCCTGTTGCTGAGTGAAATATGTATTTTACTTAGTGCAATGTGCAGTAACTCAGGTTGATTGCCCGACAAGTAATAGCCAATACGGTGTGTCATAAGTAGGCCTCCGTGCTTTCGCCGTATATTTTTCTTGAAATTCGGAGAATGTTTTTCGGATTTCATGTCATTTGGCGCGAATTCGGCGTTTATAGGAGGTTATTTTAACACGAAAGTGTTTTATGCTGGGGTCCACCAAGATTTTCATGACGTATTTCCGTCACGAAAATACGTCAGCGAAACGAACGCCATCATATGGAACAGAAAAAAGTTATAAGAAAAAATTCCGCCGACAGGAAGCGAACGCATGACCCCTCGGTCCGCGACGATGGCTGGCAGGCGTTTAGCCTACTGAGCTACCGCTAATCACACAACGGAGGCTACATGAACGTGCCTTTATCTTTCACACTTTCCTCTCATAGTGCTCTTGAATGAGTGGATGGATGGATTCTATGAGCGTCCCCTTTAAAACGGGTTGGTGACATGCGTGCCACAAGGCTCGAAAAGAAAAAACAACAACAAAAAAAAAAAACGCTCCGTTGCTGCGACCATCCCAGTCGGCGCGTTTCCAACAGAAGTGTAATTTCGTTTAACACAACGCGAGGTGGTGGCTTTAGCCCAAGCCTCGCTCATAGCATCCATCCATATCGAAAAATAGCTCTCCGAAGTTCGCCTGGCTGTCGCACCGCGTTTTCCACTCGCGCTATGAGAATTAACTGCCAGGCCAGAGGGAAGACACAACGGGCGTAGCGTTTTTCTTCGCGTTTCATGACGCTTTGGAGGAGCGCCTATCGAGTATCAGTGTTTATTATGCGCCTGTTGATGCCATATTTGCGCGGGATTAACCATATGCGGTGTCCACGTATATGTTAGGAAGTTCAGCTACCGCAAGGGTTAAATCATGATCATGGGTGTTAGTCGTCGGTACGGAGATGTGCCACTAGGCGTCAACGTGAGTGCGTCCACATCAAGCGGTGCTACATCTGCCGAACAACAATAGACATTACACGAGCTATGATATACCAATGCACTAAAGCTATCAACTACTTCTCTGACGACACGTTTCACTTTCGTGTTTTACCGATTCCTGACAGAGGGAGCAACCATCCTTATAAAAATATTAATTGTATATAAGTAGAGGTTGGTGCCAATTCGTCGCGCCGGCTGCTCCTCTTGCACAATGGTTGTCGTCGCGAAGTAGAAAATAAAAAACAACGCTATACAAAGGCACATAGTACAGCACTCACGCACTCAGTCCAAGTTTTTCAATAGAACATTGTAGTGGATGAAGTGGCGCGCATGGAACATAGCGACGAAGTGACTGGCGCGTGAAGGGGAGGCTAGAGAAAGAAAACGAAGAGGATGGTCCTGTGTTAGATTGTTTCAGCCTGAGTCCTTCTGCGGACGTGCTCTTTTACGTCACAATATAATTATGTCCACTCAACACACAAGTTGACGAAACACAAGTATTCACATAATTGAAATGTCGACACAAACGTAACAGTTCACTGCAATGTTGTTATAGCCGATGATGTCATTTGGGAATTTTCTCTTAAATTCCACAGTGTAACTGCAACAATGAGGTTTTCAGAAAGAATTGTCCGCTAAAACTAACCATACAAGAATATTGTATCCAAAGATACCGGTTAACAATAAGGCGAACAAAGTGTTATGAGATTTAGTACTTTTGTGATACTTCTGATTCCTCCGAAAATTGCACTACTGCGCGCGCAGCAATGTTTTGAGAATTTCCTCTTGGCCATGGGCCCAAGAAGTTTGCTATTGATGGGGGCAGTTTATCCAAACAATTTGGTTTTTGTAAAAGTTGCTTTCGAGGAGCATTATAATTTTTACAGCGCAGAAGAACGTGCTCTATGTCTTCTTCAGCTTCTCCACATGAGCATGTAGCACTGTCAGATTTTCTTATTCTATGCAGGCAGGTCTTTGTATTGGCCGTGCCAAGCAGACGTCTAGGAATGACTGTTTCTACAGATTTCTGTGCACCATTACAGTACAGAGTTCTGTGCACCATTTGCGAACAATGTTTCCTTGGACAATCGACAGCACAGCTTATTCAGTATCACGCATCACTCATCGGTAGAGGTAGTAGTGGTAAATTATTCTCCTGATGTGCTCCATATGCCATGCGATCGGTTGTGTCGTTTCCTATGATTTCACAGTGACTTGGAACCCAGTGGAACTTTATGCTGTGGTTTAAATCTCTCGCTATGGCGTATGTCAGAACGCTACCTTTGTTTTCTAAGCTGATTGCTTTCATAACAGACTAATGAGGCTTGTGAGTCACTGAGAACTACCCAGCGAAGAGGACAAGGCTATCGACATATGAAACGTAAAGCACAGAGTATCGCATAAAGTTCTGCTGTGTGGATGTTGTAAAGTAGCGAAGTTTAAAAGCTTTCTTTCTGTTTGTATGCAAGTATAAGTAATGCCGACGTTGAGCTTTGCTCATGATCCTTCGGCGTAGACATGAATATATTCTACATATTTAGCATAAAGATGTGATAAGGTTAATTGTTTTATCGCAATTATGGTCACCTCACTCTTACGAGCTAATCCCGGAATTGAAGCTACAATTTCTGGAATTGAGAGCCGCCATGGGGGATGAGATGCGCATGGAGACCAGCACTCGTGCGCAGGCAGTAAGTTTTTGTATCGTACTATACGTATTTTCATGTATGCCTGCGGCGGTTCTCTCCTGAACAGCTCGGTATAGAGGACGGTTTGCTTGTTGAGTTGCCAAGCGAAAATAATGTCGACAAGTTTCTGTGTATCTCAGGACATGGAAAGTTGGCTGACGAGACTCAGCAATTACGAAAGCACTGGCGGACGCTCGTGGTACTGCAAGACGCATACGTAGGCTTCTGGCCAACAATCTTTGGATTCTTTCCTATAAGTCTTGTAAACCTCCAATTTGCTGAAACTCGGAGTTTAATTTTGCTTTATTATCAATACTCCGATATCTTCGATGAAATGATAGCTAAACAGGAAAGACATCAGAACAGACGGAGTGTATTTTATATGTCTCGAAGGTTTGAGCGCACAAAAACATTTACACACCAGCAGAAATACTTGAATACAAAACACCTACGTTAGCGCGTATTACAACCTTACAGCTTGTTGCAATACACGAGTATACTTTACGAGGATGCTGTCAGTGACGTAGGCGCGCACCTTTAGACTGATGTTTCTCAGCTTTGAATATGCGCTCTCAGCGTTTGCGCTAGAACAGGGAGTGCCAGAAGACTAAGCGCGCAGCAAGAAGGCACTGAGACTGTGGAAGGACATTGTGAAGTATGCAAAATGACAGGGGTTCAAAAAGGTCACTAATTTCATAGCTCTGATAGTTCGAGAAATCGCTCGTGAGCTGGCTCATGTCGTCAGTTTCATGAAACACTAACTTAAAAATCGGTGCATAGGTTTAGCACAAGCGGGGTAGCTGATGATTCACATTTGGATTCAAAGTTTGAACAGTGCGCCAAAACGATCCACTTGTGTACTGCAGTGCATCATAAATGTTCCTACCAACTGTATGTCTCCACTTTTCCGCGAAAGCAGCGTAATATCCATGAAAGTCATCGACAGTCCGTGAGCGGTCACTCTCGTCAAGAAGATCCGATAGGATTGCGACATGTGAAATGAAGATCTCAGGTGGGTCACCCTACTGACGGAGGAGCCCGTGCAAACGAACCCCTAGCATGGGGTAAACCTGGTGGACCAGGGTGCACTCTCTGCCTCAAGTTCCTCAACGATTGAGAGCATAGTACACAAACTGTCTTAAGAAACCTCAGCTTAATCAGCATGTATAACACAACATAAGGCGATGAAACACTTGTTTCGGGCTTCTCACACCTCATTCATTTGCCGCTGTCGCTTAAGAAAGAGAAATTACACGTCAATAGTCAAGAACACCTTCCAAACCTTCGCAAAAAGAGAACCACGTAGACGGACATGTAGTCGTCAGCTACTTGATTCTCATGCCCATGGCCACGCACACAAGAGAAAGCTTAGAGCGCAGCTAGCGGGGGACCGTATATTCGATGCCGCCTGGTGCGCCCCAGTGCCACCAGGCGACCGTATATCAAGACGTCGTCTCACGCTCCAGGGGTCCCTACATACGTTTACGTCTCGCTCCGTGCGCGACAAGCCCTTTGTTAAATGTGGGATGGGTGCGGTCTATCAGACACCGTTGACGTGAGTTAAAGTTTACATCGGCCAAACCGGCAGATCTATCAATAACCGCTTACGCCATGCCATCCCGATAAAGAACGGACTATATTCATATTGGCCGTTAAAATCGGAGTTTATCGGAAAAATCCGAATTGTGAAACATGTTGCCGGTGAATGCTTATCGGATTTTATGGCATTCGGAAACACGGAGCGCTAGTCATGAGGACGCAAAAAACACATATCCGTTAGATGGAGCTCTAGGGTATTGTTAAGGTTACCTGGTTCGTATTTTTGGCGGCGTGTGTCGCTACATGGCAATATCACGATGGAATCAGCCGAAATAAACGAAGACAACGATAGTCTAGTGCTTTTGGGGTAGGGCGAGTGGATACATAGGACATGTTGACTTTTGCCAAAGTCTTAGTCATTTTTCTCATTACTCTCCTATCTTCTTTCGCACTTCTCTCCTCCTATCTTCATTCCTCTCTCACCTCCCTCCTCCCGAAAGAGTAGGCAGGAGTTGTGCCCTTCTCGGCGGCAGCTGTCAGGCTGCTCTCATCTTCTTTCCTCTGTGTTCTTGTGTATTTGTGCATAAAAATGAAATAACAACAACAACAACAACAACAACAACGATAATAATAATAATGTAGAGAAGCATTGGAACGTTGGACCGGTGTAATTTCGTCAGCAATGGAGGAACCAAAGATATCAGCGGGTGATGAACCAGACATCTAAACAGCGCCGAGCGTACTGGAACTGTGGCAGTGCATTTCATCTGGTTCGTCCATAACTTGTGCGTCTTCGAGGGGTTCCACGCTGCCGAGACATTCCCCTCGGACCAACATAACACTGTACGGAGATGGGTTGATAACAAAAATTGACGTACTGCCCTGAGTGACTTGCACGGTCGCGAAAGGCACCAGCATGCCTTTCCTCGTGCAAACACGGTCAGATGGCGAGAGAAGTGCAACGGTGTCGGAGAGACTGGCGCAGTGCACTGACACCACCGTCGACGAGTTTGCAGGCACCTTGGTGTCGTCTTTGACAAGTACCTTGACCGCAGCCGATGGACTGTCTACCGGCGCCAATTCAGAGAATGGTGAGAGCTCTATTTCGGCTGGTGCGCAATGAATGATGGCGTCGTGGCGGGAGAGAAAATCCCATCCTAGGGTGACGTCGTGAGAGCAGGCAGGAATTATGATCAATTCGACGGCGTACAGAGCATCCTGAATGATGACGCGAGCTGTGCACACCGCTGTTGGGTGAATACTTTGGGCGCTGGCTGTACGGAGGGAGAGCCCGGAAAGCGGCGTCGTCACTTTTCGCAGTAGTCGGCTAAACTTGGCGTCCATAAAGGATACGGCGGCTCCAGTGTCGATAAGGGCAGATGCGCGAACATTGTCCACAAACACGTCAATCACGTTCGAGGGGCTTCGCTGAGGGCTTTCGCAGTTCGATAGCGTCGCAGCCCTTGCCTCGTGGACTGCGACGACTAGTTTTCCTGGTCGCGTGAGCCCGGACGTGGCCGCATCGGTGACAGTGAGCGATGTCGTGGAGACGGTGAACGGCAGGTAGATGGTGCGGGGCGGGACGTCGGTGACATAGGCGGCGCTTGGTCATAATAAGACCTGCTTGATGAGCTGGTCAGGGTTGATGCGACCCGGGGCGGCTGCACGCGATTGCAGTAGCGTGCGACGTGACCGGCGCAACCGCACGCAAAGCAAATGGGGCGGTTGTCGGAAGTGCGCCAGCGGTTCGCAGGTCCCATCGATGTCGCAGAACGGGATGGACGAGGCGGCTGCTAATATGAGTGTGTTGTGAGCAGCAGTCGGGGCCTGGGGACGACGTCGACGTATGTAGGCGGCACAGCCGCATCGAAGGCCTGTGGTCCGACGACGGCTTCGGCGTAACTCCGCGGGCCAGCCGCAGGAGTCGCTGGGGGCGGCGTGGCTACAGCTTGCGCGTAGCTTAGTGGTGCAGGCACTAGAGGCGGCGTGTGGTATTCGGGAATGACCTCCGCGATTTCTTGCTGAATCGCCCGGCGGAGAGGAGGCAGAAGTGTAGTTGGCGGCTGGTCAACATGCTGCGGTGGAGTGAAAGCCAGTAGAGAGACCTGGCGGGCAATTTCCTCACGCACGAACGACTTGTACAAATTCAACGTCATGCCGTTTGGGCTGTGTAATGCGCCCGCTACCTTTAGCGCATGATGGATACCGTTCTGCGTAACCTGAAATGGCACACATGCTTGTGCTACCTCGACGACGTCGTTGTTTTCGCTCCGGAATTCTCCACGCATCTTCAACGCCTGCGGCATGTTTTGACGCGTTTGAGCGACGCCGGTCTACAACTGAATCTAAAGAAGTGCCGATTTGCAGCACGGCAGCTGACAATACTCGGTTACGTCGTGTCCAAGGACGGTATTCTTCCCGACCCAGCCAAGCTTCGGGCCGTGACCGAGTTCCCCAAACCTACGTCCGTCAAAAAACTGCGCAGTTTCGTAGGACTGTGTTCCTACTTACGGCGCTTCATTCGAAACTTCACGACCGTCATATCGCCGCTGACGAAGCTCCTCGGAAGTAACGGGTCCCTCAATTCATGGTCGTCAGAGTGCGACGACGCTTTCGCGAAGCTCCGTCGTCTGTTGACGTCGCCTCCCATACTACGCCACTACGACCCTACGGCCCCTGCAGAGGTACACACAGACGCCAGCGGTGTTGGCCTTGGCGCTGTCCTTGCGCAGCGCAAACCAGGGTTCCCTGAAAATGTCGTGGCGTATGCAAGTCGTGCGCTCACCAAAGCCGAGACCAATTACACCGTCACCGAAAAGGAATGCCTGGCGATCATCTGGGCCCTTACGAAGTTCCGACCTTATTTGTATGGTCGCCCATTTGATGTCATCACCGACCACCATGCACTCTGCTGGTTGTCATCATTGAAGGATCCATCAGGCCGTCTCGCCCGCTGGGCACTTCGCCTACAGGACTACGATATCCGCGTGCTGTACCGCAACGGACGCCAGCATGCTGACGCCGACGCACTCTCGCGCTCCCCCTTGCCTGACGACAATACCCACAGCTCAATGTCTCACAATGCCGTTTGTGAGACAAAGCCCTACCATGACCCGCTCATAGTGACCAGCTGCTAGGTCGCCAGACGGCTCCCTTTTCGTACCCGGGGTAATTGTGGAGAAGCATTGGAACGTTGTAATGGGCCGTCCTCTTCAGCGCCTTCTAGTGGGTCGTCCTCTTCGCCTCTTCTCGGAGAGCACGCCCCTCGTGCTCGTGAGAGTCTGCGCTCCGTCGTGACTGTTGTGCATCGTCGCCGTCAATCCAGCCGTCAATAAACGCCTTTACAACAATAATAATAATAATAATAATAATAATAATAATAATAATAATAATAATAATAATAATAATAATAATAATAATAATAATCAAATCAAACGTTTATTTAATGTGCCCAGGAACAACCGTAAGGACTTTGTACTGGCGCACGAAAAAAACAAAAAAAACAAAACAAAGGCCAACATTAAAAATATCAGGGATAAAAAACGTCATAAAATTGCACATATACAACTATGCGCAGGCAGAAAAAGAAAATGTCAACATTGTACGAGGCTATGAAAGTACAGTGCAAAGCTCGGAGCAGAACAACGACTGGGAACTGCGAAAAACATCGAGCTCCAAAACGTAAGCATTGTAAAGACGTTGTATCCTGCCAATGGTCGAATGTTCACAGAGGCAGGCGGTTACATGAAAAGGTCTATACTCTCTGGTCAGCTTACGTGTAATTCGGAAATTAAGACAGTTGAGCAGTACAGGCCAGGATATGATACCATGCACAAGCTTGTAAAGAAATAACAGATCAGCGCGATTTCGCCGGCAGCAAAGTGATGGCAATGATAATAATCCAGCAGCGTTAGAACGAGATCCAGAGTCATTTCCAGCGAAACGGTGGCTGTAAATGCTTAGGAATTTTTTCTGGCCTCGCTCAATGGCGTTGCTGCGGGAATTAGAAATGCCATTCTAGATCACAGATGCATATTCAAGTTGAGGAAGACATAGCGCGGTGTACAATTTTCGGAAGGGCACAGGAGAACGGTATTCTCTAGACATTCTGCAAACACGTGCTATCTTTCTATCTTTCTCTCTCTCTCTTTCCTCTCCATCTTTAAATCTCCCCCACACTGTCCCCATGTGTAGGGTAGCAAACCGGTTGTCCTATACTGGTTAACCTCCCTGCCTTTCCTTCTCTACTATTTCTTCTCTCTCTCTCTCTGCAAACACAGCCTA
Source organism: Rhipicephalus sanguineus (assembly GCF_013339695.2). Taxonomy (NCBI): domain Eukaryota; kingdom Metazoa; phylum Arthropoda; class Arachnida; order Ixodida; family Ixodidae; genus Rhipicephalus; species Rhipicephalus sanguineus. The sequence continues at coordinate 106,154,808 of NC_051179.1, read as the reverse complement.
GGCTGCGAAGACCCCGCAAAGCAACACGCTTAGCGTGAGCAGAAAAGTGTAAGGTGCTATCAAAAAGAACACCTAGATCATTGATCTCACATACCTTACACCTCGGCACAGAATTGACAGAATATAAAAATGGCACACTAGATGTTTTTCGAGTGAAACTCATTACCTTGGTTTTTGAAATATTTAGGGAGAGGTTATTGCTCCTGCACCATTCAGAAAAAGAACACAAATTTGATTGCAGCAAGCGACAATCGATAACTGAATGAATTTCCTTAAATATCTTTAAGTCATCGGCATACAAAAGGAAAGAAGAATTCCGAATGACAGAAGAAACATCATTAACATAAATTAAAAAGAGGAGTGGTCCAAGTACCGACCCTTGAGGAACCCCACTAGTAGCTTTATACAAAGAGGACGTTTGGCCATTAACGGCAACATAACATGATCTATCAAGAAGATAGCTATGGAGGAGATTCACAATTGAAGAATCAACATAAAAGTGTGCAAGTTTATCCACAAGCAGCGAATGGCTGACAAGATCAAAAGTTTTGCTAAGGTCACAGTAAATAGCGTCAACCTGTCCTCTCTGCGAAATAGGTGTGGAGACTTGCATCATGAAACTGGCAAGATTAGTGACAGTTGAGCGGCCAGCGAGAAACCCATGCTGATTCACAATCAATGAATTTTTTACATCAAAAGACAATATTTTGTGAAGAGCAAGCTCAAAGATTTTGGATGCGGCACAAAGAAGGGAAATAGGGCGGTAGTTCGAGACGTCACTTTTACAGCCAGACTTAAACACTGGGAAAACACGAGCAGTTTTCCACATGCTAGGAAAATTTGAAGCATGCAGGCACATATTAAATATGGTAGTCAATACGGGTACAAGTATACTGCCATAGGCTTTTAGTATGGCAGAGGGGATGCCATCTTAGCCAGCTGAAACGGATGGTTTCAAGCGCTTAATGCATTCTGAAATGGAATCTTCATCTAGCGACACAGCATCAGCTGTGCCAACTGCCTTAACCTGTCGACCGTTACTAGCTACAGAGGCTGGAGACTTATAAAGAGATGAAAAATGCATGGCAAAGCAGTCAGCAACGGCTTGAACATCTACTCCATTTGGGTCCAGTATCCTGAAGGACTCGCCACTTTTGCTCGACCGTTTGCGCACATACTTCCAAAACTCAGCCGGCCTGTCAGACGCGCTTTTTTTCTAAAAATGAAATATATAGACTGTGATCCCGTTTATAAAGGCGTTTACAAAGAGTACGAAAACGACAGAATTCTTCCTTCAAATGAGTTGATGGAGAACGCTTATACTTCCTGTGTGCACGATCTTTATGTTTCATTGCACTTATCAGTTCCGATGAGAACCAGGAGGGATATTTACAATGATTAGGTGTATACTGAGGAATGAACTTGCGCATGCTGGTCAAGATAAGTTCCGTAAACTGATCGACTTGATCATCAACATTGGGTTTGTCAGTTACCAGTGACCAATCTGTGGTGGACAAGTCGTACGTAGTACAAGCCAGCGTAGTCACCTCGCTTGAAGGCAAATCTGGGCGTTTCGTCGACTTTTCTGGGAAAGCTTGGTTTTTCTGGTGAAATACAGAGTGTTAATAATAATAATAATAATAATAATAATAATAATAATAATAATAATAATAATAATAATAATAATAATAATAATAATAATAATAAGAATAATAATAACTGATTATTAGGCGCTGTCCTACCTTGAATGTGATTCGACCTAAAGACCAGTAATAAGGTGTTAATTAGTAACAGTGCTCCGCTTTGGCGCATGACAACAGAGTAGCTGAATGGTGCAAATGCCAGTAATAAAGATAAGCTTTCGTATTGTGGTCTCAGAGTCATAAATGGAAAAAAGACTGCTAGCACCCACCTTTACTGTGCGGTCCTTCGTAACAACCAGTTCTCTGTCTTCAGTTGTACGGACGTTAGCACTGCCTAACCTGCACATGCACCCTTTATTACCAATGAATATTGCACCTCACATGGTTTCATTGTTGACTGAGCATTTCTTGTATAGACACTCAAAGCTGCGTGGGTCAACTACAGCGTATTATTACAAAGGTATGCCGTATTGATGAATTTTTTGTTATAGGTATGGTTTATTTTAAATTTATAAATGTGGAAAGGTTGCAGGTAGCCTTTCCCATACTTTAAGTATTTTTTTGGAGACCAATGCCGTTTAAACGCCCAAGAGACCCTCTTGTAGCCAGTTCAAGTGAATGCATTTCAGGCACTTCTTTGCTATATAGACATAAAAGCGAAAAAACACTACACCAATGGTGATTCACCACACCTTACCATTAGAAATATCACGAGAATAAATATTGAGCTCCTTGGATGACCTTTATATCGTAAGCGTAATGTTTTCGAAGTTGAACTACGTCATTTCAAGCACTCCACTAGATTCTGCGTTTCGTGGGACACAACAGTTGACGGTCGTTGTCGGTGGTAGCGTCACCTCACTCCGCTCAATGGTCCACTCGAATATATGACACACAGCGAGTAGAAAGCAACCAGTGAATACGAAACATAGGTATCCCGATTTCTCATAGTTTTGACTGCTCATCTAAGGTAAATAGTTTGTAAATACATTCGCGTGACTTATACCCAATGAAAGGTTTTGCAAGCTTTCCCGGCTAGCCTGCCCTTGTCAGCGTAGAGGCACGAGGCTTTGACAGCTTACCTGCCCCGCCACGGTGGTCTAGTGGTTATGGCGCTCGACTGCTGACCCAAAGGTCGCGGGATCGAATCCCGGCCGCGGCGGCTGCATTTTCGATGGAGGCGAAAATGTTTGAGGCCCGTGTGCTTAGATTTAGGTGCACGTTAAAGAACCCCAGGTGGTCGAAATTTCCGGAGCTCTCCACTACGGCGTCTCTCATAATCAAATCGTGGTTTTGGGACGTTAAACCCCAGATATTATTATTATTATTATTATTATTATTATTATTCTTGACAGCTTACCTGTAGGAGGCCTTTCCTATCAAACTGATATCGCTCTATTATGTTCAAGTGATGTACAGCTGCCATATAAGAATGTATTCTTACCGAATAATTGCGGTCCATACTACCTGCATCATGCTGTTTTCAAGCAAGCTTGATGAAGGAAATTCTAGACATGCACAACAGGATACACATCACAGATATGTTTTAAATTCTGACAAGCTAGGTGGTCTAAAATATTCATTGCAATGTATTTGTGCTCGTGAATGGAACTGTACACGTGCTAAACGCGAGCAAGGAAGAATTCCCATAGAATTCCAAATTAAAAGACCGTTTGAAAATAACCGAGGCGTAGGCTTTGCGAGAGGTCGCGTGTTGGTAAGGAGAGATACGGGAATAAAACGCCGATTTACAAAAATAAAAAAAAGCGCGTGCCTTTTCAAATTTGAGTAGTTCCCGATTGCTGATTCGTTAAAGAATATGCTCACCATGTTTGGTTGTTACCTGAGCAGCATAGAAGAATGAATAAAATTATTTTCACGTGGAGGTGGGGCACGTTAGATGTCGATAGCGTCCCTGAAACGCCTTTTTCAAGGCGTGACTGCAGTGGGGGCAAAACCGAACGAGCAAAGTGAATGCGCAATTTAGAACGGTTGTTTTTCGCATCTTTTAGTAACGGGAGACCTGTCGAAAGTACACCAGAGGACAAAAAAAAAATACAGAGGAATGACATATTTTTAGCAGCGGCGATAGCAGAGTTGCTGGCGTGCAGAAACCGACGCTCGGATTGGCGGGAACATTTCGAGAGACTAGCCGGCGCTGGTTTCTCTCCCATTCTGAGTTATTCCCGCTGTGTTTATATGCTGCGCGGCTTATATTAATGCAATAGCTTTAAATAGCTCGTTTCGCAGAAATTGCTGTGTCAGTGTCGCCGTCTTTCGTTGTGAGCGAAAAAATCATGATCCCGTCCATGACCGAAACATCGAGATAGATGCAAATAAACTGAATATTAAAAAAAGACTATGGTTGAGTGAGAATCGCACCCAGGCAGTCTGCGTGGCAAGTAGGTGTTCTAACACAGAGCCATGCTGTTCCTCCAAACAGCTCCAGAGAAAAAAATGTCACAGTGTCGTCACAAGGGCGAAGCAATGAATGCGATAGCAAGGAATTGGAATGTCAGACGAAGACCGAGAAGCAGCTTCGATACTTGCAGCGCGCCGCAGAAGCACAAAAAAGGACACCTGACCAGATCTGCTGCGTAGGTTCGCGTGTTGCCTCACGGGCGCATAGAGGGACCTTCGCTGATTCGGAAAAGGAAGAATTATGGCGTAGTGAACATTTAAAGCGGTACTTACAGTGGTCATTCTAGGATAGTTTGAAAGGGCCAATGTTACGCGCGTGGTCGTTCTTCTCCTTGCGGCACGACTGAGGCATGCAACGAGAACCGAAGCCAGGGTACCGATTGAAAAGGCGATGCGCACGGGGCCGGATTAAGCTATCGCGTTCTACTCTTGAAGGGGATGCTGAAGCATCCTCCAAGTCTGTTTATTTGTTCTTTCTCTCTGAGTTCATTGGGGTTAGCGGGTGGTCCTTGTTGTAAAAAAAATGAATAGCTAGGAAGCTGCGAAGAGACGATTGAAGGGAATTGTTAAAAAACGCCGTCATGTTGAAGAGGAAGGTCCTACCAATGCGTCAGGCCATTTTTATTAATTATTGTCCATCACAATAAGTAGCGTTTTGCGAAACATTTGAACTCATTTTTCTCACTTTGCACTTTTGGAGTGAACGAACATTTTAGGAGAACTATCGTTTCCTAAGTCCTTCGCCAATAGCTCCTTACAAGGTGGTTTCTAAGTAAAATTTTATCAGAAAAAAGAGAATACACTTTTCTGACCTCTAAGTATTAAGTAACACAAAAAGAACATTATCAAACGCCTGCCATGCAAGTGCCAAGCCGAAAACTTAAGTTCGTTTGTAGCGTGATGACGTTTTTATAGAAACGACGTAAAAAGATACATACAGTGAGGGAGAAAGGTGGGTCAGTTGGGATTGATGTACTATTAAAAAAATCAGTGCGAGAACAACGGATACACAATAAAAGAGGGCCACAAGAAAAGAAAGAAATAAAATTTAGGTTTATACCTCAATCGAAAGCAAATAAATAATTCTTCTAATATGCCAAGTTTTACCGTAACATCCTTTTTTCTTTTAAGGAAGAAAGTAGTTTTTGAACTTTCCCATTGAAGGCGATGGGGGACTTCAATGAAGCTGCCGCATGAACACACGGGAAGATAGCCATCAATGAGGACCCTTAAAAATTATTTTTTTTATTGCGATAGCAATTATATGGACAGTCTCGGCTGGTTTTTGTCCGCCCCCGTCGCCACCGCCGTCATTCACCGTATATGTATAAGTATGTATGTATATATGTGATGGTTCAAGGGTGAATGGGGGAAAGGAAGAGGAGGAAGACGAGGAGTTAGATTAAACTGAGTATTCTAACATGTTATAAAACCACTCACTTCTTGGCCAATCCCCCGCAGTGGGTGTGAGCCATAGTTGAAGGCAAAAAAGAACAAGAACAAGAACTGGTGTTCTGACTGACGCCATGTCTCGTCCGTTACAGTAAGTCGACAGGATCTACCTCAACAGTATCATGAGCCCACCAAAGAAGATGATCAGCCTGCCGAAATACACCGGAGCTGAAGACGACGTCCCTGTGGACAAGTGGTTGCGTCTCTTCGAAACGAAAGCGAGCAACGCTACCTGGTCCGAACGAGATCACATCGACTGCATCAGCGAGTACCTGGAAGGTGAGGCATTCCGCTGGTACCTCACCGAGATTTTCGACTCCGAAGATTCGTGGGAAGGCATCAAAACAAGCATGATAGCACGATTTTCAGCCCCCGTCAGCGACCCCTTCCGCCAATTCATACACTGCAGATTCAAAAGAGAGCAGCGCATCAGGCACTATTACGAAGAGAAGACGCGCCTTGGTCGCCTTGCAGCGTTGAAGGACGTTCACATAGTGTCAGGCTTGACCGATGGTGTACCTGAGGAGATTGAAAGGCACCTCGCTGGAATGTCGCTCGCCACCCCGGCCAAGTGGCTTGCTGCTGCGCTCCAAGCGGAAGACTCTGTCCAGAGAGATGCTTCCGAACGCTTGTCGAAGCAGCAGCTCGTGCAAAGGGAGCCTCATCCTACGCGACGATGGACTGCAGGATCGACGCGCACCCCGCGCAGTGAGTGCCGACGGTGTGCATCTGCATGTTTGCCAAATCAGTTTCACTGGCACAATGAGTGCCCTCGTCGTGAAATGGTGTCTGCTCTAGCTGACGACCAGGGAAACGAAGAGGGCGGCCCAAAGCTGCACTAATACGTTTTGGTGCGCTTGTGAACGGACACTTGGTGAACGCAACTCTAGATACAGGAGCCACTATTACCTGTATCAGTGACGCTGTGTTCAGAGAACTCAAGCTGCAATTGCTCAAGGATCCATGCATCAGTGTCCAACAAGTCACCTCAACGACAAAAACTTTGGGCCGCGTACACATACAATTGGAAATAGGGAAGATAAAGCGGGCAGTCCAAGCACACGTTCTCCAGGGCATGAAGACTGAATTCTTGCTAGGCCTGGACAACGCCTCCTTTTTCAACCTTTCGCTCAACTTGAATACCATGACTTTGCTTCAAGACGACGAAGCTCTACACAACCCCTTTGAAAATCAAAAGTGTGTCTTCAGTGCTGGTACAACCCCGATCCAGTCCATTGACGTCACGTACCTTTCACCGTCACAACAAGCTGCTTTGAGAGATGTGCTTCACAGTTACGAGGACATTTTCTCAAAGTCTCAGATGGACTTCGGATGTATTGCGGATGAACGACACCGCATTGTCCTCAGCAACAACGTCCCTATTCACAGACCACCATATCGATGCTCCCCAGCAGACAAAGAGGAAATTGTCAGGCAAGTGGACCTACTGCTGAAGCAAGGCCGACACATTTTCTGAGCACCTACTGCATCTACAAGCTCTACTGCAAGCTCTAAAAACGGAGAACATAAAACTGAAACTGAAAAAGTGCCACTTTGCCCAAGCTTCTATTGAATATCTGGGTCACAGAGTGTCGAACGGTACAGTATCGCCAAAACGAAGCAATATAGAAGCAGTATTGCGATTCCCAAGACCAAAATCTCCGGAGGAGCTGCAGCGTTTTCTTGGCACCACCAACGTTTACCGCCAGTTTATACCGCATTTCAGTGACATAGTTTATCCACTTACAAAACTGTTGAAGAAGGACACGCCATGGGAATGGGATTCCTCATGCGAACAAGCTTTTGAGGAAATGAAAAATCGTCTCACCGAAGAGCCAATATTACGAATATTTTCGTGCGAGAAACCATGCATTCTTTATTGCGACGCATCTAACGTAGGCATCGGCGCAGTCCTGAAGCAACGAGATCGTGATGGTAAAGAACACCCTGTCGCTTATCACTCGCGCAAGCTACTCACGCACGAATTAAATTATGCCATCACAGAGCTTGAATGTCTCGCTATAGTTGACGCTGTTGAGAAATGGCACGGCTATCTCCATGGAAGACCATTCACTGTTGTCACCGATCACGCTGCCTTACAATGACTCAAAAACATCAAAAATCCCCAGGGCCGTCTGTTTCGATGGTCTCTGAAGCTGTCTATGTATGACGTCAACATTCGACATCAAAATGGCAGCGAAAACATCGAAGCGGATGCATTTTCTCGGAGTCCTGTGGTTCAACTCCTTTCATTACCAGAACTTCAAGGTTACCAGGATGACCGTCCTCGCTGCAAGTACACCACTGAAAACGGGGTCATTATCGTGACACGTAAAGGAATTCGCAAAGTGTACGTGCCTCACAAGCTCCGACTGGGCCTTCTGCAGAAAGCACACTGCCAGTTCGGACATGTCGGAGTAAAGAAAACTCTCGGGTTGTTGTCACTTTACTACTATTGGCCGGAAATCATCACAGACGTTTCGTCCTACGTCCGCCACTGCGACATATGTCAGCGCTGCAAGAAGCCTAAAACCAAGAGATTCGGATCACTCGAGTCGCTACCACCTGCAGAACAGCCCTTCGATCTTGTAGCAATGGACACTATAGGCGGCTTTTCTGGATATGGATCCACGAAGAAGTTTATTCACTTGGCAATCGACCACGCTACGCGGTATGTCTGGGCATTTCCCCACAAAAATGAAACTTGTGACGCATACATTTCGTGCCTCGCCACCATCTTCGCTGCAGGGAAGCCAAAGAAGTTCCTCTCTGATCGTGGGCCAGCTTTCACTGCTGGCAAGCTCAAGCAATTCCTAAAACGCAACAATGTCCACCAATTGTTCACGTCCTCACAACACCCTCAATGTAATGGCATGAACGAACGTACGAATCAGACTATTGTAACCCGGTTGAAATGCAAAATGAATGAGCAGCCGCAGAAGTCTTGGGTCAAACATCTTTCGGACGTTGTCCAGGAATACAATAGAACTCCACATGAAGTAACCCGATATCCACCATCCTACCTGATGTATGGAATACCTTCATACGATACGATTTTAGACACGCCGATGGAAAGTGTGCAAGAAGCAAGGAAAAGTGCAGTCAAGAACACGCTAGCTTACCACGAGAAGAACAAGATCATCTACGACAAAAAATTCCTACCACAAGATCTTCAACCTGGCGAACTGGTGCTCTACGAAACACCTTGGCACCCAAACAAAGGAAAGCTCAGCTCAGTCATGGAAGGGCCTTACACGATCCTTCGTAGAGTGTCTCCTGTGAACTATGAGATAGATCGATGCGTGGCACCGTTAAGCCGAACTACTGACATTGTGCACGTCAGCAAACTGCGCCTCTACTATTGTCCCAATAAGTTGACGCTCTCTCGGGGCGAGGGGGAAACGTGTGACGGTTCAAGGGTGAATGGGGGAAAGGAAGAGGAGGAAGACGAGGAGTTAGATTAAACTGGTGTTCTGACTGACGCCATGTCTCGTCCGTTACATATATATATATATATATATATATATATATATATATATATATATATATATATATATATATATATATATATAAATTGTGGCGAAGCAATTGGTACTGTTTAACGGTTGTGCTCTCCAGCGGCTCCTAGTGGGTCGTCCTCTTCTAAACGCCGCTCGCGCTCGGAGCCCGTGCCTTTGCCTTGACTGTCGCCATAGCTCATTGTCGCCGAGTGCTGTCCAATAAACAGCTTAACAAATTGGTGGAGGTGCTGTGCTCCCATCCGTCGCTCTCCATCACGCGACGACGAGCTTGCTGGCTTGGCGGCCATACCTGACCAGGCCACGCTGCTGGCAGAAGTGAAGGCATTCGTGCGCGAGGAAATCGCACTCCAGTTCTCTCTCCTGGCCTTCGCCCACCCACCGTACGTTCAACAGTCGTCGACGACCCTTCTTCCTCTACTCCGACGAGCAATTGAGCAGGAAATTGCCGAGGTGATGCCTGAGTACCACCAGCAACCTCCGACTCCTGCGCCACAGAGTTACGCTCAAGTTGTCGCTAGGACGCACCAGGCAATCCCTGCGGCTGCTCCATTGAGCTACGCCGAAGCCGCCGCTAGACCTCCGTCCTTCGAAGCGGGCGTGCCGGCTCCGTATGCTGCCGTCATCCCTAGGCCCCGACTGCAACCCACCATGCAGTCGTTTCAGCAGCCGCCCCGACAATCGCATCCTGCGACATGGGCGGGACCTGCCCCGGCGAACCGATGGCGCACACCCGAAAATCGGCCCATCTGCTTTGCATGCGGTTATGCCGGTCACGTGGCACGTTACTGCCATCGCGTGCAGCCGCCTCGAGTCGCGTCACCCACCACCAGCCAGTCCAGCCGTGCATTCTACGACCCGCCTATGTCACCGACGTCACGCCCAGCTCCATCCACTCGCCGCTCTCGTCTCCACGACGTCGCACACTGTCACCAATGCGGCCACGTTCTGTCGCACGAGAGCAGGAAAACTAGTCGTCGCAGTCCACGAGGCAAGGGCTGCGACGCTATCGAACTGTAAAAGCCCTCAGCGAAGTCCATCGAATGTCATAGACGTGTTTGTGGACGGTGTTCGCGCATCTGCCCTAATCGACACTGGAGCCGCCGTATCTGTTATGGACGCAAAACTTAGCCGCTTACTCCGAAAAGTGACGACGCCACTTTCTGGGATGTCCCTCCGTACCGCCAGCTCCCAGAGTATTAGGCCTACAGCAGTATGCAGTTCTCGCGTCGTCATCCAGGACGTTCTGTACGACGTCGAGTTCATTATAATTGCTGCATGCTCCCACGACGTCATCCTAGGATGGGATTTTCTCTCCCGCCACGACGCCATAATTCACTGCGCACCAGCCGCCCTCGAACTCTCACCGTTCTCACATTTGACGCCGGCATACAGTCCATCAGCATGCACCAAGATCCTCGTCAAAGACGATACCAAAGTTCCCCCAAGCTCGTCGACGGCCGTGCCAGTTTACTGCGCCGGTCTCCGCGACACCATTGCACTCCTTTCGCCATCTGACCGCGTTTGCACTAGGAAAGGGTTGCTGGTACCTTTCGCGACCGTGCAAGTCACTCAGGGTAGCACCGCTATTTTTGTTACCAACCCATCCCCGCACATTGTTACGTTGGTGCGAGGGGAATGTCTCGGCAGAGTGGAGCCCCTCGAAGAAGCACAAGTTCTGCACGCACCCGATGACTCGCACTGCACCAGTTCCCGTACCATCAGTGCCGTTTCCACGTCTGATTCATCACCCGCGGATGTATTTGGTCCCGCCATTGCTGACAACCTTACGTCGGTCCAGCGTTCCCAGCTTCTGTGCCTGTTGGAAGAATTTCGTTCTTCTTTCGATGTCGGGCAAACTTCTCTCGGCCGCACGTCCGCTGTTACGTATCGCATCGACACTGGCGCCCAACCAGCACTGCGGCAACGTCCATATCACGTGTATCCCACAGAACGACGGGTAATTAATGAGCAAGTCGACGATATGCTTCGACGCGACGTTATTCGACCCTCGGACAGCCCATGGGCGTCTCCTGTTGTTCTCGTTGCCAAGAAGGACGGTTCTGTGCGGTTCTGTGTGGACTACCGGAGGCTCAACAAGATCACTCGGAAGGATGTTTATCCGCTGCCGCGCATCGACGACGCGATTCACAGCCTCCAAGGAGCAGAATACTTTTCATCTCTCGATTTGCGCTCGGGGTACTGGCAAGTACCCATGGCTGATGATGCTCGACCGAAGACTGCCTTTGTCACGCCCGACGGCTTGTACGAGTTCAACGTCATGCCGTTTGGTCTGTGCAATGCGCCTGCTAGCTTCGAGCGCACGATGGACACCATTCTGCGCAACTTGAAATGGCACACGTGCTTGTGTTACCTGGACGACGTCGTCGTTTTTGCTCCGGACTTCTCCACGCATCTTCAACGTCTGCGGCATGCTCTGACGCGTTTGAGCAACGCCGGCCTCCAACTGAATCTGAAGAAGTGCCGATTTGCAGCACGGCAGCTGACAATCCTAGGCTACGTAGTGTCCAAGGAAGGAATCCTTCCCGATCCGGCCAAGCTTCGGGCCTTGGCCGAATTTCCCAAACCCACGTCCGTCAAAGAACTGCGCAGTTTCGTCGGACTGTGCTCATATTTTCGACGTTTCATACGCAACTTTGCCACCATCATATAGCCGCTGACGAAGCTCCTTGGGAGTAACGGGCCCCTACATTCGTGGTCGTCCGAATGCGACGACGCGTTCGCCAAGCTCCGTCGTTTGTTGACGTCTCCTCCCATACTACGTCACTACGACCCTACGGCCCCAACGGAGGTACACACGGACGCCAGCGGTGTAGGCCTCGGCGCTGTCCTTGCGCAACGCAAACCAGGGTTCCCCGAATATGTCGTGGCATACGCAAGCCGTACGCTTACCAGAGCCGAGACCAATTACTCAGTCACGGAAAAAGAGTGCCTGGCGATCATATGGGCCCTTACAAAGTTTCGACCTTATTTGTATGGTCGCCCATTTGATGTCGTCACCGACCATCATGCACTATGCTGGCTGTCGTCATTGAAGGATCCCTCAGGCCGTCTCGCCCGCTGGGCACTTCGCCTGCAGGACTACGACATCCGCGTGCTGTACCGCAACGGACGCCAGCATGCTGACGCCGACGCCCTCTCGCGCTCTCCCTTGCCTGAAGACAATGCCCCCTGCTCAGTATCTCACATAGCTGTTGCTTCGATCAGCGTTCACACTATCGCTACCGAACAGCGCAAGGATAAATGGATCACCTCGCTGATCGACTTGCTCACTGATCCGACGGCAACACCATCCACTCGCGCGTTGCGTCGTCAAGCCCACCATTTCGCCGTTCGTGACGACCTCCTGCACCGACGCAATTACAACGCCGACGGCCGCCAGTGGCTATTAGTAATACCCCGCAGTCTGCGTTCTGACATATGCGAGGCCTTCCACTCTGACCCGCAATGCGCGCACTCTGGGGTATCCAAAACTTACCACCGCATTCGACAACGATACTTCTGGCGTGGGATGTACCGCTACGTGCAGAAGTTCGTTCGCTCCTGCCTCGATTGCCAACGCCGAAAACCTGCAACGCACGTGTCGCCAGCAGGTCTACAACCATTACCTTGCCCTAACCGTCCGTTCGGGCGCGTGGGCATCGATTTGTATGGACCACTTCCTCTTACTTCGGCTGGTAACCGCTGGGCCATCGTCGCTGTTGACCATCTAACGCGATACGCCGAAACCGCCGCCCTCCCAGCGGCTACAGCGCGCGATGTTGCCTCCTTCCTACTACACCGATTCATACTGCGTCACGGTCCACCCCAAGAGCTTCTCAGCGATCGAGGCCGTGTCTTCTTATCGGAAGTCGTGGAAGCCATTCTGAAAGAGTGCCATGCTGTTCACCGCAAAACTACTGCTTACCACCCGCAGACGAATGGCCTAACCGAACGCTTTAACCGAACGCTCGGCGACATGCTGTCAATGTACGTCGCCGCCGATCACACCAATTGGGATGCCATTCTGACCTTCGTCACCTACGCCTATAACACCGCCCCTCAGAGCACTACTGGTTTTTCACCGTTCTTCTTACTGTACGGAAGGCACCCGTCGCACACCATCGACACAATACTTCCATACAAGCCGGATCCATCTGAGTGTGCGCCTATTTCTGACACAGCCAGGCTCGCTGAAGAGTGTCGCGAGCTTGCCAAGACATTTACGACGCAGGAACAAGAGCTGCAGAAGAGCATTCGCGATGGCACCACTACTTCTGAACCCACGTTCCTCCCTGGAGCGCTCGTATGGCTCTCGGTCCCTACCACTGCAAGTGGCCTTTCTTCAAAACTACTGCCGAAATACGAAGGCCCCTACCGGGTCGTCGAGCGCACATCCCCGGTCAACTACTTGATCGAACCCATCGAACCAGCTTCGGACATGCGCCGTCGAGGGCGCGACATTGTCAACGTGGAGCGCCTCAAGGCCTACTATGACCCACTCATAGTGACGAGTTGTTAGGTCGCCGGACGGCTCCCTTTTCGTACCCGGGGTAATTGTAGAGAAGCCTTGGGACATGGTAATGGGTTACCCTCTCCAGCGCCTTCTAGTGGGTCGTCCTCTTTGGTTGCTTGAAGAAGAACGCCGCTCGCGCAGGGAGTTCGTGCCTTGCCGTGACTGTCGCCATTACTCATCGTCGTTGAGTGCTGTCTATTAAACACCTTAACAATATATATATATATATATATATATATATATATATATATATATATACGTATATATATAGAAGTCCCAAAGAACAATAACTCAGAATAATGCTTCCGAAGCGCGGAATCGAACCAGGGACCCCGCGATTCGCAGCCCGTGGCGCTAGCCACTACGCCACGAAACGCCGATCCTCTAGTGAGCTAACGGCGAGCGTTATATAGACACCCTTTACCGCTGGCCGGACTCAAGGACGGCAGACGCTTATAAACGTTTCTTCATTGCCAGTGAGATGGCGCGAGGAGCGCAACGAAAGTCATTTCGCTTGCTGCAGCGGCCGCGTTTGCGAAACTTGCTGAAACTTGCTGAAAAGGCGCGTTCACCAGATGGAGCCAAGCGTGTCCAAGCAAGTTAACAGATTAAAGAAGGCAGGTTTTCCAGTGTATGTTGTATCATCTGTATGCGAGACATTGCTCAAGAAATCAAAACAGCCAAAGGAACGGGCAACAAAACATCTTGACAAAAAGCCGGTGCATGCAATTCCATACCTTCACAAAGTGTCTCGTAACTTGAAGAAGATAGCTAACGGACATAATATCAATCTAGTTTTTTCAGCGCCTTGCAGACTATCAGCTGTCTGCAGCCTTCAAAGGACCAGGAAACGCGTGCAATGTCACACTAATCATAGGACTGTCTACACTGTGTGTACTGCAAACGCAGTGTACCATATGCCTCTGAGTTGTGGAGGTGTATATATTGGTCAGACTAGTCAGTGCTTCAATGACAGGGCGAGACAGCACAATAACGATATCAGAAAGGGATTCGGTAGCCATTTGGCAAAAGATTGTAAACAATGTGTCGTTACTCCTTTATTTCGCAACACCACTTTTCTAAAAAAAGGGAGTTCAAAAACAGAACGCGAAATCGTCGAGGAGAGAGAGATAAATAAAGATAGAGAGAGAGGGAGAACATGCACGCGCAAAAAGTCGCACACATATCACAGTCATGCTAACGTCGTTAGTATAGCCGCCGGTGCAGGTCGGATGCCTTCAAGAAGTTGAGCACTGCCTTCGTCGCCTTCACCCGCGATGACCTCTCAGGTCTCAGGACGACATTTCAGAATGGTTTCTTCCGTCATCGGTCTGGGATCTATGCGAGCAAGAGCGACTGCGAGGGATTTTCTCTGCACATTCTAGGAGGACAGTCGCAGAAAATGTGCTGTGGTGTCGCCTCGCTACCACAATTGTCACAAAACGGTTTGTCAGCCATTTGGATTCGAAAGCAGAATGACTTTGTGAAAGCCACTCTTAGCCGTAAACGGCAAAATAGAGTGGCATCATTTCGGCGTAGTCCCGTATGTGTCTGAAGACGCACATTGGTCAGGCAGTGGCGGGGGTGGTTCTGCAGTCTGCTAGCTGTATTACAAGTGGAGGAACTCATTTCTTGTGCAGCCACTCGAAGTTGGCTAGCAGCATCGATCGTTGATAGGGGTATTGTCTCGAGCCGGTCACCTTGAAGAGCTGATCAAGCGGCATTGTCGGCGTGTTCATTGCCTACAAGGCCACAGTGACTTGGCAGCCACTCAAATGTCACGTGGTGTCCTTTCTCTAATGATGTATGGAGGAGATATCTAACCTCGAAGACCGGCTGCTCGTATGGTCCGTGTCGCAGGGCTGATAGCAAAGATTGCAGGGCTGCCTTCGAATCGCAGAAGATTGACCATCGTTGAGGCTCTCCGCGGTTGACTACACAAAGTGCAGCGCGAAGAGTTGCGAGTTCTGCTGCTGTCGATGTCGTTGGGTGGTCTGTCTTGAAACTGACGCTGATAGCTTTTGCTGGGACGACCACTGCTCCGGACACCCATCGGTATAAACATGCACATGATCAGCGTACTTCTCGGTAAAAGAATCAGATAGCTGTTTCAACACTGGAGATGAGAGCTCAGATTTTTTTCTGATTCCGGGTACGCTGAGGTGCACTTGAGGTCCAATGAAGCACCAAGGAGGTATAGCTGGCTTAGATGCGGGGCTGAAGCCTGACGGAAGGTGGGCAGAATGGTTCGCAATCGTTGCACAGTACGATGCCGGTGGTCTTTCTGAAGGCAATGTTGAAAGGTGGTGTCAATGGGCCCGGGAAAAATGCCTGATATGAGCTCTCAAGGCTTCCACCGCAATGTGCGTTTGCATAGGTTGGTCCCGTGCGATGGAAATAGTCGCTTCAGTCGACGCGCATTTTGGCAAGCCAAGGCAAACTCTGAGAGCCTGAGCTTGTGCAGCCTGCAGAGTGCGAATATTTGTCGTGCAAGTATGGGTCAGTACGGGCAGACTATATCTCAAGAAAACAGAGAAATAGTGATCTGTACAGTTCCAGCATTGCGTCTACCGACATCCCCCTGGTTTTTTCACCCAGGAACTTGAACAGCTGGGAGATTGCTGTCAGGCGCTGTTTCATGTAAGACACATGCGGGCTCCAACGAAGGTCTCTGTCTATGATTATACCCAGAAATTTGTGGTTTCGGGCATAAGCAATGGTCCGTCCTTCGATAGAAATGGCACAGTGCGTCATTGGTTTACGTGTGAAGACCACTAATGCACATTTTTCCGGGGATATTTTAAGGCCTCGCTTCCCGGATAGCTCGCTGTCAAACTTGCAGCTTTTTGAAGCCTCGCTCGTATCTGGAGGCGTGTGACGGCTGATGTCCAGACACATATGTCGTCTGCGTATATAGATGTCTCGATCGTGCATGACAGGGATTCGGTAAGATTAATGAGAGTGAGATTGAACAGAGTAGGACTTAGTACTCCGCCCTGAGGAACGCCCCTGAGGGTATAGCGTCGTGTGGTTGGGCCGTCGTCGGTTGACACAAAGAAACACCTTGCTGTCAGGTAGCTAGCAATCCATCGAAAAACTCGACCACCCAGGGCAACCATCTCAAGGGCGTCGAGAATGGCCTCGTGTAGCACGTTATCGTATGCGCCTAGGAACAAGGCTGCAGACAAACGCTTGCGTGATTTCTGCTGTTGAACATACGTTACGAGATCAATTACATTGTCGATAGATGAGCGATCACGTCGAAAGCCAGCCATGGAGTTTGGATAAACCTTGTAATGTTCAAGATACCACTCGAGGCGGCTAAGGATCATGCGTTCCATTATCTTTCCCACGCAGCTTGCCAGTGCGATAGGGCGGTATGAGGCAAGTTCAAGTGGGGACTTGCCTTGCTTCAGAACTGGTACCAAACGACTTGTCTTCCATTCGTCAGGAACACTGCCCTCTTGCCAGGATGCGTTGTACAGACGTAGCAGCTCTCCCCGCGCAGTCTTACCACGATTCCACAGGGCTCGATATGATATACCATCTGGCCGCGGTGGTGAAGAACGCCTGCATAGGGCTAGTGCCACTTCAAGCTCCTCCATTGTAAATGGAAGGTCCATGCGGTCGTCACGGGAATGAGAGGCGTCACTTCCGGCCAGAGCACCTGGACGAACTACTTGGTCTGCTATCCTCGCACAAAAGTCTTCTGCGACATCAATGTCTCGCCGTTTTTGGAAGAGCGCAAGCGCCTTGAATGGAAACCGCTGTTCAGGAATGCAGTGCAGACCACGCACCGTTCTCCAGATGTGAGATAGGGGGCTTGCGGGGGTCTAGTGTCTGACAAAACGTTCTCCAACGTTCGGAGGCTAACTTGTCCATATGACGCTGAATCTTTTGCATTGTTCTGGCTGTTCTAAGGTCGTGGACGGATTTTGTGCGCCGATATCTGCGTTCCGCACGGCGGCGAAGCGCTGGCAGTCTTTCCAATTCGGCATCAAAATCGTTCCGGCTGGGTGTAATCGGTATCGTGTGCACGGCATCTTGCATTGTGCACTTGATTACTAGCTCTAGCCCAGTGCTTAGACCCGCTTGGCAAGCACCTTCCATGTCAGACTTAAACGTGGTCCAGTCAGTTCTTCGAACGGCCTTCTCTGGGCCAGATCTGGACATCCCTTTGATGTGAAGATAAGTAGGAATAGGGTCACTCCCGTGTGTCTCAATATCCGAAAACCAATTAGCACACCTGGCGAACGAGTTGGCAACGAAAGCTAGATCAAGGCAGCTGCCATATGTCACACCTCGAAGAAAAGTGGGGCTGCCGTCGTTCATGAGGGTGAGGTCATGATTCTGAGAAAAACTTGCTAATCAGCGCCCTCTTGCATTTGTCGTGGTACTTCCCCATGCCATATGATGTGCATTGAAGTCTTCTATGATGACCCATGGAGCTGGACGCACGGCCAAGATACCATGTAATCTTTTTGAGTCAAAATTACTTGAAGGTGGTATATAAACGCCTATCAGAGTGAACATGAGTTTGTTCTTCTTGATTGTCAGGCATACATATTGACTACCATCATGAGGCGCAATTGGATGCAACAAATAAGTGAGTTCCCGACGAGCATAAACGAGGACTTTGCTGCATGCTCCATTTGTTGGGGACATGACAGCTTCGTACCCCGATAGTCTTACTGGCTTCGATAATTTGGGCTTGTTGCGACCAACGCCGTTGCGGCAGTATCATGTGGCTCTAGCACTATATAGCGCAATTAGGGGGGTGTCAAGCACGCGGCCTTCCCATGACTGTCTTCGTCCCATTTTTTTAGGTTGCTTATAAGTACCTTTTTGAGCTACACAGGCATGACAGGTCTGAAACATTTTATTCGTAAGGCACCCTCTGGGGTCACTATGTGTTGGTACATAACCGTGAAACAAAACTCTATATATCAAAATCGGCGTCCAGATTTTAGTCATCTTGGAGACAGTTAGCGATATGGTTTGGAAACCTGCCGCCAAGTTCGCTTCAGAAATTATTTATATAGAAGATATGAGAAGGGTCTTCTTTCAAATGCCAACGTTAGCTGACATTTTGTACCAGCTAATAACCCCCCTCCGCCCTGCTCCTTCCATCGTCACTGTCCTGGCCCTTGCGGGAGTAAATTTTCGTGAACGCGGCCCGTTAGCTGAGGTGAACTTGAGACCCCTGATATAGCGGACCAAGAAAAAAGCTCAGAAGTTAACAATCTGGGCACACGGAGTAGGCTGTACATGTACACTTCGCGTCGTTATAGAGAAACATTCATTTTCCGGAGAGACGGCAAATGAATGTTCGTCTATAGCGATTCTACGCAAGGAGACTCCGCGCAGACCTTTCGCTTCAGTGGAGGGCTCCAACTCTCAAGAACGTTTCCCCGGTTCGGAGCTCTATGATCGCTCTTGCGAAGATAGGTTATAGGTATAAATTTCTTACATTACATTTATTACTGTGATTTCAGAATAACATTTGGGATGTAAAATAATAACGAATACAAATAAGGCATGGAATACCAAGATGTTAACTATATAAGGGCTTGTTCTATTTACTTTTAGCTGGCCCGTTTCACATAAATCAAGTAGCCCCATATGCAAGACGCAAAAGAAGTTCAGTACTTGCCTCCCTTACAATTTTTCCCCGCTAGATTGAACCACATAAAAAAGTGTTTTTTCGAGATAAAATGTGGAACATGTATGTATGCACAGCCCATGTGGAACAAACATATAGGGACACTACAGAGAAAGACATGTTTTTTCTATTATCACCAGAATACTGTTTTATAATTCTAAAATCACCACGCTGACTGCGACAAGACTCTTGGTAAGGGAGAACAGGAGAAAATAAGAAAATGCCGGTAACAACGCCTTGAAATTCGTGCAAGAAACACCATTGCGTCATAGACGTTGACGGCGTCTAATGGGGCCTACGTTGTTCTTGATCAGCATAAATAAAGTACATTGACCTCTGAGGTGGCCATAAACTTAAAGTACCAAGTTTCAGGAAACTTCGTTGCGCCAATGGCCCCAAAATAGGACAAATACTGTTTGAAATTCGTGACGTCAAGCGTGGAAATTTTGGCGCGAAACCGAGAAATGGAACATGGACCTTGATTTTGTCCTCAATTAATAAACTTGTGATGGTGAAATTAACAACATTCGGTTTCTCAGAGTACACTTTATCAGTCTAAACCGTTACATTGTTTCACTTTGTATCCCTTTATGAACTGAGCAAAGTCCAAGCCCCGCCCTACCCGAGCCCTCCACCTCAAACCCGGGTCCGACCCTAAGTCCACAGATTCGGACCCGAGCCCGGCCGGGGTCCGCCGTGCAAACTACTTTACGCGGCCCGGACCGGCCCAGGGGCTGTGCCGGACCCGAATTTTCATGTAGGCCCGAGCCCGTGCAGTGCTCTAAGTCGTATTAGTTCCACCAGGAGAGATTACAACGGGCTCTAGAAAGGCCGCTTTTACAGCTTTCGCTGTGGCTGTGCTGCGCTTTCCACGCTGGCCTGGCGTTTTTTCGTTATATATATGGTTTATTACGAATTTATAAATGTGGAAACGTTGCAGGTAGCCTTTGCCGTACTTTAAGTATTTTTTTTTATAATAACGCCGTTTAAGCACCCAAGAGTCCTCTTTGTAGCGAGTTCGAGTAAATGCATTTCAGTCACTTCTTTGCTATATCGACGTAAAAACAAAAGAACACTACGCCAATGGTAGTGCACCACACCTGACCATTAGAAATATGACGAGATGACCTTTATAAGATAAGTCTAATATCTTCGAAGTTGAACTACTTCACTTCAAGCACACGACTACATTCTGTGTTTCGTGCTACACAATAGTTGAGGGTCGTAATCGGTGGTAAGGTCACCTCGCGCAGCTCTATGCTCCAGTCTAAAATATCAAACACACCCAGTTAGAAAGCGACAAGTGAATACAAAAATAGGTATTCCCATTTCTCAGAGTTTTTACTGCTCGTCTAAGGTAAGTAGTTTGTAAGTACATTCGCGTCAGGATTGCCACTGACTTTGGAGTAAATGGCGCCAAACGATGAGCAAAAAAGTCGACAAAAGTCGCAGTTTTTCTACAAATTTCAACTCGAAATTCCCCATTCAACACGTGTGCGCAATAGCTAGTAATAAAAATTGCCACTTATCTATAGTTCCGTACAATACAGTACCATGCAAAACCCATAAATTATATTGACGTTTCTCAATACCAGTCGCATCGCTCGCTTCACAATGAGCGTGCTTGGTGCTGGTTCTCCGACTAGCTGCAACATGTGCGTGGTGGCGCCTGGGTGAATAAATGAAACGCTCTTGATGTCCTTCCATCCCTGTACGCTTGTTTCAAAAGTAAAAGTGCGGTACCCCTTGGGCGAAAACCGTGAAAGGGTTGTTTGTAGACAGCTTTACGTGCCCTTATATGAATTAAAAGGAAGAAAAGGTTTATTGAAGGTGACACGACAAAATTCTTACAGGAACCGATCATTAATGAGTCTTACACCTTTTCAGTGCGAACTAATATGATGCCAGACGACACCGACCCTTTCTAATAGTCACTTATATCTACACGCGTCAATCCGATGCGTTATTATTAGTATGGCAGACAACGTAAAATGTTATATAGCAATTGTTTTCATTGCACACGCTCATCTAGAACGGTGAAGAATGCCTTAATAAATAATTTTTATTGCACAAACAGCCGCGTGTCCGCCTTTCTTCGCTATTCCAAAACAGTCTTTACGAGCTGAAGTAGAGGGTACTGCAACAGTGAATAAGTCTCCAAGTTCTTCAAAACAGTTGGAGCTTTGGCGTTACAAATAGTCAGAACACGCCGCCAACCCGTCGTCTAGTCCCTTCAGAAGCGAAACTTCAGGGAAGCTTAAAGCGTATAAAGCCATAAACTTACAGTCAAACAGCGCCGCCTCGCGGCACGCAAAGCAGTCCGCTGACTTACATTTTGCTAGAATGTCGCTAAAGGAAGCTCCAGTACCTCCTGCATCTAGATCAATTGAGGAGATACACACGAGTTACAAGGCGGACATACCGAATGGTGCGTAATGTGCACATTCTACTCGTGGGTCTAAAACCAAGAAAAATAGATAGAATGTTGCCGCTCATTCGTTGGGAAGGCAATAAGCTTAGGATGCATAACTCGGTGGAGACCTAAGCCGAAAGTCACCAAAAAGTCGCCAGGTCGCTATTCATAATTTTAAGGCCCCCGGGCCTCTGAAATTCGTCAATTTGGCGAATAGTAGCCACCAGTGGTAACGCTGATTCGCGTGTCTCATACCAAATGAAACGTTTCTCAGGCTTTCCTAGCTAAACAGCCCTTGTCATCATAGCGGAACGTAGCTTTGACATGTTACCTTCATGAGACCTTTGTCATCAAGTTGATATCGTTCTATTATGTGTAAGTGATGTGTAGCTGTCGTATTGTAGTGTAATCTTATCAAATAATTGCGTGTCATACTACCTGCATCATGCTGTTTTCAAGCAAGTTCGATGAATGCAGTTCCAGACATGCAATACAGAATGCACATCACAAGTATGTTTAAAATCTGACAAGCTAGGTCGTCCAAAAATATTCCATGGAATATTGAATGATGAAACTGTACATGTGGATGAAACTGTACATGTGCTAAACGCGAGCGACAAACAATTCTCATAGCATTCCAAACTAAAGGACCTTTTGAAAATAACAGAGGCGTAAGTTTTGCGAAAGGTCACATGTTATTAAGAAGAGATACGGGGCTAAAACACCGATCTTCAAAAAAAAAGAAAAACGTGCCTTCTGAAACTGGAGTTGCTTCCGATTGCTGGTTCAATACCGAATATGCTCACCATGTTTGGTTGTTATATGAGCAGTATAGAAGATTGAAATAAATTCTTTTCACGTGGCAGTGGGGTACATTAGCGGTCGAAAGCGTCTCTGAAACACCCTTTTCAAGACGCTGCTGCAGAGCAAGCAAAAGACCGAACGCGAAGTGAGTGGGCGCGTTAGAACGTTTGTTTTTTGCATCTTTTAATAACGGGAGACCATTTATCGCAAGTACACCAGAGGACAAAAAAAAAAGGAATGGCACACTTTTAGCAGCGGTGATAGCAGATTTGCTGGCGTGCAAAAACCGACGCTCGGATTGGCGGGAACATATCACGAGACCAGCCGGCGTTGGTGTCGCGCCAATTCTGAGTTATTCCCGCTGTGTTTCTGTGCTACGCGGCTAATATTATTGCAATATCGTTAAAGAGCTCGTTTCGCAAAAATTGCTGCGTCGGTGTGGGCGTCCTTGGCTATGAGCGAAAAATCATCATATTGTCCATGACCGAAAAATCAAGAAAAACGCTTATAAAAAGACTATATTCTTCCTTGTTTTGTATATACACTTAAAGATATTGTGTAGAAAGGTGCGTTATGCACTTACATTGATACACTCTTTTGGGACCTACTAAATGAAATGAAAAGTGTTACTCTTAACAGTAACAAGCATGAATTGCTCAACAGATATTTCAATGTGTCTCTAATCGATATACCAGATATCTCTTCGGACTTGTGCAACCACGAAAGAGTGGGGCCCTTTCAATGACTATTGTTTCTACCAAAAAATTCACAGCATATCCACGTGGTGAATGATGATGAGTGGGCCGAAGATCCGGAGGAAATCATCGGTAAACCGTGAATCTTCTGTGTAACACCCCATCAATCATCATATAAAGAGTGAGAAACACTGTGTGTATATTACAAACATCAACATTTACTTTCCTTAATTAGATTATGCTTGGATTGCGTTGTCCCTTCATTATCACGGCTTTATGGTCCGTGAAACGAAGGGATAGCGGTTCCTGTACGGGTTGCAAGTAGAAATTTGAAAATACCAGGTCTATAGGCTACACGTCCTTCGGTTGGTCGTTGGTTTCATATGATCAAAGGACGTGCACGTGAGAGCATATTTGGCTGCCATATATTGTAATAACCACTCACTGTTCTTTTCGGTAATATCGACATTCAGGTCACCAACTAACACACATGGTCTATTCTTGTACTTGTCATAATAACACAATGCCGTGTAAATGAATGTCTTGATATTCCCACTCGACAAATTGGGTGCAAGGTACATATGGTCATGACGATGCATCCATCAAAATTGTTGGCAGCATATTCACCGTTGTGGCTCTGTGTCGTTGGTAGTAGTTTCAGACTTTGTGCCTTTTCTGTTTCTTTGACGTATACGGCCCCACCACCTGCAGGACGCTCCCCAGGCAGCACACAAGGTCGGGCCGATATTGGTTTTACGGCGGCTGTGCGCGGCCCCACCTCGGGCCAGCATTGCCAGCCTGGCGCCGATATCGGCGGAGCCGTTGACATTTGTCGGCAAAATTGGGCCGATTTTGCCGCCTTTCAGCCGATGTTGGTCTTTCACCGGCAACATGGGGCCGAGTTATCCGGCCTTCTGCCGTCTTCCCGCCGATATCGGCTTAGCCGATTTCTTTCACCGGCAACATTGGGCCGAGTTTGCCGGCGTTTTGCTGTTCCTCCGCCGATATCGGCTTAGCCGATGGCTTTCACCGGCAACATTGGGCCGAGTTAGCCGCCG
The DNA here is from genome assembly GCF_013339695.2 of Rhipicephalus sanguineus. Taxonomy (NCBI): domain Eukaryota; kingdom Metazoa; phylum Arthropoda; class Arachnida; order Ixodida; family Ixodidae; genus Rhipicephalus; species Rhipicephalus sanguineus. The sequence continues at coordinate 106,130,626 of NC_051179.1, read as the reverse complement.
TTATGCCGTACTTTCGCCGACATCGGCCGAGCCGTTGGTTTTCACCGGCAACATTGGGCCGAGCATGCCGTCATTCTGCCGTGCTTCAGCTGACATCGGCGGAGCCGATGGCTTATCGACGATGTTGGAACTTTCTTGTCTCCCTTCAGACAGTTATACATGCCCTGTTGAGAACTTCCTCCTGCGTCGCGGCGCTCCAAAATTCCTCGTCACCGACAGAGGTACAGCTTTTACGGCAGAGCTAACGCAAACCATCTTGAAATAGAGCCATACAAGTCACCGACGGACATCACCCGCAGGCGAATGGCCTCACCGAGCGGGTAAATGAAACCCTCGCCGACATGCTGGCAATGTACTGTACGTCGAACACATGACATGGGACGCCATAATATCTTCCGCACATAACCTGAAGTTAACACGGCAGTGTAAGAAACGGCGCACATATGACGTCGTTCAAACTAGTTCACGGAAGCCCCTCAACGACGCTGGACGCCGTGTTGCCGGCCGTCAGTGACGAGAATAACCTAGACGTTGCGCTCTACCTTTAGCCCGCCGAAGAAGCCCGGCAGCTCGCCCGCCTAGGATACAATGGTAATGCAATAGAGCATTAGGCGCTTGAATATTTGTAGCTTAAGCTGTAGAATACCGCTACATGGATTGCTGTACTAGCGCAAATAGCAAAGTTCAAATATTGTACCGTGCTAATGCCGCACGTACGACTCGGGGCGCGAAGTATCGCCGACTGAATAGCTTGCATTCTCTTATTCGTTTCTGCTATGACAATGACTAACAACTATCACTAGCACAGTCACTTTTCTACCAAAAAAAGGTGGTCTTTAGAAGAATAACTCACTGAAATTAGATGGCCACTTCACTGAACAGTTGTTGAACGCTATCAAAAATGTTGAAACATTATAACACATACCATTAACTTCATGGGCCAAATTCGAAGTACTTCTGTTTCGTAAATGTTTTTGCCACTGCTCGGCCGACTTCGCTAATGTATCCAGCATCAAAATTCACCCAAACATTCCCGCACGAATGCTTTTAGCGGAAGAAGGTTTATTTGAATATTAATTCTAAGCATAAATCGAGCCCGTCATCATATTTATAGCGCTATATCCTTTCAGCCGCTGAATGTGTGCCGCCAGCGCTCATATACTACACGGACAGTTTCCGATCACTGTGTTTACACATATTTACTCACGCGCGTGTTTGGGTGAAGCGTAACAAGCGCATTTGCTTCAGTGATGTCACATAATTTTAATTATGAAAATAGTAAAAGCTCAGCAAGGCGTGTTGCTGAGCTAGTTGGTTCATTACTTGAGAAAAATAGGTATGGTGCAAAAAAGACCGGGCGAAGTGAAGGCACGTTTTGTCGTTTGAATGTTTACAAATCAACAAGCCCGCTGACCATCTTTAACGAACTGACAAACACGTGTTTGCCACGTGTTTGTCAATTCGCATTTGCACGTCGTTGCCGTCCATTTTGCGACATACATATCTTTTTCAAGTAAAAATCTCGCTCAACAATTGCTTCCCACGTGCTTTCAGAAACAGTCGCATAAAATTATTATTATGGCACGTGAAATACGATGAAAAATGCGGCTCCAACGTGGTGTACGCAAAGTTTTCATGCAGCGACATGTGGCAACAAGTGATGCATTGAAAATTCGACGAACGCCTTTCTCAAACGGCATGCCCATAGACATGCTGGGGGGATCGCACACCATTGTGGTAGGCTGAGCCGTGCTTTCAAGAAGGGAGAATTCGCATTTTTTTTTTCGTCTTCTTCAACCTCTACCCCCCCCCCCTCCCTCCCTTCCCCTCGTTCAGCGTCATTGTCGCGAAACTCGCTTGACCAGGCAGGGTAGGGTAGCCGTCCAGGCGGAGGGACAATCGTAGCTGCGGGAGCAGGTTTTTTTCACTCCGACCAGCAGAATTCTTCAAGAAGTGCGGTGTATGGACATGTGTGGTGGAAAGTCAAAATCGTGCACGAGACGGATACGCGGCAGGATTCCGGCATTGTTTTCGGCAGAGATCACCGCAGCGAGGAACCAGTGGCCCCTTGCTTCCATGCTCACCTCATATAAGGCCGCGTGTTCACTGCTGTTACGTGTCATCAGATTTTTGTTCTCTTCTTATCGCGTATTCTCTATTGACCATCGTGTTTTGTGTATTCTGATATGGTGCGCTTGCATTCTTTTATTCGGTCGTGTTTTTAGCGATCCAACGGGCACACGTGAGTGGTTCTATGCACGATTCCGTTCTGTTACAATCTTACCTTTAGATTAGGAATGCGTGCGTGTCTATCTTCTTTAGATGTAGAGTTCATGGGATCTTGTGGTACCGCTCGCAATGTTTCTCGCGTCGCGTGCAGCAGTTTATCCATCTTTTTGGCCCTTAAGATATCAGTGAAAAAATTGCAATTCCCGCTTAAAGGATAACGCTAATTTAATTGCCAGTCATGTGTTGCGAATGCCTACCGTTCCTTGGTGAACCTAATAAACGTGGGGAGGGGGAGGTGCTCCTCTGCTCGTAATTAGCTCACGCGTATACACAATATTCTAGTCTAGTTGCCACTCTTAATCTCGCTTTTTCGGCAAGCCGCCTAACATTATCTTTCTTTTCTTCGGGTCCGTCTTTAATCCTACTTTAATGCTGCCTTCGTTTACATCTCCAGAATTTTTTTCGTGATTCGGCGCCATCGTTACTGAAAAGCGCGATATCGTCCGCAAAACGCAAGTAGCTTCGTTAATCCTTATTCCTATTTTGGCCCGTTCTAGTTCTTTCAATATTTATAGTGAATGTGCCGCGCATAACGTTGAAGAGATTGTAACTCTTTGCATAGGCGTGCGCACAGTGGGGCAGGGGGGCGGCCGGCCCCCGTAGTCACTTAAGAAGAGGTGGGCGCAAGGTCTGCCAAACACATTGACTTAATAGGGAGGGGGGGGGAGCGCCGCGATGAACCTTCGCCTCCCCCCCCACCCCCTCTGAAGGGGAACCCTGCTCACGCCTATGATTTTGCGCCTGATCCCATTCTCGATTAGGATTGTCCTGCTTTTTTTTGAGGAATACGGTGGCTGTGTGGTTGTTTTAGATGTTGGCTACGGTATCTATAGATGTTTAAATATTCCTTTATGGCATAATTATTCCGGAACTGCTGGCGTGTGTTCATATCTGTGAATAAATTTGTGTTTATCACCGTGCAAATGTGTTGCTCCTTAATTTCTCAGACGCATGCGTAGTTGGCGCAGCAGGCCTTTCATCAATTTAGTTTTGTTTGAGACAATATTGACTCGTTCTCGGCCTTGCACGGTTCGACAGAATTGTGGGTCTTAATCGCACACTAAGACATCAGTGGAGCAGTCGTTAGAAGCATTTTTCGAATATGGCACCAATGGCAGTCGATGAATGTCGTTGGGCCGCGAATAGTATATTTTAGCGCTGCTGACTTACAGTACGGTAACCACAGTAATACCGAACTGCCGTGGTCGGCACGCAGACATTTTACTTTATAACACATGTATCAGCCTGCCTGATCAGGTTACTTTACGCATCGAGCAACTACCGCCTGTGTCTCCATATAAACTAGCTACGTGCCGACCACGACGGTACAGTACTACCGTACTTAACGCACGGTAAGCCACCACTGCTAAAACATAATAACGGGTGTAAACGGTCACGCCGGCGGCTATCCGACGTCGGCGGGGCCGACACCGCGCCAGCATCGGCTAGCATACATAGGCCCAATGACGGCTTGCCATCATCGGCTGAATAACGGCAGGCCCGTCTCGGACCGACGCTGGCTAGCCCACGTCCGCCCGAAGCCGGCAAGCCCGCATCGGCCCAAAGGCGGCTAGCCGACGTCGGGCCGATGCGGGTAAAAGTAGCGCGAGCGTGATTTGCCGACGTGGGGCCAATATCGCTGCCGTCATTTGCCGACGTTGGGCCGAGATCGGTCCAATGGCGGCGTGCTGCCTGGGTCTGCATCATCGATGCACACGACTGGACCGTATCCTTTGATATACAGTCTTTTGGCGTTCCACGGCTCGGTAAGACAGAGAACGTCAACCGCAGTAAGTATGGGGTCCCGTTCCACATCGTCTACGCAGGCACGCAAAGATCGAACGTTGAGTAGGGCAATGGTAAACTCGTTGGTACAGTGAAAGTCTTCTGTATATATTGACGTGCAAACGCAATAAAATATGGTTGTTAGCGCCGTGTTTGTCTCCTCTGGTCTTCGTCATTGTTGTAGCGCTGTTTCTTCGTTCAAGAAGCAGTATGTACCAACCAGCCCATTTCAAGACGTTAACACGGTTCATTTCAAGTACATCGGGCTCTTCACCCCACCTTCCGCGCCTTCTACGTTCAACCGTCGTTTGTATGAATCTGCTAGCCACAGCGTGATGCAAGGCACGCCTGTACACGTACTCCCTGAAGAATTCTTATCTGCCTCCCGAAGTTCAGCGCTTGTTTGGGTGGATGTTGCCTTCAGTCGGCCATGGAAGCAGAATTTGTCGAATCCTCGGCTCAGAGGCTTGGAGACAGGTCCGTTTCTCCAAGGAATGCCTTTTCCTCGCAAACTTCGACCAAGCAGGAGGCCGTCGAAGACAAAAGCGCTTTCAGCAGGATGTGCGGCTGCCGTCGCAGACGACAGAGTTTATGTGGCGGCAGCTTTTGCCTACCCTTCCACGAAAGGCAAAACCAAAAACTTCGACGGCCGGCCAAGACCCTGTTCTACTAGGCAACGCCACGGTATCCAGCGACGCACAGGAAATTCTAAAGAAAGGGCCCAAGTTTTGTGTGCCACCAAGGCTTGACAAAGTGGAAATGCTCAGCCTAGTCCGGACCGCTGCGGGAAGAGCAACAAGTGACGAAGCTGACAGAATCCTACAAGAAGGAGTGGATTGCCTTCCATAGAAGATCAAAGCAGGACCTCTCCAGCTTAACAACGTCGTCAAGAATGTCCGTGAGGCCGAACTAAAGCTGGTTCTCGCCGACAAGGAAGGATGCTTTGTGGTGTTGCCAACTGCTACTCATAATGAGAAAGCAGAAGAAGCCATCAGCGGAAACTTCAGGGAGCTCGCCAACGTGAAACCATTGAAAGCGAAGGCAAAAGCTATCAAGTTATGCGAAGATGTCGGTCTCGCAGGACTAGCGAAGTCGGTACGAACGACAAAAGGCACTAACCTCTCCGTCTTTTCCCCGCAAAAACCCACAAGGACGGCTACCCGTTCAGAGTGACCGTGTCCGAGCGTGGTACCTGGCAACGCTCGAGAGAAAAGTTCCTTCAGAAGTCGCTCACTTTCTTCGACGTAGATGATGCGTGCTTAATCCGAAGCCCCAAAGTCGTCTCGAAGTACCTTCAAGGAGAGCGTCCGCAGCAAGTAAGCGCCTTTTCAGTTGACGTTAAGGACTTGTACTATTCGCTACCCCAAAACATCGTGCTTGAGAAAGTGAACGAGTGCATAGACGTCAGACTCTGCCCAGGCGGCGCTGCGAAAAAGACCGCCACCAGCGCCCTCATCGTAGCCCTGGCACTAACTGGGTAGTGCAAAGAGAGCCGCCCGCAAGCGAATGTGCATAGGCCGCAATATAACCTTCCTCTTTCGTTGGTGTCGAGGCGAGGTTTCCTGAAAATCGAGGACCTGGAAAGCTTCTTCCGCCAATTCACGCTTCAGAAACAAAGGAAACTGATCAAAGCGAACTGCGAGTACAATGCAAAATAAGTTTGAGTTATTCCCGCGCGCTGCAACTCGCAATTACAAGCGAGCATCACACGACACCGAGTTTGAGGCAAGCCCTCCGACATCCGTTCTCTAGAGCCTAAATGCGTTAAAATCGGGTATATACGTATGCCATAGCGATAAAGTACCTACATACACGATCAATTTACTTAGCAATGCATCTTACGATCAGTGGTACAAAACTCGGTTCATCAGGGGCGAATGGCTCCGGCGATTTTCGCCTTTTCAGTTGTATTCTCCCTTAATTCATCTCTCGCTTCCTGTGCATTGGAGTGTTTTATTACGCATCCTCAAATGGTCTCTTGATGGTCGTCCTCCGTTTGTATGTACTGCAAATGGGGATACGTGCGTATCCACTTTCGCGGGGTACAACCAAAGGCAAAACCGTGGCCTCCGAGATAGCTACGGCAACCGCGGAAGACACGGGCGAAACAAACCTGAAGGGGGTCACGAACAACATTCTGCGATTTACTTGCATGACGTACGTGGTGTTAGCTAGTTAGAAACAGAAGTCTGAGCCTTCAAAACGTACATACGTCCGCGATGCTGTGTTTTGACGACCAACTCGTCGCGGTGTGCGTATCACGCCTCTCCAGTCTGCCTCTAGCTGCTCACTTCGTGTTGCACGACAAGCACCGCGGTCAGAGCCTCTGCTGAGCTTCATAGTCAAGATCACCACGGTTTTGCATCAGGGCTACGCAAAACAACAGCAGAGCCACACATTTATGCCACCGGCTGTGCAGAAAGCGGGTACTTCGCTTACCCAACACGCTCGCAACGGCCCGTATCCAACGCTCTCGCCTTTCTTGTTCGTACGACAACTATGGAAATCGGTAAAACTGAACGTTGTTATTCAGTCTTTTACGTCCGTGGCAATTCACAACGCAACGGTGCGTCTTTTGCGGAGTTTCTTCGTAGCGTGCGGAGGGCTCTCGTCTGCTCCTGTTTTCGCCGTCGTTCAAGCGAGTGATCCAGCAAGCACTTCACGACGGCTCGGTGGCGCGTCCGACTAGCGGAGAGCAATTCACAGCTCTAGTTCTGAGTGCTAAATGCGCAAACACACGCGATATTAAGCTCAATCGTTGTTTCGCACTCGCTGGTTGCACCTGGTCCCATAGCAAACTGTGCGAGAAAGTCGGTCTATGCACTACTCAATACTTCTCCGACAGGTGGCGCCACACATCTTGGAAACTCCAGAGTATGACGTCTATAGCACGATATGGCTGCACCAACTTTCAGAACGCGCGTGGAACCCATACCGCGAAGTTTTTCGAGCTATTACGGTTTTATCTTGAGTCCACCTTCACATGTCATCGCGAGAGCTTCTTCGTACAACGTGAAGGTGTTTGCACAGGCTCACGTTTGTTCCCGATGCTTAGCGATCTCCTACTTGCGCGATACGACAGACGCCTCATGGCCAGCATCCATACGAATGACACCGTTAAGGTGTTCCGATAAGTGGACGACTTTCTGGTGTTCTATAATCATGACAAAGAAGACCATCAACATCGTGTTGCAAATATTTATGACGGATTTCGTTCTGAAATGAAGCAGCTAAACTTGACAATAGAAATGCCCACTAGCAATAGTTTAAAATTTCTAGATATGCAAATAGATTTCAGCAATGACCATGTGTGCTGGCGGTACGAGCCCCGTTCGCTAAAAGGTATACTTCCCTACACGTCTTCACATTCTAAATTAGTAAAACGTGGCGTCGCAAAATCCTGCTGGTTGGCAGCGCTTTCACGGTCTTGCTATCACCAAGTGAATGCAAGTTTTCAAGTGCAATTGCACACACTACTTAAAGCAGGTTTTCCTTTGACCTTGCTTTCTAATGTTGCTGAGAAAATGATGGGAACATTAAGATCACAAAGAAACAAAAAGAAAGAAAACGACCCCCATAGATGTACTGTGTTGATACCATACGTTCATAAACTGCCGCAGAACCTAAAGGAAGTGGCACAAAACTCTGGAGTTAAGATAGCCTTCAGCGTCCGTCATAAGCTATCCAGCCTCTGCAAGAGGATTAATAGTGAACAAGTACCAACTCTTTGCAAAAAGAAGCACGCGCAACAATTTGTTGGATGCCGAGGGAACGTTGTTTATCAGATCCCCTCACTTGCGGACGGTACTACAACGGCCAAACCGGCCGATGTATCAATGAGAGGTTATGTGAACATGCGTACTCGCTAAAAGGGTCAGTCAGCAGTCATCTAGTAGATCACTGTAGGAAATGTGATTGCGAACCAGTTTTTAAAGATTGGGAAGTACTAGGTACGTATGCAGACCAACGCCAACGTGAGATCTTTGAGGCTTATTGCATCCAGATAAGTGGAGAATGTTGTGTCAGCGCAGCGCCGCTATCGCTTCGCAAAAATGAATTATGTACCTCTTAAAACGCTGATTTTGCAATGTTAGAGCGATACCTTGTTCCCCGGTGTATATACTGATTGTGTTTCCCCTGTATATATTGACGTGCAAACACAATAAAATATGGTTGTTAGTCAGCGCCGTGTTTGTCTCTTCTCGTCTTCGTCCTTGTTCTAGAGCTGTTTCTTCGTTCAAAAACCTGAGAATTACAGCATATCTCCACAGCTGCAATCATATCTCATATCTTCAAGCTTGAAAGGATTTTCGCTTCTGTCGTCTGCTATTTCAAGTGACCTTACGAGAGAAGCGAGATCATCCGAGCATCATCCCGAGAACGATAGCAGACATCCGGGCTACAAGACATAAGCTTAAAAAATGCTGTCTTTGGCTGCAAACGTTTCGTGCAGGAAATAATATTGTGCAGACACAATATTAATGAGAACTAACAACGCCAGCGTCACGCCCCATGGTTGGCGAGTAAACGTCGCCAAGCCGGAGCTATCTTCGATGCAACGGTTTCACGGGGCGGGCTGCCGCATCCTTCGAGCGATGGCACTAAGCTGCGTGCGGTACACCAGAGTGGCATCGCGTTGTGGCCGCATACGCTGTGCAAAGCCCATGACCTATCTCCTACTGCGACAGGGAAAAAATAGCCTCCATATGAATCAGTGCACAGTTTAGTGCGGTGTAGTTTGGTGGGGTGCTCTCTTGCGAACAAGCACCATACGCATTTTACAATTTTGGGTACTGCCATTTACAACCAGTCTGCTTCGCAGGTAGGCATCTCATGCTTACATCTACTCTAGATTACGGAACAGCTATTTACTTTATAGTGATTCATCTTGCGTGACCGACAGACGAACAAGTTAGCACCTTGGGAAGACATAGAAATGCTTGTATGTTCACTGAACAAAAGGAGATTTTTCCGACAGGATGATTTCTTTGTTAGACACAACCAACTGCACCAAACAGTCAATTACGCCAAGGAAAGCATAGGGAATTTTAGTCATCATCTTGAACAGCAGTGCAATAACTATGACGTAAACTGAAAGGAATTAAAAAGGACGGAATATTATATTTTTCGTGCGTGGGATGCGACGCCACAACCTTCGAAATACGTGTCCGATGAACTCAGCTAGCGCAAAAGGCGCTTCCGCGTCCACTTAGCTGATGGTTTTTGTACATATAATCACTGGTGGTGTTAGCCGGCGCCACTCGCGCCAAGGCAACGAATGCGAATAGTTTTGAAAAGTTTTCATGTGGAAGTAGCAATCTTTGCCTCTTTCTTTTGCAAATACAGGCCATTTTCTGGAACTTTTTTACTTGTATAAGGTATGTGAAATTTTATTTGATCATGAAGTTACAAATAGCTTTTCTCACAGTCTTCTTGCTAGCATTCGTAGAGATCTATATCGTGTACCACTCAAGTGTCCACAGTGTAGCGAGCGCTATAAAAGTCGCCATGTCATTGTTAATATGTAATAATGCATATTAGGTACCTTGTAGCTGGATAAATGTTAAAGCATAAAAACATAACTTCAAAATTTAGCACCAATCCCTAATTATATCTAATATTAGTCAAAACAATGACCTACAAGTGGTGCTCATGCAAACAAATTAGTCCCTTGGACAGCGTTCATGAGGCATTTATAATATAGAAGGATAACCTCCATCATTTCAAGCAGCGGGTCTGATCGATCGATTCTTGTCTTTTGTTTGACACGACAAAAGTGCGACGTCACGGACGGTGACGTTATTTCGTCAAGATGTATGAACCTGTCAAAGAGTTCATGCATACGGAGACAGCTGTGACCGCTGGATACACGATAACAAATTCCACAAAACTCTTATTGAAATCGTGCACTGCAAACGACTCGCAGCACACATGTAATACAGACATAGACACACAGTACTATGCCTTGAGGGCAAGTTTATGTCGCAATAAAATATACACAAAGCAGAATGCGAATGCGAAAACAAGCCTCGCCATCTCTTTAAGCTGATTTTTCTACTCATGCCGTATAAATAGATAGTAGGTAGGGCGTTACCAAGTACCGATCAAATTAAATGTCAATCAAGAGTAGCTTTGGCTGTCACCTATCTGTTATAATATAAAATATAGCTAAGAATGTCATGTGCAATTGACGTCCGCTGGTCAGAGTGGAGTAATTTCGTTTCAAGTATTCCCGGCCCATAATTTTTGTGTCAAGCTTTCGTGAAGGAATTTTCATTAATGCAATTACAAATTTGCAAAACAGGATACACTTCATTGAACAGAGCAAATACTGACAAGCTTTTTCGTTTTACAAAACGTTTCTCTGAAATATTGGTGTGTACGTGTATGAGCTTGTGCAGGTATATAAGACGAGCGACCAAATATTCGCACAGCACTTCGAGCTAAAGGAGCATTCGGAGACAACAAAGGCGTCGGCTCTTTGAAAGGTATGACGTCATTTATTGTTAATGTGAAGGGGTGGTTAGGGCTGGCCCTTACATGTCTTAAAGTATAAATGCAGTTGTTGCTTGGCTTTAGCAGACTAAATCTTCTCTGCGACACCCAGCGCAATTGATTTCTTAAGTTTGACTGGCACAAAAAGCACACGTCATTCGTACAAGGAAACAATGTAGGCTACTTCAAGTTTACCATTATTTAAGGAATTAATATGAAAGGTTACTTTGGGACACACATTAAAGTTTTCAACATCAGGTGATATTTTTGTAAGAGAGCCATTGGGCGGTTAATTTCCAAGTTTGAAAGATGAGCGTTCGCAAAATGTACGACGTAATTAATAAATTTCGATTAATAAAAGTCGATTTGATAGGTTGACCTCAATAATTTCCTTGCCTCTGCGAAAGCGTCGAGATAGGGAGAAATGGGAGAGCACAATTTTTTCAGACTGAACAACGTTTCTAACAAATGGTGTGGCTTGTGGTTTTCCTGATGGTAATTTCTGACTACCAGCTTTGTAGTGAGGTCTTATAATCTCGCTTCAGAGCAGTTATTACAAAGTAATCCGATATTCGGGACGATTGCATTTTGGAGCACTTCATCCAGTGACGCAAGTCATGACCCAGAATTTTATGAATGCCTAGTTCTTAGTTTTACATTGACACAACCGCTTGATCAATCTTAACCACTGATATAGAGCAGTCAGTATACGTTCGTTGTAGCGGGGAGTTTTGCGTATAGGCTACCCGCTTTCCCTGAAACAACACTATTATTACATAAAGCTGCTTGCATGGAAAAAAAGAAGAATTACGAATACAAAGAAAGCATCGTGGAAACATCATACACCATACAGAAAAGTATTGCATGATGCTCATCAGGCAAGACTCTTGTTCCAATGATACCTCCGCGCCATCTAAAGAAGCACGTCATTGCTTTCGTGTTATACAACGAGAAATCAAGAAAGTATTTTTTTGCATCCGTGGCCATAACCAAGATGTACGTGTAAAGATGGGCAACATTTTCTACTTTGCTTAATATTTATAGAAGTTTAAATGCTGTGCTTTTAAGAGCCAAAACAACGATATATTTGTGGCGCAGGGCGTAGTCAGCGATTATGAATTAATCTGGGGCTCTTTCTCCCGCAAGGAAATGCGGGTGCTCTCTCATTTCGGCTTCATCAAAAAGCAGTCGCCGTGTTCAGGAATTGAACCCACGTCCTCGGCCTTAGCAGCGCAATATTATGGCCGTTGAGGTACGAGGGTGGGTCTGTTCGACGATATAAAACATACGGAGATGTGAAAGCATCAAAAACATTGGACTTGATCTGATATAGCCGTGACAAAATTAGCGCCCTTCATTTTCAATCTCCAGTACTGCCAAGGAGGAAAACATGCAGCTGAAAGTTATCCTCGTGGGCTTGACCATCTTCGGTCTCATTGTTGCAGGTTAGTGTTCTTTTTCTTAAGTTACGAGAAGGTTAGAACAACAAGGAAGGTTCCAACAGCCTTCTGAAACCACGGACATTAGCTTTGCAATGTTGTCTGTGCCTTCTGAGCATTCGTTGTACCTTGTAAATATAGACATCGTAGAGAAGCAGCGTTAAAAAATGGAAGATTGAAAAGTATCTCAGTTTGCTTGTAGACTTTTTTTGTAAAACTTAAACGAATTGCCTGAGCCTATACACTCGGCACCGCCGACGCCAGAATACCTCTGCGCCCTAATATTCCATTAGAAAGTTCGCAACCGTCGGAGAAATTTATTTAAATTTCCATGCCGACTTTACGTTTTTAGTTCCGGTCTACTAACCCACGCTAGGATACTGTGATCATATATGAACCATATGATTGCGCTGTGCTTGAGGCGCTAAACAAATGTAAACTGATAACACATTCTCTGTAGGCTTCGTTCCATTTTGTGAAAGTTGAATGAAAGCCACCATGTAAAGCCGATACCATGTAAAGGACACCATATAAAGCCGACACGGCGAAGAAGTTACCCAAAGCAGTGGCACAGCATTTTAATGTAGCAGGTCACAACTTTGAAGATCTCAAACTTTACATACTTCAGTCAAACTTCCGGTCCCCAAGAGACAGAAAAAATGCAGAGTCATACCTTATTCACAAATTCAATACACTCCAGCCAGCAGGTATTAACGTTTTAAGGGGGCTCATGAATCTATTTGGTATGGTACATACGCAACGAAAACTAATGAAATTTACGCCCTTCTTCTAGGAATTTCGAATCTACTATTCTTAAAATGCCCCGTGCTTCCACTGCCAATCATTCAGCAAAACGGATACCCTCCTCTCTCCCTCGCCCTCCCCCCGCTTCTTGTTCTTTTTTTTGCCTTTCTTATGATACGCAATTCGTCACGGCGGCCTCTCCCCTCTCCCCCACCCCCTTCTGGCAGTTACCCCCCCTCTCTTCTGGTGGAGAGGGCACGAAGCATATACACACGATAACTAAGGAAATCAGTTGCAGCCTAGAGGAAGCCACTTGTCAAAACATCGGCTCGTGCACCCACCACCTGTTTACGACTTTATTCATCACCTTCTTTCCTTGTAGTTTATCATTTCTTGCACTTTCCCACAGAAGGTTGCGCTTCTTCAAGGTGGATTGCGAGTAGTCATTTTGAATGAAGATGCTAGTCGCCTGGAATTTTTTTGGCATTGTGAAGTATTTCTTTCTTTTCACAGAAACTCCGTAGATATAATATTATCCGTTCCCTGAAATCATGCCTGCCTAACCTGTGAATACGAGCGACAGATTGCACACTACGTTTAGTTTATCATTAAATACACCGTTGATTACTTTATTTTTGAGTGTATCTTCTGTCTCGTTTGGAATTTCGGGTATACCTTGGATTACTATGTTTGAACGCCGGCTGCGATCCTCCAGATCTGTTAGCTTCTCAGCCTGGAATGTTATAATACGTTCAATGGATTGTAAACTATTGTTATCGTTTGCCGGATTATTCGTTGTCTCAGTGATCTGTGTCTGCATTCTTTCAAACATACCGTCAAGCTCTAAAACCAGTTTCTTTGTTTTCTAGAAATGCGTTACGAAAAGCAGTGTGTTCTTCAACTGACTGCTTGAGCATTTCGGTCTCAGTAGGACCAGGATTAACTTCAACATCGCCGCAAAGCAGCAGTTTACACACAAAGAGACATTCATAAGCCATAGCAAGAGATCGCCGTGGGCACGGAAGGACCGTAACACCACGATAATCACTTCGGAAGGAACTCGTATTGGGACCAACCAGCACAATCAAGAACAGGGCTCTAGTCAGAGCAGGGCTGGGCAAGGATACTTTGAAATTGTATCGCGATACGATACAAGATACTCAGACGAGAAGTATTTGGGATACAGATACAAGATACTGCAACACTGATTCTATCCGATACGATACATTCCAATTGTATCTTAAGATACTTCGATACATTCTCAAATTTGTTAATATATATGTATATCTATACAATGCAGCATTAAACGCCTATGCACACAATTGTTCGCTTGAAAATTGCGACCAATTGTGCTTCATTTGAATGAAAACTCTGTTAGTATATCAAAAGCATTGTAATTATTGAAGGTATACATATATATCAGTTTCATTCCGAAACAACTTATTGGTGTTGTTTTAGCTGCTTAACATGACAGCTCTTTATACATTTCGCTGATAGCGGTTCTTGCTTGTAGCTTTTGTAACTTAATGGGAGCTAGTCACTGCTCTGCTTGCTGACCAGCAAGCGGGTTGCCAAGTAACCATATGAACTTCTATAAGAAGCCTCCGCACGATGGTGCAAATACCGCTGTGGAGTTCTACCTTGCCGATAAACATATTACGGTTTTCGCAATAACGGATCACCGGACAGGTGTACGTCACCACGAACATGTGCAACCCAGAAACGTTTCAGACGCATTGTACAGTTGCGCAAAGCGCTACAGGACACCACCGCTATTCACATTATTGACACTTATACATCCGATTACCTGGCGATTAGCAACAGTAAAAGGAATCAGGGAAGCCTAAACAACGAAAACAAATATATCTAAGTAAAATAGAAAAGTGGTTTCGGATCAAACACAGCGAATAAGCAGAGAAACACGATACAGGAGATACCCCTAAGAGCTAATGATAATTGTGTTTTACGTCGAAAAAAAACCACGATATGATTATGAGAGACGCTGTATGGAGGGCTCCGAAAATGTTGACCACCTGGGGTTCTAAAACCTACATGTAAGCACACGGGCCTCTACCATTTTCCCTCCATCGAAATCCGGCTACCGTGACCTTAGGGACAGCAGTCAAGCGCCATAAGCACTGGACCATCGCGGCGGGTAACCCCTAATAGCCACGATATATAATTAAATTCAGTGCCTATGGAAAATGGCGCAAACCGACTCTTTGGGACGCTCATGAGAAAAACGGAGCATTTGGCATAACAGTGTTTCTCGCATATCTTTGCCAACGTATTTAGGATGGCGCCTAATAATTTACGCTATTGTAATGCAAACTCAAATTTGCTAATTTAGTTAGCAATAAGCAGAGTTATCGTTACTGTATACTCCAGGTGCGCCCAGATTATTATATATTTGTTCTCAACATCACCTTTAGATAACAGTAAATTCAAGTGGAATATAAGTATATATGCTTATATTCCACTTGAAGAAGAACAGCGACAGAAATGACGCAGACAGGTAAAACTAGGAATAAAGCAGAGAGCTTACATTGGCAGCACGTTAAAGGCATATTACAGTAAGCAGACCGGCAGAAAAAAAAAAAACATTATAGAGACATAGGTAATGTACGGGATAGAAAAGGACAGTTAAGAAATAACTTCTGCTAACAATGAAATTATGATTTTAAAAATTCTTTGAATAAAAGAAAAACAGACGTAAGCCAAGATAGCGTCTGTTAGGTGAATGCCTGTTCTGTTAAATCCAGGATCGGTACCGTTGGTGCTAAGCTGTTGCAACTGCTGGACACACTCACTCCAGTTCTCGCTAGCCTTCAGAAGTCTGTTGCTTGAGAACACTAGCAGCACCACCATGACTTCACCGTCGACAAGATTTATGGTTGCATAGCACCACGCATACAAGTTGCATAAAACAACGAATGCGCTGCTCTAGTTTCAGCCACGGGACTGACTCACCACCTGTGATGTCAAGCGCAGAACTACCGTTACGTCGACGGCAACAGTGACTTTTCTCTCCTCCTCTCTGTCTTTCCTTCCCCCTCCCCCCTCCCCCAGAGCAGGGTAGCCTACCGGGCTCAGCCCTGGTTAACCTCCCTGCCTTTCTTTCAACCTTATTCTCTCTCTCTCTACATCCACGAGATCCTTCAAATCGCCTAAGTGTGAAAGCCACGAGAGGCAAAGCAACCCGCCATTTTTGCATTCTTCAGACTTCGTAACGAAGGCTCACACAAGAGGAACTTCGACAATGACTTTACAGTGGCATCAGCATGTGTGCGAATGACGCCGCACGCATTGAAAGATGCGGCACAGGAGAGTGGCTAAGTGCCAAGTGTCATGGCACTGACAAAACTAAAAAAAAAACGATTAAACAAAAGTTCGGCTGGGCGCAGACGTTCGCGCGCTTGTCTGTCGAGACGACGCGAGGGCCACCTCGTAACTCTGCTTAACCAATATATAGGGACGCTCAGAGCTTATCGCCTATCCTCGCTGGAAACCTCTTGCGGAAAGATAAAATAATTCACTGCCTTTAGTTTTATTCCGGTGACTTAGTGGCAGCAGCATCAGCTTGAGAAGCTCGAGCTCATCCAAAGTTTATTGCTTCGTATGGTGGTGGTGCGGTCGCAGTATCTTGTATCTTAAGATACACGATACATTCTTCAATGTATCGGAAATACAGATACAGATACTAGTTTTGCGAGACGTATCGCGATACAGATACAAGATACCCAAAAAGTATCTAAGTATCGAAGATACATGTATTTTCGATACTGCCCAGCACTGAGTCAGAGCTATGGCAGTTGCGGGTGCACCGTGCCCACAGAACGCAAAATCCTGCTGTGCTTATTTTATATGCTCCTCCACCGATGACGTCACAGCACTGCGATTGAAAGGGATCGCTGGGAGCAGGATTGCGTCCGGAGATAGCGATGAGATAGGAAGCGGCATGTCACCGCGGATGGCATACAAGCGTGCATCGCAGAAACGATGGTCGACGTGTGGTTCATGAGCAGGGGTTCATACTGCGGCGAATCCAAGGATACCCTGCATGATGAAGAACAGGGCCCTAGTCAATGCCATGGCAGTTCCGGGTCCACCGTGCCCTGGCCTACTGTGCTGTGCTCATTTGTCTCACGCTTATGATTTTCTGTTCCATTGCGCGCTGCTCGTTTTCTAATTTCTTGTTGAACTTCCTTGGCATTCTTCAAGTTTCTCCCTGGTATACTGGTACTCGCGATAAGCAACGGAATACAGTTTCCACTTTTCGGAGAAGCGGTACAGTGCCGTTCATGAGTTCGGAATATCAACGGTATGCGCGTCATCCTATAGAACACGATCCTTTTATGCATTTCCTTTGGAAAGCATGCTGGTTCTCAGAACCTGGATTCACCAATGTTCTGCACCTGGAAATATTCAACGAACCAACATTTACGCTTCTGCGGTTTTTCGTTACTGTTTAGGATTTATTGCGTCAACCAAGAACGAACAATGTGAACTGTAGTGCCTTGAAAAGCTTCACCCCGGATAATCTTCTTCGCGTGATCATTGGTGTAGCTATTGTAATATGAATGTCGGCCGTGTTATTGATGGCTTATTGCACGTCTTGAGTCATGCTCCGTTTCTGCTTGCTTCTGATTCCAGAGAGCGGTGCCATGGCTGCCAGCAGCAGTGCCAACGAGGCCGAAGCCAGGGCTGAGCCACAGTCTGCTGAGCGCGCAGAGGAAAGTAATGCTGAGGAGGCACGCATCAGTGGGGCGTGCCTGGAATCACTGTGCGGGTAGCAACCTGACGCCAGAAAACGGCACGTTCGAACGAGAGTCTCTCGCGTGACGCGAATGAATGCCTTGAAAGGATTTGATGCTTAGTCCAGGAATTCATGCATTATCCTAGTGCTGAAAACCTATACTTTTGAATCGCTACACAACGCATGGTATCATAGAATAAAGCTTTTTTTCCAAACGAAGTGAGATGTCGCTTAACTTGCTCTTCGTGCTCTTTCTGAACTTGAGTCGAAATACTCAGTTTTCTATGCAGGGCTTGGAGCGTCCTTTTTTTAACCCGACGTTCCGTAGACTGAAAGAATACTTAGGTCAAGGCCTATGCTGCACTGTCGAAAGTTAAAGAAACAAAATTACAAGAAGCCAGAACACTCACTGGTTCTTTAAGTGTTTTTAGATAGCTAATGTATTTTCATAAAAGCTGAACGCAGTCATAAATAGGGTCTAATCGATTCTGTGAACGGCATATGTATCTAACTATCATGGCGTATAACATGGCACTCAAACACACGGTCCGCGGGCCGCATGTGCCCATGGCTTCACAAAGAATGAAGTCTTGTGACGACGCGCACACATTCTAAATATGTCAGAAGAATATGACAGTTGCGCTCTAACGCGTTTCGGTTTCAGTTTCACCGATGAATTTGGCTGAATTTCATACTTCGGAATTATTATTAGAGGCTGCTTTTTCGAAATGTCAAAGCTGCAATGGGTTCTTCGCATTAAGGACTGCAATTTTGTCATTTGACATAGTCGCCTCACTCTACTAGTTAAATATGTATTAATTTACGTTTCTTAATTGCTGTCCCAAATGATGTCTTTATCCATCTTAAGATGTCTGCGGTTACAGAGGAAGTAATTGTGAATGCATTGAAATATATGGCATTCCCCTGATTTTTGAAGAATTAGACATATTTGATGAAACACCTTGTATGTAGCTCATTATTCCGGCTATTCCAATGGTTAATATATCACCTGTTCTTCAGTAGCGTTGAGTCAGCGCTACATTTGTGTCTTCGGGCCTACGTGTTGACAAGATGCCGAAAGTGCATCTGTGTATCCCACGAGAGCTCGCTTGCTAGTACGTGTTTTTACCGTGGACGCTTGCGTGCTAAAGCGAGAAGGTTATCAGAAAATATACTAGTAAAATTGTAATAATAGTACTTATAACGCCTCCACAAAAGTAGTCAAAAGCATTTTTATACCTAAAGCAACCTATATATCTAAAATACCTGTACATATATCGCAAACCTTGGAACCAACGCCTTTGGTTGGCGCATACAGGTTTTTCGTCTGGGAGTGGTAGCTGGAACTGGTCTTACGAACACCGTAGGCCGTACGGAGCTCAAATATTGAGGTAGAACAAGTTTCGACAAAAAAGGTCTTGCTTGCTATTGTACTTGTAAATGAACAGTGCGCGTGGCAGATCGAAACGCGTAAGAGGTGTCGTTTGAGAAAAGGACCTCAACCTCGACCGCAGATCCTGGTGACTGTGGAGCACTCTTAGCGTATCATGCCAAGGGGATCACGACACTAGGTAGTCTGTGTACATTCGGCTAGCTCATATGGCTAGCAGAATGTACAGGCTAGCCGAAGTACTTGGGAAATGCTGAAGAAGCCCATTTAGAAAGTAAGTCATTCATGCAACTCCGAGCCATGCAATAAGCCACGTATTTGGCTTCACTGATTATAAAATCAGGCTAACAGGACTGACTGCGCTTGTAGCGATAGCTTTTCCAGATCATAGAGGAAACACTTGTGGGATGGTCATGAAACGTGTTAATCATTTGCCTCAGATTGACAGGAAGGCAAGCTTATCCTTCCGTATTGAGTCTGTAGCAGTGCGATACGGAATTTTGAATATTGTACTTTTCCACAGCTGACGGACGCGGCCATCAAAAGTACGTGGTGAACTGCTTAGTATTCTAATCCAATGAAAAATGGTGGTTAGAAGTGCAAGGTCCGACGTAACCAAGGAGCTCCATAAAGAATTTCGCTTTCGAGTCGTCTTAGCGAAATGCATAAGGGACCATTGGAGTCTTTTCAGTACAGTGACCGCATCACGCCCAATAAGGAGTCGACCGTTGAGAGTGAATTACACTATTTTATAGCAAATACATCTTACTACGATTTTCGATGCGAAAGCTTTGCATTTACCTACGTTAGTATGATTACAGTAATTCTGTTAAGCATGCTTTCAAACGGCCGGGAACAAGTCAGGAGAAGTTGATCTATTAACGTAGGGATTTAAATATGCTGAAAAAATGAAGAAAAGACAACTCCGCACAACCTACGATATATTTCATATCACCGTCGTGCATCCCTGTTTGACACGCGCTCTGAACCTTTTTATTTCTTGTTTAAACTTCAAATACTTACGACACGCTTACACGGCAGCTGCTGAAAACCTCGATTTATTCAAAAGTTGTTGCCTCTAACGACCATTTATTTGATTTGAATGACATCACCCCTCGCTTGTCACGCGTTTAAAACTCCGAACAAAGGAATTGAATCGAAGGAGCAGGCTTGGAAACCGAACACATGCAGCACGCGGCATACGTATATTGCGCTTTAACGCAGACACGGTAGCCGAATGCCGATCGCTGAAATTAGTGATTGAAAACGGGCCGGAAAGACATTTGGAGTGCGCCACGGCCATTGAACCGTCGCGAATAGAAATCGTCGCCATACATTCAGATGTACACATTGATGGCTAGCAGACGACACCCCGAGCAATCGACACTGAACGTGCTCCTGAACGCAGCTCCGCTCGATTTCGCTAGGCATTTTGCTTGAACATTCAGTACAAGTTTCTTTATGAACTTTCCCATTCATGTTTCAATAACTCGAGCAGGACAGGCTGGCCGGTAGCGTCGAGTAGCCTTCACGCAGCGAGCGCACGCGCGAAGAGCGGCACCCGAGTCCCCTCTCTGACGTCACACGCGACAGGGCGCCAGTCAAGGATCTCGAGGCCAATACGGTGAGCGGCGCGTCGTGCGAAACAACATAGCCTAATCTATATAACGTTGGTGCGAAAGGTGGCTCGTACTTGGCTTATAATAAATACCTTCGGCCCTACCAAAGCGATGTTAAACGCCGCTATTGACAAGCCTATGCACTCTGCTCACAGCAATATTAGGAAGCTTTAGCTGGAATGCGCAACCAGGTAAGCAAAGAACTAAACAGGTGCATTCCACTTCATCGAAGAGGATTGGAATGGCGAGTTTAGTTGGCCTCCAAATGCGTCGGAATCACAGCTGTCAATTTCCGACTGCTCCGAGGAGATTGTGCACGTGGCACGGTCAGTCACAAATAAGATATACATCCGACGGAGTCACCTTTCCCCTGAGCGTCTGCTCTTTGCAGCTTTCATACTACGCGCTGGCGGGACCGGCATGCCTTGCATGATTTCCGGTTTTTCCCAACTAATACGTCACGCGAAGACAGTATGCTCGGCTAGGTATTGGTATCGGTGTTGCGCTTTTTTGCTTATTTAAAATTATTCTCCAATTTGCCGAGTATTTCTGCTATCGGGCGTGTGACAGGAGCCTCTCAGGAACATAAAACCTTCATTACTTTGACATGGCAAAAAAATCGCCGGAGTTGGCCTTTAAAGGGCGAAGACCCAACCCGCTGGATAGCATATTCTTCGAGTATTGGACCTAGTTTACTGTGTATAGATAATGTAAGGAAGCAAGAGCGGCACTCGGGCGCTGGCGCGAGCCGGGCTACCGCGAAGAGGAGAAAGAGGAAGTTGAGAGAATAGAACAGCCGGCCTAGTCAACAGGCGTTGTGTCTATTTCTCTGTGTCTTTCCTTTACAATGGCGCAGTCTACGCAACACGAACCGTAAGTGCGTGTCCTCGTAGGTCATCGGCGCTGCGGGCCTTCCATCGAAAGAAAGCCCACGATCATGCAGCCCGCGTCCCAGCTGCCGGAAGAACCTATGCCACCACTCAAGGACGGCGTCCAGGCCTCCTCGGTGGCCCAAGGGCAGGCATATCCCGGCGACGCCAAGACAGCGCACGACCTACTGTTGCCCGGGAACGCCGTTCACGCTTCCTGTGGCGACGCCGTCTCACTCAAGATTCCATCAGCGCATGAGCCGCTTTGGGATGCTGTACAAGCTCTCTCCGATAAGCATCCTGCCGCCGTGAGTACCGGAGCCGCTGTATCCTCCGCAGAGGCCGGCCCTGTCTCTCCATGCGGATTAACCGACAGCGCCGCGGAGCTGCTGCGTACCATCAGGCAACTCCGCATCACGACTAACGCTTTGGCAGCGTCGAGTTCCAAGCTGCCTCCTGCCGCACTGCCAACACTGTGCGCCATCATTGCCGTGTTGGCTGCGACCGCCTCACAAGATCTTGAGGCCAAATCACCCGAGAACCGCCGAGAGCTCCGCTGCGCCCTGACGCGGCTCTCAGAGCAACTGGGATGCTTGGCGTGGGCACACTCCGGATTTTCGTCTGCCGTCCCACCATCGGCGGCTGCCTGCAAACTACCGGTGTTCCGCGGATTCCAAGACGACGCGGTCCGGTGGATCAAGACCATCAACTCGCTCGGCGATCACCATGCCTGGACGGACCAGCAGAAATGGCTAGTAGCCATCGACCGCCTTCGCGATGCCGCCAAGGCATGGCATGCCTACGAAGGCATCAGGCAACAAACCTGGCCTGAATGGTGTGCCGAATTAACAAGTCTTTTTCGTCCCCTTTCGAATGCATTCGACCCTATCATCTCTGACCCACTATTTACCGCGGATGGGCGCTGCGATGCAACCCACTTCGACTGTACAGGTGTGCCCTGCAGCTATTGCACAGAGAGAATCGCAGAAGGCCACGCGGCAGACACCAGCACCGGCGGCGAGCAGGGTTTTCCGCCACAGCGCTCCCATTCCACGATTCCCATTCCCAATCCAGTATCATCACCATAGACAACGACCATTCAAGCAACAACGACCTTACATTTTCCGACATTACATGCCCGAGACCAAGACCACCTCTACGCCACAAATGGCGACGACGCAAGCCCTAAGCTCATCACCACTTCGGCACGTGGAGACACCGGCTTCTCTAATTGTCAACACGCTACCAGCTCAGAAGCCGGAGCAACGTGCGCGAAGTCCAGTGCAGTCATTGGCCAAATGCACAGATGGTCACCTTGCGCTGAGCAAAACCAAACTGCAAGAACCAGCGCTGAGCAAGAACCAAACAAGAGACATGCCAGTACAGCCCACGTGCGCCGATGGCCTGACTAATGGATTCCGCAACAAAGTCGCCGCATCCATGACTCCTCATTTGACGGTTCGAGTATATCGCAGACGCGCACCAGAAAGCACTTGCAGCGGCATTCCCATCCCTTTCAGCGATGTCTGTCTGATTAAGGCCGGAGAGGCAAGCATGGCTGCAGACATCCGAGACATTCCGCTGCGATCTAAGCGTCGCTCTTCTACGACCAAAGTACCTGAAGTTTTGTCGCAAACACAGCATTCACATGTGTGCGGCGCTAAAGTAGGGGACATTGATGACTCAGCAGCGCGGCAGCTTGTCCCGAGGTTGCTTACAAAGTGCCAGATGCTACCGTCGTCCGCTGCCGCCCACCACGTTAGGCCACAGCACGATCGAGGCCGTCAACGACCACTTCGACAAAGCCAATGTCGCCCCCCAGAATGCTCGTCAGCTTGGCCAGTCAAGTCGCGACCATCGCAACCACACCAGTCACACGACAACCTCCGCAACACAGCCAATGCCGGCCGCCAGAGGTATCGTTGGCACCTCTTCAGACCAAGTCTCTGCGTGGCCAAGACCGGCCGCCACGCAACAGTCAATGCCGCCCTCCGGAGCCGATTTCGCAGCTCGCCTTGCAATGCCGCAGTGTGGCCGAGTGTAAGGAAGCAAGAGCGGCACTCGGGCGCTGGCGCGAGCCGGGCTACCGCGAAGAGGAGAAAGAGGAAGTTGAGAGAATAGAACAGCCGGCCTAGTCAACAGGCGTTGTGTCTATTTCTCTGTGTCTTTCCTTTACAATAAATAAAATAGGTAAGTAATATATTTCGATGCGTTAGTACACCTTTTTTCTGTCATTCTTGCTCCAGTTAATGGATAAATAAATATAGAAGCAAAAACAATAAAACACTTAGGGTATAGCTGAGCTAGTTGGTAGGCATTCATGTTGAAGAGACAGGACGTGTAAACACGGACGCAAGAGAAAAGTCAAGAGAGTGAACAGCTGTATCTCCCGTAAACCACCACGCGCACCTGACTGATATGTATCGCGTCTTGCGTAGGAATGAGAAGATAAGTATGTTTGTCTACATTCTTTTCCGCCGCGGTATGGTTTTTCAGTTGTTAGCGGCGTTTCTCGAGTCTTGACTACTATGCTGTGTCCGTGTTTACACGCCCTGTTTCTTTAAAAGGCCCCAAAACAGCTTCTCGCCTTTTAGATGCAAAGAAGCCTTTGCTCGGGGCTGTGTTCGTCCTTCCATTGGCGACCGTCCGCTCGGGAACCATGTGTGCTGGCACGCGCTAGCGAGTTCGCGCCTGTGTAAGGGGCTAGGTAAGAGGCTGTGGCCTCTTCCCCTTACACTCTCTCAGCACTCATGTGATGGCGTCGGGGAACGAGATTCTGCAGACGCGCGATGAACGCACGTGCTCCCGCAGTGAGTGGCGATGAACCCGCGTGGCGCGCTGCAACAAGAGTTCGGGACGAGGAACAGCAACAGCAACTACAGTGAATTCATGGTGTGCTCCACTTGCAAGGACGCGTTAACATCGGGCAAGGTGCCCGTGATGAACGAAACTTTAAGTCGACCCATGCACTGCTTCGCATCGCCACATGGTTCCCTTTAGTGGGAGATGGTGTAATTTTTTGGTCCAATTTTTGACGCCAGAACGGTGATTCACGTGATATCATTTGGGTATATACTCTCGACTTGTCCATATACGAGAAATAACAGTTGTGAATCAAATCCCACGCGGCTTTGCCATGCAGTCGCCCACCCGTTCTTGCGTCTCTCGCATGACTATCATGCACGATGAATTTATTTAGCTCCATTTTGTGCGTTTGCGACGGCTCATGCAGAGTGTAGCCGACAAGCGCGAAATGCTGACAGGTTCAACGGTTTGTGCTGACATTATACGCGTGATTTATGAAGAAACAAGTGGCGAGGAGATAGGCCCTATAAGAAAGGTAGTGAAGGTCAGAACGACACCAATGGAAAAGGCGCCGGATTACATGATTCTTCGAACGGACAAACTCTTTGCAGTGGAGACAATGCAGCATTCGAGGAAAAAGGCTAGCGCGCTTCCACAGTTTTTCTACATCTTTATTGCGATAGCAATTATATAAACACTCTGGACAGGTTTTCACCGTCGCCGTCATGCTCTGAATAAAGTCCAAATCTTTAACATAGCTCCGCGCATCGTATGTTCTACCCGTGAGTAAAAGCTGGCGAGCGCTGACAGGGGCCCGAGCCAATAATCTAGGTGGTGTTGCCCGAATATGGAATAGACAGTAAGGCGCCTTAAGTAGCAAATATCTACGCTTTGTTGGTGCATGCTTGGCTAACAATTATACTTAAACCAACGGTAATTTCTTGTAAAAAGGGGCTCACCGTGAAAACTGTCTAGCGGACACAGTGGGTACGATGAACGTTTGTAGGGCAGTCGTATAGTGCACCTATTTTTTCTGGAAATACAATGGGGATAATCTTGAGCGTTTTTTAGTAGATATAGCAGCAATGCAAGTGGTTTGCGGCATTAGTTGAGTTTTGATAGAGAGCGCAATAAAAAGGGAGGAGTCAGAGAAAATACGCTCTCTGCACTGCGCTGTCTATTAAAATTTAAAGCATGCTCTAACGACAAAGCCGATCGTGCACCCTTCTGGATATGTAGCACCTGTCCTCAGCAGAGTATCACTTTGCCAACGGAAGTGAAATAGAGGGAAAAAGCCAAATTTATTACCTTTGTTGTTTACAGTATAAGTTTCTTCTTTATAATTTATTTCTTCCCATGGTATTTGAACGAAAAAAATTCGGCAGATCCCACGTACCGTGGGACTCGATGTTATGCGAAGCATGCGACGGGTAGGTGACTGTGGCGTAACTTTTTTTACTGAGCGACACGTTACAAAATGACGCTAAAGATTTCTATATATTTTATACGCACACATATATATATGTTGAAGAGTTGCATCTGTGTTATATAAGCAGTTGTTTACGGTTGGGTAACGCTGCCAATGACAACGTGGATATTACCAACACCACAAGCGGTAAGCTGATATGTAGTGCTTATACGTGTCCCGAGAACGCACGCGCGTTTCACGACCCCGTGTGCATGTGTGCAAGAAGTTCTTGACAGTTCTTGCACAAGGGCATCATCACCGTGATCAGTGAGCACCAGCAGCTGGTCATGACTTGTTATAGAATCCGGTCGTGACCGTGGTGAAGAGAGGTCCATATGTATTGAAGTATGTGGTATAGTAGAGCTGTTGGAATTCGTGGATGCCTCGGTCATTTCGTCGACAAATTTTCTGTCGACAGAGCCGGCGACATGTCGGAACCTGAAGCCACCTTTCACGTTGATGAGGCATAGGCCGTCGAGGCTGGTAGGCCCGGATAGTGCTACGTAGACCAAATTCAGTGGATGGTGTTTGTCCTATTCGTAGACTACCTGGGCGTATGTGGCCTATGTAGCCTAGTCTACAAATGGCTGTCAATCAATCTGACATTATCCTTGGTCAGCATGAGGCCATCGCCCAGCCTGTTAAGAAATAAAGAGGACACTTCGTCGTTCTGATGGACGAAGTGCACTTTACGATGCGGTGATGTGGATATCATATGTAACTTTCTTTATTGTATTCCTCTGGGGTCGAGCAATGCTTCAATATAGCTTGCTGAATCATAGGAATACAAACGTAATGTTTATTAGACTGCTATAAAAGCGGAGCCAACACTGGAACTACAGACGTCAATCTGATATGACGCCCGTATCGTAGGAGTACACATCGTAGGAGTCTCATGTAGTGTTTATTGCTTTCTTGTAAAATTAGATAGTCAGCACCACAACCACAATTGACGTTGCACCGATATTACGCCTGCGCAGGCTGTTTTTCCAAACCTATTTATAGACCTGGCGTGGCTCATTGGTAGAATACCTGATTGCCACGCCGAATGCTTGGGTTCGATTCCAGCTGGGATCCTAATTTTCATTCTTTCCATTCGTTGAGTCAACGCTGCGATGTTGGTTTTACTTAACTCTCTAGCATTTAAGTTACCAATGTCTGTTCTCGCCGTTCCTGGGTCGACATAAACTGTCAATCACCTGTGGCGCATACCCGTACACCGCGGCCTGTGGTAAACGGGTATGTGCCACACGTGTCTAGTGGAAAGGGTTTGACGACGTACACGACAGGATTTTAACGTTATTTATATCATGACCCGGCAGTCATATTCGTCAAATCTTCTTACCCTCCCATGCAAATTTTGGTCTATACCAAGTTAAGGAGGCGATCATGAGAGCGCCCAGACGTAGGCGGCTAGATAGATAGATAGATAGATACGTAGATAGAAACGCTCAAAGTGCCAGAGGTTCGCTAAGAAATGCTTCGCATTTAAAAATAAATTATCAAAAAGATTCTTGCTTTAAGCACTCCATGCGCGGTTGCATCACATATCGTGCCGCGCTGAAGTTTCTTGAATGGCTCGCGCTTGCCGCAGGGGCACTCACCTGCCTTCGGCAGTCGTCGTTCTGAGCTTCCACCACTGGAACAAATTTAGGATGTCTTTGTGAAATTCTGCAGAATGAACACAGCTGCCCAGCTCATCTCTTCATTCCTCTCGCTGCCGAACGTCGTGCCACTCTTCGTTATCATCTATACAACTCCTCTTTCAGGGCTTTTCCTTGCAGTTTTCAGGAGTGTACGCTATGAATAGTTTGCAGCGTACATTTTTTTGCCCATCATATAACGGTGTCTCTAGCATGTATTATGTGCACAGTAGCGTGCAACTGGAGCGCATCATGCCAAACATGGAGACAGCGAGAAACTAGGAGGGAGCGTCACGTGACAATGTTGAAGCTCATCCAGAAAATGTGTAACAGGAGCATGCTCGGAATTCTACTAAGAGCAAGGACCACAAGGAGAGAGCGGCGTCGCAGGAGTTTGGCTTGTGTACGCTCGGCCCGGGCGCTCGTCATTTTTTTTTGCCCATGAGCCCAGAAAAAACCATGTGTGGATGCGAAGCGCGGGGAGATGGGTAGCTTGAGCGGGAGATGGTGTAATTTTTTAGATGAGAAAGCATCTTATGCTTGGGGCAGTGTCCGTTCTGCGGCGTCCGCACCCATACTGCTCTCACGATACCTCCTCCCACCTGCTCGCGTGAGCGCGAGGAGGTGGGAGGAGGTGGCGTGAGCACTGCCTCCGCTTCGTTCTCCTCTCCAGTTTCTCTCTCTCCGCCACAGCTGTGCTCTCGTATATATTCGACAAAAGCCACTAAAACGTCGAAAAAGGAAGAAAACTGAGAGGCAAGAGCAGAGACAATGAACTCAGGGTTGGCACTAACAACTGACGTTTATTTCGAAAAAAACGCCTTCTCCTAAATCCGTGATTCGGTGGGGTGCTTTTGCGCATGCGCTGTACGGATTTAGGAGAAGGCGTTTTTTTTTTTTTCGAAATAAACGTCAGTTGTTAGTGCCGCCCCTGAGTTCACTGTCTCTGCTCTTGCCTCTCAGTTTTCTTTCTTTTTCGACGTTTTAGTGGCTTTTGTCGAATTTAAGCATGTAACAACTTGCCCAGCAAGCAACGCTTTTGAACTCTCGTATATACGCCTTGTGCACTGCCTATAGAGGCGCCACTGATACCCACCTAGTGGGCGCCGCCGACAGTGCGTGCGGGAAGCCGAGCAGACGACAGCGCTTTGCACAGCTTTGCTGTGAGGAAATGAATGACGTCCGCGGCTGCTATTTCCCCTTCGTGCGGGTGCCAGACAACTAATCCTGCACTGGCAGCTGCAGGAAAGGCGCGGGCCTCTACGAAAGTGGACTTGTGCACGATGTTTGTCACGAACGAGCGCTTAACTAAGCGCACGTGGCCGATTTCGAACGACGGCATGAAAGCCTGGCGCTGACGGCTCGTGCGCGACAGAGCGCGCGCATCGAAAAAACAAGTATAAAAAGGCGCCGGGAGCGCGCCCGCGGGCATCTTACCCTCTCCGCAGAAGACGCCACCGAACGCGAAAGATCGGCATATTCGAGAAAGCAAAGCCGAGCCAGCGGCGCCGTCTGATTCCGCAGACGAACCGGTGAGAGGTTCTCGCCCTTTCTCTAGCTTTCGCTGTGCTACGCACAGACGAATCATACGCACCTTCCCGAACCCAGGCGTGAGCCGATACAAGCAATGCAAGCGCAGCAAGCAAGCGCGGGGGGGGGGGGTAGAGTCAGGAGTAGAGGTGTGCACGGGCTCCGGGTAGCCCGAAAGCCCGAGCCCGACCCGGCCCGCGGGCCGGGCTCGGGCGGGCCGACGTACTTTCACCTCGTGCCCGGGCCGGGCTCGGGCTGCTTGGAGCTTTATCGGGCCGGGCTCGGGCTCGGCGCAAAGCCCGACTCAAGCCCGAAATATAGAGAATGAGCGGGAATGGTTTTCCAGCACGCATACAGCGCCTCTTCCGCGACCTTTACCGCTTTTCCTTTCTATTCGCCACTTTAAACAAAAGGGGAGCAGGTAAAGCACTGCCTCTGTTGCACTGCGACAAATAGAGAAGTAGCACCGCCTGAGCTAGTGACGGCGCCACGCGACTGTTCCGCGTTAGAGGCCAAATCCCATATGAGTGAAAATGCGCGCGACAGCGACGAGCGACCCGGCGTAGATCGCCTTCGTGCAAGCTTACGCTTGCATTGGCATACCCCATACACGTGACAGCTTTGGCGAGCGAACTCCATTGTTGCTGGCATGTGGCCCTCTACTTGTATAGCAAAAGTACCGCGAACAGTCTCTATTAGAGACTGTTCGTCGTGTGTCGTTTGGTCATATTCGATATGCTCAATAAAATGCCAAATTACCGGAAAACGATGTTTTGTTTTCGCAGCGAACCTTCAAAAAGCCGGGCCGGGTCGGGCCCGGGATTTTGTTTTCGTACGTCGGGCCGGGCCGGGCGGGCTCGCAGCCCTTTGCCGTCGGGCTCGGGCGGGCCTTCGACAAAGTCAGCGGGCCCGGGCCGGGCTCGGGCTCTGAAATACGGCCCGTGCACAGCTCTAGTCAGGAGCATCAGGAGTTAGTCGGCGATGAAGTTATGTCGTTCTAGTGATAGCATCGTTCGCTCGAGCGCAGAAGACGTGTTGTTTGATGATCTAGTGCTGTGAGTTAAGTATCAAGAGATGACAGTGACAAGTTTTGAAGAGGGTTGCCGAGAAGACATGTGATGACCGACTGCGGAGGAGAACGAACGTCCGCGTGGAGTGAATCGTCATGCCGGTGAATGTCAAAGGTGCGTCGCGCAGACCAGCGTAACAAGATCCAGCTATGAGGTGCAGCTCGTGGTGAACATCCGCTTTGTTTTGTTTACAAAGGTGACGTCTCAATCACTTCATGTTCTTTCTGAAGTCAACCATTGCTGCATTTCTGTTTCTGTAAACAATAAATATAGAACTTAGCTTGTAATAGCGCGGTACATGTACCGCGCTAGTACAAGCTAAGTTCATGGATGACCAACTCGCCCGAACTACAACACTTCTGAAATATAGAACGTTTGAGCGAAGTGCCCTGCACGGCGGTCGAACCGAACCAACGCATGCTCAGGCTGATAACTTTGGTCGTCTACCAGTGTCAACATGATCGAGTGCATCCAGCGAGCACCGATATGACAGAACGAAAGCATTAGAACAAGAAGCGACGTGTTAACCCGCACTATGACGAAGCGGCTCGTCTTTGCCAACGAACAGCGGCGATCCATTGCTTCCGTCGCTCTTGCTCAGGAGGCCTTGCGGTATGTGAGTAAAACCGTGTTCCGGGCGCGTTTTTGTAGGTGTTTGAGCACTCCACTCCACAGCAATTGTTATTCGACATCCCTTGAAGTTTCGGCCACCACACACACGACGAACGTTGCTTATTTCACTACGGAAACATGAACAACGCGGATACACACGTATACAACGACGTAGGAAACCACGGCGGCCGTCTGCTTGCTTTCCCGAGAACAATGATTGAGTTCGCCGCCTATGGCGCTTCCTTCGGCGCGCACTAGGCGTATAATGCGGCGCGCGCTCGCTCCCTTGCACTCTCCTTCGCAACGGCGCTATGGACGCTCGCGAAGCTGAATGTAAACGGCTTGCCGGCAAGCGTTGCACTCTCCTTCGCAACGGCGCTATGGACGCTCCCGAAGCTGAACGTAAACGGTAACGCCGGCAAGCGAATCTCGATGCTGCGAGGCTGCGAAAGCGCGCGTTCGCAACGGTGTGCGAAACGCCATGACCAACGTCAACGTGGGTGCTAGTTGCAGCGGCAGCGCCACCGCCGCGGAGCAGAGGAAGGATAGGGAAGCCGAACCTAAACGTCTGCGTCGGCAAGCGGTAATTCAAAAGCCTCGACAACCACCGTCTCATAAGTCACATAAGAGAAAGGGAAACTCGATGCGCACACCCCGCGATGCTTTCGCAACCCACCATCGTTGCCCGTAGGGGGAGATGATGTGTTTTGTTCTTGCGTTCTCGCGCTTGTGCCTTCCTCTGGCGTAGAATCAGCACTGTCTTTATCCAACTCCCGCTGCGTGGAACTGCCGGCGTCCGAGGTATTCGAATCCCGCACAGTCGCAAGATCATGTGCGTCTGCCTGTCTGCAGTCCATGCCATTGGTGTCGTCGTGGGATTCTTCAGCGAGGGAAGGAGAGCACGAGCTCCCCGCGTCAAGAGCCACAGAAGCAGAGACAGCCATCGGCCGCTCGAGCCACGTCAAGGCGCCGGAGGCGTCGCTGCTGCCTACTCGTCGCAGGAGATATTACACAGTTATGGTTTAGCGGGCTAAGCGGAACAGCGGGATCGAAATGCGCGCAGTACGCTAAACGATCCGTCGCGTTTACCGTACGCACGCTATTTTTCAGATTTAGCGTTACCGTGTTTGCGTGATTAAGGTTGTGTATATAAAACATGGTGGTGGTTTTGGACGCCAACTGAATTTAGCGTTGATGTGGACTGATTCATATCTTTCACAGCAAGCGACTGTGTAGAATGGCTCCGCTTTCCTTCAGGTAGCTTCGACGCCCGAGTATTACGGATAACCTTGCGTAATTTTTGAGATCGCCTCCTATTTCGAACGTCCCTAGGTCTAACTAGGAGATCGGTGTAAGCAAATCTGAAACGTATAAACTTTCGCATTTGGTGCGTGGTTCATAGCCATTTGCTTTTATTCTTACTAAAACATTCCTAACATTGCTGCGTGCGGGGATGCAGGCGAGCATTCTGTTTTTTTTTTCACTTATGCATTCACCCTCCTCTAGGTGGCGCCACTGTCCCAGCTTGGGCACGTAAACGTTATCCCGCTAAACTAAAACACGCTGTCGGCAACGAATGTTTGCGGTACGGTAACGCTATTCCCTTAACACCCGCTATCACGCTAACGCTAAACTATAACTGTCTAATGAGGCTCTAGTGAGGGGGGAGCGTAGGAGAGGAGAGGGAGGGGGAGCAGACGCGCATGCGCTGGCGCATCGCGTGGGTTGGAAAGGCTGCACCGCGGATGCAGCGCGAGGGAGGAGAGGAGAGAAGGCGACCGAAGAACTGCGTAAAGGACAAGAGTGGGAGAGAGGGTTTCCGCATGCGCAGTAACGGTGGTCACGCAGCACACCACCACCACCGGATTGAACTACGCCATACTTTGCTTCGCATCTAAAAAAGAAAATGAAACAGGAGCATGATAGGAGTTCTGCCATAAGCATGAGGAGCCAGCGGCTTCGGGGGAGGTCGCCTTGTGGACGCTAGGCGCGCTCCGTCCTGAGCTGTTTCTTTTGCCGCCATGGTTAAATGCCATGTGCGACAGTTCTCGATGTGAAACTTTTCTTCTTTTTATCGCGTCAAAATAAACCATCCTTGTGTTTTCAATCAACTTTCTGACAGGAATAAAAGCCACGTTCTTTCAAGAAAGAAAGCAGAATTCGTTGGCTCATAAGTGCAACAAATCAATCCCAGTGTCCAGCATACTGGACATGGTTCTCCCGTGAAAATCACTGTACATACCGTCTCCATTATTTTTTTTTTTTATGCTCTCTATATGAAGAGCATCAAAAAACGCCAGGCTTGCGCTGAAACCGCAGCAGAGTCACAGCGAAAGTTGGAAGAGCGGCGTTTCTAGAGCGTGTTGTAAGCTCCCTTCGGGCTACAATACAAGTACACTAGAAAGGTGCCCACTACGCCATAAATCACAATTTTTGTGAAGTTGGAAAGCACCTACTAAGCCATTATTCGTCATTCTGCGGGGAAGCGAGGCACCAGCTACATGTCTGTAAGGCATTATGTGCACTTTGTTGACGCGACGACTGATGACGATGAAGAAAGATGGCTCAGCCCTTTGTAATGGGTTGGAAGCTTTAAACGGCCCACCAGTTATGTAATTTGCATTGGGTGACGCCCGGTCGCTATTTCCCTCTCCCGTCATGCTGTATAACATACGTTGACGTGGGAGAGAGACGGGGGGGGCGAAGAACTTTACTGAGACCCCGAGAAAATGGATCATGTGCTTATGGGCTTCCTTGGCAACCAATACAAGTGCACTTGCAAGGAACCCACTACGCTATAAATCATTGTAATTTTACTGAGACCGAGGAAATGGATCATGCGCTTATGGGCTTCCTTGGCAACCAATACAAGTGCACTTGCGAGGAACACACTAGGCTATAAATCATTGTAATTTTACTGAGACCCCGAGGAAATGGATCATGCGCTTATGGGCTTCCTTGGCAACCAACACAAGTGCACTTGCGAGGAACCCACTACGCTATAAATCATGGTAATTTCTGAGAAGTAGGGCAGCAGGCACTGTGCCATTTTTCGTCATTCTACGGAGAGCCGTGGTACCTGCTAAACGCACGTAAGGCATTAGGCGCACTTTTTTGATGCTGTGCCTCATGACGACGAAGTAATATGGCAGAGCCCTTTGTAATGGGTTGGAAGCATTCAACAACCTACTCGTTGCGCAATTCGCATTGTGTGACGCCTGGTTACAGAATTCGCGTTGTGCGACGCTTGGTGCTTATTTTACTCTTCTACTACGCTATATTGCATATGCGAATGTGGTTCCTTCCCGACATAACGCCTGTATAGGACCTTTTTGCAAAGCAATTTCAAGCACCGGCATGGCTCAGAGGTTGAATACTGGGCCCCCACGCAGAGAGCCCATCCTGAAATTTTTTTCTTATTTTGTTTTTTTTTTCTTATTTCGAGCGATACTGGTTACGTACACCGGCGGCGGCGGCGGCGGCGGACAACTACAGCGCCAAAAGCGGCCGGTTAAATGATCTCATAACAGCTTTCGCTGTAAAAGTTTGTTCTACCCTACAAGCCCCGCCACGGTAGTCTAGTGGTTACGGCGCTTGACTGCTGCCACGAAGGTCGCGGGATCGAAGCCCGGCTGCGGCGGCTGCGTTTTCGATGGAGGCGAGAATGTCTGAGGCCCATGTACTTAGATTTAGGTGCACGTTAAAGAATCCCAGGTGGTCGAAATTACCGGAGCTCTCCACTACGGCGTCTCCCCTAATGCTATCGAGGTTTTGGGACGTTAGATCCCAGATATCATTATTAATATTATTCTACCTTACAAGAAACTCAGGATGGAAAAGGATATGGTTCGAGGTAAGGGGACATCACCGGGCACGGAATTCGTAATTATCTCTTTTTCCAGCCAAATATTTCGTCGAGCTATTATACTCTGCCCCACGGCTTGTTTAATGAACCTGTACTCTTCCTGTACATTCCAACGCTGTTACGGCAGTATCGTGTAGCTCTTGCACTATATTCCGCAGAGGTTTGAATCACTCGGCCGCTCATGACTGTCTTCGTCCCATTTTTTAGCTTGTTTTATAAGTGCGTTCTT
This sequence comes from Rhipicephalus sanguineus, assembly GCF_013339695.2. Lineage (NCBI taxonomy): Eukaryota > Metazoa > Arthropoda > Arachnida > Ixodida > Ixodidae > Rhipicephalus > Rhipicephalus sanguineus. Next base: position 106,096,018 of record NC_051179.1, on the reverse strand, counting down.
GAGCTACTCAGGCATGACAGGTCTGAAGGATGTTTTTCGTGAGGCACCCCCTGGGGTCGCTATGTGTTGGTACGTAACCGTGAAACAAAACTCTGCATCTCAAAATCAGCGCCCAGATTTTAGTCATTTTGGAGACAGTTAGCGATAGGTTGTTGGAGTCCTGCCGCCAAACTCCCGTCAGAAATTATTCATGCAGGTGATATGGGAAGAGGCTTCTTTCAAATGCTAACGTTAGGTGACATTTTGTACTACCTAATAACCCCCCTTCTCCTTTGCTCTCACCATAGTTACTGTCCTGACCCTTGCGGGAGCAAATTCTCGTGAATGCGTCCGTTCAGCTGAGGTCAATTTGAGACCCCTGATATAGCGGACCAAGACGAAAGCTCAGACGTTAAAAATCTGGGCACACGAAGTAGGCTGTGCATGTCCACCTCGCGTCATTATAGAGAAACATTCATTTTCCGGAGCCTCGGAAAATGAAGGTTTGTTTGTAGTGATTCTATACAACGAGACTCCGCGCAGTCCTTTCGCTTTAGTGGAGGACTACAACTATCAAGAACATTTCCCCGCTTTCGAGCTCTGTGATCCCTTTGCCGATGATAAGTTGTAGGTATAAATTTAATACATTACATTTATTACTGAGATTACAGAATAATATTTCGGGTATAAATATTAATGAATAGAAATAAGGCACTGAATACCAAGATGTTAACTATAAAAGGGCCTGGTCTCTTTATTTTAGCTCGTTTCAGATAAATCAAGTAACGCCATATGCAAGACGCAAAAGAAGTTCAGCACTTGTTGTCCCCCTTAAAACTTCTCCAAATAGCTTGCCCCACAAAAAAGTAATTTTTTAGATAAAATGTGGAACATGTATGTATGCACAACCCATGTGGAACAAACTTATAGGGACACTACAGAGGAAAACAATTTTTCTATTATCAACAAGGTACTCTTTTATAATTCTAAAATCACCACGATCACCGCGATAAGACTTTTGGTAAGCGAGAAGACGGGAACAAAATAAAATGTGGGTGCGCTGCCTCGAAATTAGCGCAGCAAACGTCATGACGTCATAGACTCTGACGGCGTCTACTGGGGCCTACGTAGTTCCTAATCAGCAAAAAGGAAGTACATTCACCTCTGATAGGGCCATAGACTTAAAATACCAGGTTTCAGGAAATTTAGTTGCGCCAATATCCGCAAAACACGACAAATACAGTTTGAAATCCGTGACGTCAAGCGCGGAGATTTCGGCGCGAATGGAAATTTGACCTTGATTCTGTCCGCTATTAATAAAATTATGATGGTGAAATTAATGGCATTCGAGTTCTCAGAGTACAATTTATCAGTCTAAACCGACTCATTGTTTCAATTTGTAACGCTTTATGAACTGAGCAGAGTCCAAGCCCAGCCCGGCCCGACCCAAGCCCGCCACCTCAAACCCGGGCCCGATCCTAAGCCTGGAGCTTCAGACCCGAGCCCGGCCAGGGCCGACCGTGAAAACTACTTTGCCCGACCCCACCCGGCCCACGGGCTGTGCCGGACCCGGGTGTTCGTGTAGGCCCGAGCCCGTGCAGTGCTCTAACTCGTATTAGTTGTCCCAAGAGAGTTTACAACGGGCTCCAGAAAGGCCGCTTTTGCAGCTTTCGCTGTGGCTGTGCTGCGCTTTCCGCGCTGGCCTGGCGTTTTTTCGTTATAGATATGGTTTATTTTGAATTTAAAAATGTGGAAAGCTTGCAGGTAGCCTTGGCCGTCCTTGAAGCACTTGTTTGCTATATAGAGGTAAAAGCAAAAGAACACTACCCCAATGGTAATGCAACACACCTTACCATTAGAAATATGACGAGAATAAATATTAAGCTCCTTGGGTGGCCCTTATATGGTAAGCGCAATATTTTCGAAGTCCAACTATATGTATACGTCATTTCACACACAAGACTACATTCTGCGTTTCGTGCGACACAACAGTTGAGGGTCGTTATCGGTGGTAACGTCACCTCACGCAGCTCTATGCTCCAGTCGAAAATATGACACACCTATGAGAAAGCGACAAATCCAATACGAAAAAAAGGTATCCCCATTTCTCAGAGTTTTTACTGATCATCTTAGGTAAATAGTTTGTAAGTACATTCGCGTGACTCATACCCAATGAAAAGTTTTTCAAGCTTTCCCGGCTAGCCTGCCCTTGTCAGCGTAGGGGCACGACGCTTTGACAGCTTACCTGTAGGAGGCCTTTGCTATCAAACTGATATTGCTCTATTATGTGCAAGTGATGTCCAGCTGTCATAAAGGAATGTATTCTTATCAAATAATTGCGGTCCATACTACCTCCATCATGCTGTTTTCAAGCAAGCAACATGAATGCAATTCCAGACATGCAATGCAGAATACACATCGCAGGTATCTCTAAATTCCGACAAGCTAGGTCGTCTAAAAATATTCCCTCGAATGTTTTTGTGTTGGTAGATGAAACTGTACTCGTGCTACACGCGAGCGACAAACAATTCTCATAGAATTCCAAACTAAAGGACCTTTTGAAAATAACCGAGGCGTAGGTTTTGTGAAAGGTCACGTGTTATTAAGAAGAGATACGGGACTAAAACACCGATCTTCAAAAAAAAAAAAAAAAAAACGTGCCTTCTCAAACTCGAGTTGCTTTCGATTGCTGGTTCATTAAAGAAAACGTCACAGTTTCGCCGTAACGGCGAAGCAATGAATACTATAGCAGTAAATTGGAATGTAACGCGAAGAACAGAAAGCAGCTCGAAATTGCCAGCGCGTCGCTCAAGCCCAAAGGACGCGCAAAAAGAACGCACACAGGACGAGCGCGAACTGATGCGTCACAGCTCGACTCTCGAAGCGCACTGCTCAAACATAAAGCAGGACGCACGAAACAAACGAACAGGTACATACAGGACGAGCGCGAACTAACTGTCACAGTTGTTACTTATTTCTGCAGCGGTCGCAAACGCGGCCGCTACAGCGAGCGAAGTGATCTTCGTACCCCCCGCTCCACCCCACCGGCCGCCCCTTCTTTCCTCGAGATAAGCGCACGAAGGCGACCACGTCCTGTAGGGTGAAGAGCAACGGCGTTCGCAGCAGCGGGGCGACGATCTTTAAAGCGCGCCACGCGCGCACATCGCGCCATCTATGTGGTGACTAAAAAAGCATGCTGAAGTAAATGGTGTATACAAATAGCTTGCCGTTAGCAGGCTGGAAGAAGGCACTGTTCGTGGCCTAACCGTCTAACGCCGCGCGCTGCGAAGCGAGAGGTCACCCGTTCGATTCCGTTCAATATATATATATATATATATACGGTGCGTGATGGCGGCGACGGGGACGGCAAAAAAAAAGAGCTGAGACTGTCCATATAATTGCTATCGCAATACTACGCTCCCCATGTGTGGTTGTTATCTGAGCTGTAGGAAAGAATGAAATAGATTCTTTTCATGTGGCGGTGGTGCGCATTAGGTGTCGAAAGTGTCTTTGAAATGCCCTTATCAAGGCGCGGCTACAGAGCGAACAAGAAGCCGAGCGCTAATTGATAGCTCGCGTTAGGATGTTTGTTTTTCGCACCCTTTAGCAATTGGAGACTTCCTACAAAAAGTACACCAGAAAAAAAAGGAAGAAAAGAAGAGTGGCATATTTTTAGCAGCGGTGATAGCAGAGATGCTGGCGTGCAGAAATCGGCGCTCGGACTGGCGGAAACCAGCCGGCGGTGGTGTCGAGACAATTCTGAGTTATTCCTGTTGTGTATGTGAGCTACGGGGCCTCTATTAATGCAGTAGCGTTAAAAAGCTCGCTTCGAAGAAATTGCTGCGTCGGTGTGGGCGTCGTTGGTTGTGAGCGAAAAATCATCTTCTCCGTGACCGAAAAATCGGGAAAGTTGCAAATAAAATAACTAATAAAAAACTTTGGCTGAGTGAGAATCAAACCCAGGCCGTCTGAGTGGCAAGCAGGTATTCTACCACAGTGACGCTTTATTACTCGAAACTCCTTTCGAAAAAAAAAAAGACTATATTCATGTCATTATTATTATTTGGTTTGAATACATAGAAAACACGAAGACGCAGGGGAAATAGGGAGGGAACAGGCTGACAACTGCCACCTAAGGGGGCACAACGCCTGCCTGCTCATTTGCGAAAGGGAAAACACATGGGAAAGGAAGATAGGCGGGAAAGAAAATAGCAAAGAAAAAAAAAATAACACAGACGTAAACACGAATAAGTGGTCACATGGAAAAATGTCTATAAGCGCGAGGCCACATCGGTATTTTTTAAGAAAGTAAGTAAGGCTCGATGGGCCTGGGCACGCCGAGCAGCACAACCTCCAGGGAACAAGCAATCATCGAGGTTCGTACCGTTGGGCAAACTCTCGAAATTAAAAAAAAAAAGAGCAATAAGTCCATATTCCTGAATGAGGTGTACTCGCTGCATAACGAATTATTGCATAACGAAATTACGTGTTCTGGTGTTTCATAGGAGCCACACGACGCACATGACGGACTGTCTACACGACCTCGTCGGTATAATCGGTCACGCACTAATACATAGCCAACATGTAGTCGAAGAAGTATCCTTAACGCATGTTATATTGCATGGCAGAAGCATAGAATACCGCCAGGTGTAAAAACACGTGAATTGCGCAACGAGTGGGTGTTTTAAAGGCCCTGCCATTACAAAGCGCTCAGACATATTTAATCATCATCAGCTGCAAAAGGATCGAGAAGGTGAGATGCTGGGAAGGTTCGCGTGTTGCCTTAAGGACGCGTAGAGGGCCCTTCGGTGATTCGAAGAAGGAAGAATTGTGGCGTAGTGGACATTGAACAGCTGTACTTGCAGTGCGCGTTCTAGGATAGTTTGAAACGGCCAATGTTACGCGCGCAGTGATTCGTTTCCTTACGGCACGGTTGAGGCATGCACCGTGAACCGAAGCTAGGCTAGCAATTGAGAAGGCGATGCGCACGGGACCCGATTACGCTATAGCGTTCCACTCTTGAAGACGAAGCTCAAGCGTCCTCTAAGTTTGTTTATTTGTTCTTTCTCCTGCGAGTTCATTCACATTAGCGTATGATCCGTGCTGTGATCAACGTAGACAGCCAGAAGGATGCGAAAGGGAGAGGACGATTGAATAGAATTGTTAAAGAACAGCGTCATGCTTAGCCCAACCGTTGTGTCAGGAAATTTTGATAAATGTTTCCCACCATACGAATAAGTAGCGTGTTGTGAAACGTTGGAACTCATTTTTCTCAGTTTGCACTTTTGGAGTGAACGAACATTTTAGGAGAACTATCGTTTCCTACGTGCTTCGCGAATAGGTACTTTTAAGGTGGTTTATACAGTAAAATTTTTACAGAAATAAGAGGAGGCACTTTTCTGACCCCTAACTATTATGTAACAAAAAATTATGTGTTGCCTGACATGTAGCGACAAGCAAAAAAAATTTCTTCGTTTTTAGAGTGATGACATTTTCACAGAAACGACGTAAGATATTACATACCTTGAGGTATAAAGGTGAGCGAGTTGGAATCGATGCACTCTTGGAAAATCATTGTGAAAACAACGAATGCACAATAAAAGAAGGTCACAAGAAAAGAAGGAATAAAAAATTGGGTTTATACTTCAGATTAAAGCGAAGAAAGAGTTCTTCTGATATGCCGAATTTTATCATCGCATCTTTTTTTTTTCTTTCAAGGAAGAAAATAGTTTTTGCACTTCCCCATTGATGGCGATGGGAGACTTGAATGAAGCTGCCGCATGAACACACGGGAAGATAGCCATCAAAGAGGACCCTTGAAAATTATTTTTCTTCCTTAAGGGGCCTTGGTAGGGCAAACAGGTTGTCTTGGTTTCAGCGTCATATCTCAGGAAATGTGCCACATTTTGTTCTAAGCTTTTGCGTGCTCACTAAGAGAGCTTGTGGTCTTCAGTCTGTACAATTTAGATCATGAAACTTTCCTCACGTGCTTCTGGTTGAGTATCAAATTTCAGAGAGGTGAACAAAATTAAATGTACCTTTCCAAAAACAAAAAAAAAAGTCACTGTTTCGCCGCAACGGCGAAGCAATGAATGCGATAGCAATAAATTGTAATGTAACGCTAAGAACGGAAAGCAGCTCGAAATTGAGCGCGTCGCTCGAGCCCCAAGGACGCACGAAAAGAACGCACACAGGACTAGCGCGAACTAATGCGTCACAGCTCGACACTTGAAGCGCACTGCACAAACATAAAGCAGGGCGCACGAAACGAACGAACAGGTACACACAAGACGAGCGCGAACTAATTGTCACAGTTGATACTTATTTCTGTTTGAACAGCGCGCTCCTTTCGCAAACGCGGCTTTTGCAGCGAGCGAAGCGAAGCACCCACCGGGCGCCCCTTCTTTCCTCGAGATAAGCGCACGAAAGTAACGAAAGCGTCCACGCCCTGTAGAGCCAAGAGCAACGGCGTTCGCAGCAGCGGGGCCACGATCTTTAAAGCGCGCCACACGCGCACACGTCGCGCCATCTATGTGGCCACTAAGAAAGCATGCTGAATTATGTGGTGTATATAAATGGCTCGCCGTTAGCGGGCTGAGAGAAGAAAAACTGTACTGTCCACACTTGTCATGTGCCGTGAGGGAGATTCTCCAATGAATCATTTTCTTTCTTAAACATAATTTTTATAAAATTTAAAGTCTTACGTTAAGTCTATTTGGAAGAGATTTAGTTATAATCTGAGTATATTTGAGCAAGATCGGTCGGATAGTTTTTCAGAAAAGGTACATCAAGTTTGGAAAATTTCCAGAAAACTGATCGTAATGAAAACACGTTTCTATGTTTAAAAAAACACGCGCGGAACCTGCTCACAACGTACAGCAATAATTACGCTAAAAAGCATTTCGGTAGGAATATTTGCGATCACAAAGCATGAAAATGGTAGGAAGTGAATATATTCAACCAATGTAACATAGTTTGTGAAAAAAAAATGCATACGCGCAGAAGCAATGGCTGGGACGTCTGGCGTGGAATCACCCTATCACAAAAATTGCGAGTGAAAAACTCCAAATCTTATATTTCTGCCTTTGCGACGTCGGGAAAACTCGATTTTTAAACCATAAGAGTATCTTGGCCGATTGGTGTGCGTTCAAGGAGCCGCTTTGGTAGATTTTTCCAACCCCAGATGTGCGCCGTTAACTCACCAAGAGACGTATTCATAGACACGTAATACTTCCCGCCCAGAGATACACTTCTTACATCGAACGCTTTCTCACCTTTTGTCGCCGCGTCGGTTCCACTATGAAGGATTTCGATAGTGTTTCTCACACCTTAAAAGCATTATACGCCTCGCGTTTAACGCACTGGTTGTTGAAAATCGTAGTACCGTGGACAATGCCATCGCGGCTTGCCAATATTTGGACAAATTAAAGCCATCTGTTTAAGCGAGACACCTGTGCCGCACATTTTTTATCGGACCTATGCACTTTGATTCTGGCTCCCATACACGATGAGCTCCAAGCGTATCTTTGATGACATAATTATGAAGTTTCGAGTACCCTTTTCCTGCTCACCTGCTAAACAGACATTCTTCGCTGGCAAAATATGTAACGTTGTAGGCTGCCTTGCCAGCAAGGACAAAATTTGGCCAGCCAATGGTAACAATAACGCTGTCCTTCGTTTACCCCTGGCCTCAACGCTCCAAAGACCTTCGTAGCCGCTGTGGCGTCGTTTCATACGTCCGGTGATTCATCCACGAATTGGCCATCACTGCATCACCACTCCAGGGACTCCATCCGTCGAGAACTCCTGATGTATGCTCAGAATAATTGCGAGCTGTATTTGACACCCTCAAGCGTGCTCGAAAATCACAACCCGGGCTTTGTAACTTGAACGACACCAAGTGTCCACATTCTACGTTGCCAACAACAATGTTATTTTGCAATTACAGACACAATCCTAAGAGCGCATATAGGCAAATAGGGCCCTTACAGATGCTGAAAAAAAAAACTGTACCATTAGTCAGATTCAGATTCAGATGTTTTATTGATACGAATAAAAGAATGTCACAAGTGTTTAGTATACAAAAGGAGGTCCCAAAGTCGAAGACTGTATCAGGATCTCCTGTTAAGGGCAAATTGTGGTAAAACAGTGTTAGAGGCACCATAAGCAGTAATCGAAAGTATAAACTAAACACGTTTGCAGCAGAACGTTAAAAAATATATCTATATATACTAAATGAAGACAAAATATACACAATAAAACAATATGAAACGATGAATAATGCAAGCAGTATAACTGAAAAAGAATACAAAAAACTGTAATACATGAAATGTGGACATTGAAACAAGGAGAAGCTATGGAAAGGAAGAGTAACACTAAGCATGCATAATGTGTGATTTCAGTTCTGTCTTAAATTGATGCAAGTTTCTTGCATTTTTTATAGAAGCTGGTAGTGTATTCCACAATGATATTGATGAAAATTCAGCAATCAGTTTACCATAATTAGTTCGTAGCTTAGGCAAAAAACGTTATTGTTACACGCAAATCAAGTATTACTATCGGCAACCAGGTCAGTAGATGAGAAGCCGATTGGAGGTAGAGCCTTGGTTTTGTATTTATAGAATATGATACCTAAGTTGTAATTGAGGAGCTCTGAAATGGTTAAGATGTTGTTATCATGAAGTTGGCATTTACCGTTAGAAACACGTGAACTTTTAGTAATGATTCTTATGGATTGGTTCTGTAATACTTGAAGGGAAGCAAAATCAGTGTTATAGGTGTTACCCCAGCACATTATGCCATAATGAATATGGGAATGAACGAATGAGTTGTAGAGTGACAGTAATGTGGCACTTGTGAACTATGAACGAGTTTTAATTAGGGTGCGGATACCGTATGCTATTCTCTTTTTTGATGTGAGAAATATGATGTATGTATTTCAAGTTAAAGTCAAGAGAAATTCCAAGAAAAGATGAGCAGGGACTGGGAGAAATACAGTGCGAGCCAAAAGTCAAAGAAGGAAAGGATGCTGAATATTTTTGATGCGATGAAAGTACTACAAATTTAGTCTTGGTTGCGTTAATAGTTAACAAGTTAGCACTGCACCAACTTGAAACATTTTTCAAGTCAGTGCTTAGCTTGTCAACGAGAAGTGGAATGCTTTTGTCAGAAGTAAATATGGTAGTGTCATCGGCATACAAAATGGAATTAGTGGTGGACAGACAGGAAGATCATTAATATAGATCAAACATAGGAGCGGTCCCGAAATGGATCCTTGAGGGGCGCCAATGTTAGTAGATAATTCTTTAGAATATACATTAGAAATCGAAACAAGTTAACGCGGTTATGTAGGTAGCTTTTTAGTAGCGCTAAAGCAGGACCACATACACCGATCGCTTCAAGTTTAGTGAAGAGAATGCTCATATCTCCATGGCTGCAATCATATCTCCAAGGCTGAAAGGATTTTAGCTTCTGTTGTCTGCCATTTCAAGTGACATTGAGAGAGAAGTGAGATCATCCGGGCATAATCCCAAGAACGAAAGCACACATTGGAGCTACAAGACATCAGTTTTAAAAAATGCTGTCTTTGGCTGCCAACCTTTCGTGCAGGACCACGTTACGTACGCTGCTGACGGCCTAAACAAATTACAGAAAATGTTGCTTTCTAGTTCTTAGTGCGTGTTCACATTACCACTGAAGCTGTAACTTCTAGTAAGCTGAAGTTTCATTTGTGATTTTCAATTGCGATTTTCCAAAGGTAGATACATGGGAACATACACTTGTTTTTTTTAACGCCATCGCCACGCCCCGCGGTTGCCGAGTGAATGTCGCGCAGCCGGAGCTAACCGCGAGGCAATGGTTTCACGGGGCGGCTGCCGCATCCTTCGAGCGATGGCGCTAAGCTGCTTGCGGCGAACTAGCGTGGTATCGCGTTGGAGTCGCATATGATATGCAAAACGCAAGACTTATCTCCCACCGTGACAGGAGAAATAGCCTCTAATGGATCAGTGTACAGTTTAGTGTGATGTAGTTTGGTGGAGTGCGCCCTTGCGAACATGCACTATACGCATTTTAAGATTGTGGGTACTGCCACCTCCAACCAATCTGCTTTGCCGGTAGGCATCTCACGCTTACATCTACTTTAGATTACGGGAGAGCCATTTACTTTATAGTGAAGCATCGTGCGTAAGCGATAGACTGACAAGTTTGCACCTCGGGTAGGCATAGAAATGCTTGTGTATTTACTGAACGAAAAGAGACCTTTCCGATAGGATGGTTTCTTTGTTAGACACAACGAATTGCACCAAACAGTCAATTAGGCCAAGGAAAGCATACAGAAATATAGTTGTCAGCTTTAACTGCAGTGTAGTAATTACGACGTAAATTGAAATGAATAAAAGAGGACAGAAAATCATATTTTCCTGGGTGGGATGGGACGCCACAGCCTTCGAATTACGCGTCCGATCAGTTCAGCTAACAGAAAAGGTGCTCCCCTGTCCACTTAGCTGGGTATTTTTGTGCTTATAGCTCCTGGTGGTGGTAGCCGGCGCTGCTCGTACCCAAGGCAGCGGGTGTGCATACCTTTTGTATACTTTATGTAGAAGCGGCAATCCGTGCCTTTTTTTTTTGCGAATATAGGCCATTTTGTTGAAAATTTTTTACTTGTATAAGGTATCTGAAATTTCTTCTCATCATGAAGTTACAAACACCTTTTCTCACAGTCTTCTTTGTTAGCATTCGTAGAGATATATATCGTGTACCACCCGAGTGTCCACTGTGTAGCGAGCTCTAGAATAGGCGCTATTTTGTTGTTAATATTTAGGAATGCATACTAGGCGCCTTGGAGCTTGATAAATGTTAAATCATAAAAACATAACATCACGCTTGAGCACCGCACTCACCAATTTTAACTACGATTTGCCAAAAACAATCACCTACATGTGGTGCTTATGCGAACAAATTCGTCCATTGTACAACGTTCATGAGGCAGTGTAACCTTGGTGATGCGATCACAGATCGTTGGTCCCGTCCAAGGCCCATTGGCCTGCAGTGTAGTGGAGTACGGTTGTTGTCAACCGATTTTCAGCCAGCGACGTTTTATACGAACGTACGCTACCGCCCAGGTACGAAGAGGTGCTGCCCGCGCTGTCGCGGAAGACGCGCCAAGCACGTGCGAGTGAGGGGACGCAAGCGGGGGCATGCGCGCTGCACCGCCAAATAGTCAGAATCAAAATTGACAGTAATTGACCGAAATTGACCGTTATTGACTGAAATTGACCGTAATTGACCAAAATTGACCGTGAGAAAAACACTTTTCTTACGGTCATGATAAACCTTCAGAGACGGGTCATGGCCCCCGAGATTGTATGCGCGAATCTTTGAGGCCCCTATGTGCCTCCGTGTGCCTTCGCGTTTAGATTACAGAAGACATTAGCGTCACGCTTTTTTTTTTCTAGCGCGTCGACGCGGGCTGCTGTCGTTGTAATGTGTTTACACGTGCCTGCCTCGTGCATCAGACATCGTATGAAAGGTGGACGAGGACACAAAGAAGGCGAGGACGGTCTTGGAGAAGGAGTCAGGCCTCACAACGTCAACATCTGCGACCGTTGAGGTCGCACTTTGGCGGGCACGGCCGTAAATCTGCCAAAAAACATCCCCAACACCTACGCGATAACAAAATCATCATAACACAGAACCATGGTTCTGTAATTTTGTGACCTTGACGCATCGCGAGAAAGCGCTTCTTTCGTTACTTTCGCTGCATTAATCCGGTGTGATGCAAAAAACCATATTTAAAATTGGAAGGGATTACCTCTGTCGCTGGTCACAACACACCTGGTTCATTAATTAATTACGCGCATACGGGCTGTATATTTACGAGTGCTAGTACGTTTGGCGACATCTAAAAACTTAAGTGACAATTATTCAGTGTCCTTCGGGACGGGGAAAACAATAAATGTAAATGTACGGCAGCTTTCTTTTGTCACATGCTAATTTTTCATGCTTTCAGGTGATACGAATTTCGCATGATGCGAATATTTTTGGTGTTCCCGTAAGATTCGTATCACCGAAGTTGCACTGTATAGAAAAGTCACCTGCATCATTTGAAGCAGTTGGTATGATCGTGCGATTCTCGTCTTTTGTTTGACACGACAAAAGAGCGACGTCACGGACGGTGCCGTGGCCTCGTCAAGATGTATGAACCTGTCAAAAGAGTTCACGAATACGCAGACAGCTGTGACCACTGGATATACGATAACAAATTCCAGAAAACACTTTTTGAATTGGTGCACAGTAAGGGACTCGCAGCACACATGTAATACAGACATAGACACACAGTATCATGCTTTGACGGCAAATGTATATCGCAATAAAAAATACACAAATCCCTAGGTGAATGCGATAACAAGCCTCACCAGCTTTTTAAGCTGATTTTTCTACTCATCCTGTATAAATATATAGTAAGCAGGGCGTTACCCGATTCCGATCAAATTAAAATGTCAATCAAGAGTAGCCCAGGCTGTCACCTAACTGTTATAATATCAAATATAGCTAAGAATGTCATGTGCAAGTGACGTGCGCTGGTCAGAGTGCAGTACGTTCGTTTCAAGCATGCGCGGCCAATACTTTCTGTTTCAATCTTTCGTCAAGAATACTTGATAAATGCAATTACAAATGTGCCACACAGGATTCACTTCATTGAACAGATCAAATTATGACAAGCTTTGTTGTTTAAAAAAAAGTTTCACTGCAATCTTGGTCTGTACGTGTATGAGCTTGAGCAGGTATATAAGACGAGCGACCAGATACTTGCAGATCACTTCGAGCTAAAAGAGCATTCGGAGACAACTAAGGCGTCAGCTTTTCGAAAGGTAAGGCGTTATTTAATTCTCAATGTGAAGGTGTGATTAGTGCTGGTCCTTCCATGTCTTAAAATATAAATGCAGTTGTTCCTTTGCTTTAGCAAACTAAAACTTCGCTGTGGCACCCAGCGGAATTGAGTTCTTAAGTTTGACTGGTACAAAATGCACCCTTCATTCATACTAGGAATCAATGTACGCAACTGCAAATTTACCATTTGTCGGCAAATAATAATAGAGTTTACGTTGGGACTCACATTAAAGTTTTCAAGATTAGGTAATATTTTTGTAAGTGAGCCTTTATGCGGTGAATTTCCAAGTTTTAAAGATGAACATTCGCAAATTCTACGACGTAATTAATAAATTTCGAATAATAAAAGTCTATTTCATAGGTTGACCTCCATAATTTTCTTGCGTCTTCGAAAGCGTCGAGATAGGGAGAAACGGGAAGGCACAACTTTTTTTCAGACTGAACAACGTTTCTAACAAATGGTGTGGCTTGTGATTTTCCTGACGGTGATTTGGGAGTACCAGCTTTGTAGTCAGGTCTTATAATCTCGCTTCAGAGCAGTTAACACGGAGTAATCGCACATTCGGGACGATGACATGTTCGAGCACCTAATCCAATGATGGAAGTCATGACCCAGAAATAAATGCATTCTTTGCTGTTCGTTTTACATTGACACATCCGCTAGATCGGAGATGGTTCCCACTAAAATGAAGCAGTCAGTATATTTTTGCAATAGTGTAGAGTTCGTGCGCATAGCCTACGCGCTTACCCTGAAACAACTATATTATTACACAAAGCTGCTTGCACACAAAAAAAGAATATTACCAATACAAAGAAAGCAACCCAAAGTGCCGGCAACAACAGAGAAACATAAGCCCTTGTGAAAACATCATGAACCATTCGGAAAAGTATTGCATGACGCGCATCAGGCAAGACACTTGTTCCAATGATATCTCTGCACCATGCCAAGCTGCCACGTCCTTGCTTTCGTTTTATACAGCCGGAACTCAAAAGCGTATATTTTTTGCATCCGCGGCCATAACCTAGATGTAAATGTAAAGAGGGGCCATATTTTCTACTTTGCTTAGGAATATTTAAAAAAAGTTTAAATGTTGTACTTTAAAGAGCCAAAACAACGATATATTTATGGCTCAGGGCAGAGTCAGCGACTACAGATTAACCTGGGGCTCTTTCACCAGCAAGAAAATGCGGGTGTTCTCTGATTTCGGCTTCCACAGAAAGCAGTCGCTGTGTTTAGGAATCGAATCCACGGCCTCAGGATTAGCAGCGCAATATTATAGCCTTTGAGGTTCGAAGGTGGGTCTGTTCGAGGATATATAGCGTACGGAGACGTGAAAGAAACAAGCACATTGGACTTGTATAATACAGCAGTGACAAAATTAGCGTTCTTCATTTTTGATCCCAGCAGAACGAAAACATGCAGCTGAAAGTTATCCTCGTGGGCTTGACCATCTTCGGTCTCATTGTTGCAGGTGAGTGTACTTTTTCTTAAGTTACGAGAAGGTTAGAACAACAAGGAAGGAATACCACGGACATGACGTTTGCAATGTTGTCTGCGCCTTCTTTGCATTCGCTTTGCCTGGTAAATATTGAAGTCGAAGCGAAGCAGCGTCAAAAAATGGAAGCTTCAAAACTATCTCAGGTTGCTCGTAGACTTTTTTGTAAGGGTGTTACTTGTAGGGGTGTGACTTTCGAATAGCTAGTGTTCGAAGTTTCGAATTATTCGACCGGACGAATATCTAAAACGTGACAAAGGACCAATGGTGGAACTTTATTAGGGTAAGGGGGCCAAAGCTAACGCTAACGTCGTTAGTGGGGCTCTTCGATTTTCGGACTTCTGGCAGTTCTCTGGCAGCCAGAGATAGCCAGAGGGTCAGCCAGCAAGTTCCGGTCGGGACAGGAAGCAGCGTCTTGGTCACATGTGTGGGAAGCCCGAGACAACCCGAAGCTGCCCCAAGATTACAAAATCGAACGCTGGGACAGCCAGCGTAAACGTAAACAAACGCTACCGCCGTGGCAGCAAACGAAACTTTGCGCCGCGTGCGCGTTGCTTTTTCTGCATTGCCCGCTTGAAAATATGTGGCTAGGTTTGCTGGAGCTGAAGTGATATTCTCGTGCATACGGATTTGGGATACGATCACGTACGTTCGGAAAATCGTGCGCAACTCGCCCCGTCCGCGAACAAAACAGCCAGCTGGCGCACGGCGCCACGAAAGCGATGCAAGGTGAGCTACCGCGCCGCTAACGGCTTAACCAGCTCACGTCTGCTTAGTACGTGTAACAGTCGCTGCACAACACGACGCCAAAATCTCGCGAAAGTGATCGTGTCCCCAAAAGAGCTCGAGGGTCTATCGCGTACTACGTCGCACACACGCGTTGACCAGCTTGCGTTTTGTCATAACTTGAGACATGCGGCGGTATGGGTACCACGAGTGCGCGTTATATCTAAAATAAACTTCTGTGTGACGCGTCTTCGACTCGTTTTGGCAGATGTTGCCTGAGCCTCTTTTCCAGTCCTAAGTGGCACTCCAAAAATCTCATGTACTAGCTCAGCTTTTATTTGAGCTACTAGGTGATAACCGCGTACATACTGCATGGAATTATTACTAAGAGGTGGAAAAAGACAGAGCCGACGATGAAATAAGCGACAAAAGGATGTATACATTTCTGAATTCATCTTCGTTTTTTTCACATCGACGCGTCGTAGCATAACATTATACCATACCTCATGTACTGGCCCGTAGATCGAAGTACGCTCGCACGCCGTTCGCGACCAACGAGCATCACACAAAAAACAACGTCGCGATCGCTTTTATTCGATCAGTGCATTTTATCAACATCGAAGACCTAGTTGAAATAGTTAAGTTCTGACGGGGTTCACGCACGCAAACATACGACGGAGCGAAATATATCGATCACAATCGTCTCAGCTAAATGCACATAAAGCACACAAAACACCACAATCTAATACTACTACGAAAAAATAAACTCGAAGGGGGTCTCCATGCGTTCGTACGAACGTGTACATAACTTTTGGGACATGTGCACGACGCAGTTAGAATGGGTAGAACGCGACAGTTCGCCGCGTTGTTCACGGAAGGAAACTTCACGGGACACATAAGAAAAGCAATAAACATTAGCTCCAAATGCTCGCCGCCACTCGTAATCGCGCCATCTCGCACGGCGGAACGGCGCCGAGCGGCCCGAGCGTAAGGACAAGCAAAGGTGTAGTCCGCAAGCGCCCGCATTGCAATCCGTCGAGTCCTCACAAAGATGGCGGCGAGCGCGCATCGTCTCTTTTCGGCGTCTGCTAGCCCGAAACCTTCCAGAGAGCTTCCACGACTAAATTGTCCTGGAAGGTTCTGGCGACCCTCGGGCTCCCCGCGGGTCGCCAGAACCGTCCAACCCGAGAAAAACGAACGCCAACCGGAAGTGCGCCACGGGGGGGTCGGAGCAACCCGAGAAAAACGAGCGCGCTCTGGCTGGCTCTGGCAGCCCGCGGGTAGCCAGAAGTGGAAAATCGAAGAGCCCCACTGTAGGGCTTTCGTCAAAACTTTCACCGATATCGTGGTTCAGAAGCGAGCGCATTTTTATTTTAAAG
Source organism: Rhipicephalus sanguineus (assembly GCF_013339695.2). Lineage (NCBI taxonomy): Eukaryota > Metazoa > Arthropoda > Arachnida > Ixodida > Ixodidae > Rhipicephalus > Rhipicephalus sanguineus. The sequence continues at coordinate 106,079,547 of NC_051179.1, read as the reverse complement.
GACATTATGTCATTTCCGCCCTTCATGGCTACTGCAAAGAAGGCCAGGGAACGCACTGGGAGACTGTTGAACTGCTAGCGTCAAAAAATATCGAGCCTATATTCAAAATGTTTAAATAAACTTCAATGAGCCCCCGATCCGCAGAAAGGATGATCCTTTGAAATGCTGGAAAGAGCACGGAGCTGCACTTTATCCAGGTATTGCCGAAATTGCCTTGCGATACCTTCGTATCCCTGTTGCTGAGTTGCCCAGCGGGCACATGTTTTCAACTGCAGTAAACACCGTAACGTCACGGCGAGAGAAACTGAAGCCAGGTCATGCACAAGAGCTGGTGTTTCTGCATGACAATTTATAGTCGTTCGGTAGCAGTCACTCACCGCATTACGTGCTCAAGGACATGAGCAGATTTCATTTCTTTGTTCTCTTCTTCAATTTTCAATAAAATCTGTGGTATTCGATATTCGATTCGATATTCAATATTTTTGACCACTATTCGGCACTATTCGATTCGAATTCGAGTCGAGATAAAATTTCACAATTCGGACGACCCTACTTTTCGTACAACTTAAACGAATTGCCCGAGCCTATGCACTCGACACTGCCGACGCCAAAATCCCTCTGCGCTCTAATATTTCGTTAGAAAGTTTCGCAATCGTTGGCGAAGTTTATGCAAATTTCCATGCCGACTTTATGTATTTAGTTGTGGTACACTAACCAACGCTAGCATAATGTGGTCATATATGAACCACATGAATGCGCTTTGTTTGAGGTGCTAAACAAATGTAAAATGATAAGACATTCCCTGGATGCTTCGATCAATTTTGTGGAAGTCGAATGAGAGCCCTGTCTAGGACACCATGTAATGCCGACATGGAGTATGCTACACATCAGGAAAATTCGAAGTTAGCGCGAATTCGATTCCTAAGAGAAAATTTGAGTGGTCGCGAGACGAGCTTGCCAAAGGGGGCCGTTCCAGACGGTCACAAAATCCAGAAAGATAAAACACGCCGTGCGGATGCTACCCAAAAAACAACGTTCGAGGAAGGCTTCAACGCATAATAAACGTCTGCACTTTCGCATCACTTAGATAACTTCAAATGAGATTCTGCATGGTTTAATATTTGTTAATGTTAACTGGGATAGCGGCTACCTCATCTGTATTTTTTTAATTTATCAAATACTGCAGACACGTAGTCCGAGCAGGGAGTGCAATAAAAATGGTACAACAGTGAACACGTTTGAAAAAAAAAAAAAAATTGGCAGATCCCACGTACCGTGGGAATCGACGTTATGCGAAGCATACGTGGGATGGTGACTGTGGCGTAATTTTTCACATTGAGCGGAACGTTACGGAATGATGATTGAGAATTCTGGAAGAGGTATACGCACACTCATATGTTGAAAAGTCGCATATGTATTATATGACCACTTGTGTACAGTTGCGTAACGATGCCAACAGCAATATGGGTGTTACCAACACCAGACGCGGAAAGCTGACATGTAGTGTTTATATTCTTCAATACTGGATAGCTCGAATCCTAACAGCACAAAGAGGAAACACATATGCACAGGACAGGCGTTACTCGCAACTAAGCTTAATTCAGGAAAGTTTCTCTGGACCAGGGCTGGGCAGTATCGCGATACAAGGGTATCGCGATAGTATTTCAGAGATACTTTTGAGTATCTGTATTTCTGTACCGAGATACATTTGAAAAATGTATTTGTATCTCAGTAGTGAAATACATTTACGATGTATCGCCTGTATCGCGATACTATGCAGGACACGGGTATTTCGTTACATTGTTTTTTGTTTCGGAAATGAGTTGAGGCGTGTTTCCATTGGGGGAATGGCGTTTTTTTTTCTTTTTTTGTGCCAAGACAAGCAAAGGCGCGCCGTCGGTCGCCGACAGATAGGGCGGCGATGGTTTCTCCTCAAGCACAGAATGGTCCATGTGGTAAAGCGCGCGACGCCGCAGAGGGCAGAATCGCGGGGGCAGTGTTGTCGGCCTCTGCCGACGAAAGTCGCTGTCTCTCAAGGTCAGTGCCGCACGCCTAATTTTTTTCGGGTGGCAAGCCATTACTTCGCGACCCCCCGCGGGGATACCGCCTTGGAACAGGCTTTTCAATGCTTCGCGTGCGTGCAGTTCTCAAAGCGGCGGCACTTCCAAAACAGTTCCCGTAGTCGCGGCGGAAGTGACTACAAAATGGCTATCTTTGACGCGCTTTCAGCCACCTCTCCAACGTCAGGGTGCATTCCTAATTCATTACATGCGTGAAACGGTCTTTTGTGGTAGCAGGCTCTCCCACCGCCGGAGCCGACTTCGCCTGTTGCGGCTTTCGGAAATGGGTGCTGGTAGCGTCGGTGGTGGTGACAGCTTCATTGAAGCCGACAGGGTCAGACGGCTGAGGATTCCGAAAATGGGGACAGACTTCGGATTCTGAACAGTCAGAACAACCCAAGTGAGGGCGGAAGTGTTTCGGTATCTAGATGACCCGAGAAGAGATATCGCCACGCTGCAGGGCAATACGGCTATGAAGGCGATATTTATTCACTATAACACGAATTTGTGCTCGCCCTCAGCGTTAGACAGACTTTTTTTCTTTCGTGAGTCTTGTGCTGAGGCTGAACCGACGCTGTTAGAAGACAGCCTATTTGAGAAGCCTACAGAGCAGCCTTCTCAGCAAAGCAGATCTTCAAAATAAATGTGTGCTTTTTCTCAATTCACTGGTGTTCATTAATGATTCGAGTGATTTGCTTAAAGTGTGCTATGTCTAGCATAGCTTAGTTTGTTCGCCAAGTATGTCGATTTCGGTATCCAATCCTTGTTACTGTTGCTGTGAAATAGTGTATTTTTATTGCAATTGACAATTGTAATTATGTCATTATTACTAATTATGTACTTTGTCCACCCCCCTCCCCTGCAATGTCTTAATGGCGCCGAGGGTACTGTAATAAATAAATAAATGAACTGAACGTTTCGATGCGCTGTAACCTTAATTACAACGTTATGCTGCACGAATAGGTTTCTTTGCGTAGTATGAGCATCCTGGAAATAAAAAAGGTATTCCAGTATCTGTATCGCTGTAACTGTATTCCGGAATACTTTTTTCGTCTTATTGCAAAAGTATCTCCGAAATATCCCGTTACGCTAAAGGCAAATGTATCTCAGTATCTGTATTTTAGGCTTCCAGTCCATGTATTTCGATATCTGTATTCCGGAATACTCTTCTGAGTATCTCTGCCCAGCCCTGCTCTGGACATACACACAGCCGAGTGGCACGCGCAGACGCACTGCACGCAAGTTACAGTCACACTTGCAGTTGTTACAGTTGCGTTACAGTTGTTATGCTTAGACTTGTGCGTTATGACGGAGAAAACACGCACGTTTCACGAACCCGTGTGTATCTGTAAAAGGAGTTCTCGACAGTGCTTGAACAAGGTCATCATCGCCGTGATCAGTGAGCACCAGCAGCTGAACCGGACTTATTATTTATATCCGTTCGTGATCGCGGCTACGAGGGGTCTAAGTGTAGTGAAGTGCGAGGTATAGCACAGCTGGTGGAAATCCTGGATGCCTCTTAAGATGAAACGATCTATGATGCCTCCGGTCCTGAACGTGGCAGCGAGGTTTCTTGATACCCTATCCATATTCAAGCCTTCTTTCGCACAGTATAAATACCAGGCGTTGTTGGGTCTGGATAAATCAATGTTGAAGTCACCGGTAATGTTGAGAGGTCTGGTTCTCTTGGCAGGTTTATTTGTAGGAAGCACTGACCCCAGTTTTTGCTTATACGGCGTGGTCCACGTTGCGGACCACGTGAACGAGTTTATAGTATTTGAGCGTCCTTCCAGGGGTCTTCAGTCTTCAGCTTCCTCACTATCCTTGCGTCCGCCACGGTGGTGTAGCGGTTACGGTGCTCGGCTGCTGACCCGAAGGTCGCGGGTTCGATCCCGGCCGCGGCGGTCGGATTTCGATGGAGGCAAAATGCTAGATTCCCGTGTACTGCGCGATCTCGGTGCACCTTAAACAATACCAGATGGTCAAAATTTCTGGAGCCCCTCGCTACGGCGTCTCTCATAATCATATCGTGGTTCTGGGGCAGAAAACCCCAACAATTATAATTATTATGAATATTTTCCTTGCCTGTCAATGTGTGTGTTCGCAGTGACTGTGTTGGTTGAGACACTGTATCACCTGTGGCACATAGCCGAATAACATGAACTCTGGTATGCGGGTATGTACCACACGTGACAGAGAGAAAGGGTTTCATGACGTACGCGACAGGTATTTTGCGTTATTCATGTCATGACCAGTGAATCGTGTTCGTCATAAACTGATCCCCTGCTGTGCCAATTGTGGTATATTACAAGTTATGGAGACGACCAGGAGAGCGCCTAGACGTAGGCGGCTAGATAGATAGATAGATAGATAGATAGATCGATAGAAACGCTCAAAGTGCCTGAGGTTCGCTAAGAAATGCTTCGCATTTAAAAAAAAGCAGCTTCGCTCTAGCGGTGCCAAGCCTGAAGGAAGAGCGGAGCTGGGCGGCCTTCCTTTTTTCTATTTATTTTCTCTTTCTTTCTATTTTTCCATTTCGCTCTGTTTTGCTATCTGTTTATATCACTGTTTCTTTCTATGCATTTCTTTCTCTCACCATCTATTTGTTTCCTTCCTCGCTCTTTTTATCTTTTTCTTTCTCTTTATCTCTCTCTATTTCTAGCTTCCTCTTTCTTTCAAGATTTTCTCTCTCTCTCTCTGTTCCTCTATATTTCTCTTTCTCTGTCTCTGTGTTTTTTCTATCTCTTTTCTTTGTCTGTTTCTATTTCTTTTCTCTCTGTCTATATCTTTCTGTGTATTTCCATATTTTCATTTTCTTTGTTTCTCTCTACTTCTCTCTTTCTCCTTCTATCTCTGTCTTTCTCTCCATTTCGCTCTTTCTTGCTCTCTCTTTGTACTCGTTCTCTTGCCCATCCTAGTTATTGCATACGACGCTCGGCACATTGGCCCACTCGCTGTGATATCCAAGCAGAAGATGAAGAGGACAGAGAGAGCGCGTGCCAGCCGAGTTATTGCGAGCATGATGACAATAGTTTTTTACACGACCGACGGAGTTTCTTCTGTCGAATAAATTTCATTTCGTTTATACTCAGTTGTTGGGCTTCCCTATTCCTGTGGCGCATACCCGACTGTGTTTTTTGGTTTGCCGGACAAGGAAAGATTTGCTAAACAGCTTCGCTAATAAAGACGTTGAAAAAGAATAAAGAAAACAGAAACATTATTACAGAAATAGATTCAATATGTTTGGGAAGGCGTTATAAAACAAATCAATAGTAATGAGGATTATGATGCCGATTAGATTATACAATTCCATTTGGTTATAGTACGAGGGAACAAATAATTCTTCAGTATGTTCATTCTCGCAATCTCGAAAAGTAAGGCGTTAATTCATCTTGTGTATGGTGACGTGTGGATCTGTAATATCAGTAACTCTCTCGAGGTTACTGATATTAGCTTTAGTGTACTGATCCCATGCAATACATGCATATTCCATTTTAGTTCTGATTAAGGGGTTATGGCATAGCAATTTGACATCAGAAGGGGCTTTTTTAAGTGTGTGCCGGATGAGGCATAATTTCCTGAAGCTGAGGTGCAAGTGTTACTTATGTGGTCATTCCATGCTAACATGTGGTTAACGGTAACTCCTAGATACTCATATTGCGTTACTTCGTGCAGACGGGATAAACCCGAGTTATACGTATGAAGGACAGGTGATTTCTTGTGTATTCACTCGCATTAGTACGCTTTTGTCTGTGTTTAGCGTCATTCTCAAGCACACGTACCATTCAAGAATAATATTTAAACTGTCATTTAAACTAATTTGTTCATTGACAGAATTATTATCTTTAAAACGCACGTAGTCATCATCAAATAATCGAATTTGCAGACCACTTTCAACCATGTTAACAATGTCGTTAATGTATAAAATAAAAAGAATAGGGCCGAGGGCACTGCCCTGTGCCACACCCGATGTGACTGGAAGGGAGCCTGATCTGCACCAATAATCTCTACGAATTGATTCCGGTTAGACAAATACGAAGCAACCCAAGAAATAAACAGTCCCGGAATTCCTGCATGTTCAAGTTTCGAAATAATTTATTGCGAGGAAATAATTTATTGTATTTCTGTATCGAGGCTTTTCTGAAGACTAGAAAAATTATGTCGATTTTTTCGTTTTTGTCAAGAGTTGATGCAAAGGAATGAACAACAGTGACCAGCTATGTGACATTCGAATGTCCCCGTCTAAACCCATGCTGACAATTAGTTAAAACAGAATCCTTATCTAAATATGTAGTTATGCTTTTTTCGATAATATGTTCAAAAAGATTGCAGCATGACGACGTTGAAGAGGTAGGACGGAATTTTCTACGAGAAGACGGTCTCCCTTCTTATTAATTGGTGCAATGCGGGCTGTCCTCCAGTCACTCGGTAATTCTGACAACAGTCACAACACTGACAACAGTATTATAACAACAACAGTATTACAAGAAGAAACTTTGAGAAAATTACCGCATATCAACGAAGAATGAAACTGGGGATATTGTCAGCTCCAGTGAAACATTTAGGTTTGAGATTTCGCAGCATAGTAAGTACACCCGGCTCTGGTATAAAATTTTGTATCAGAAAATTGCGGCACTCCACAGTTGTAGTTGTGTGAACAATCACTAGAATTGGAGAAAACACTGTGAAAAAACGTATTGAAGTGATTGGCAAGTTCTATCATTTCACTAAGCGCATCTGTCCATTCACTGTTATTTGTAATATTGGTTCTTTCTTCTCGGCAATGTTATTCCAAAACTTACTTGGATCACTTATAATGACATTTGGCAAAGACGAATTAAAGTAATAGTCTTTCGACCTATGCACCGCAAGTTCAAGCTCGCCTTGCGATTCAGATATCAAGTATGACAGGGCATGGGCCTTGTTTAATCTCTTAATTTTGCGCTTCATGTGACTGATGTTACGGTTTATCTATGGTGTTTGCTTGTGTACTCGTTTTTGTTATTTGTTATGAATCTGTCTAGACAAAAATGACACATATCTTTGAAGCAAGCCCAAAGTATGGTCACAATATTTTCATGAAACTCAGTTAAGCAAATTTTCTAAGTAATAAATCACACATGCGTCTTTTGCGGAATAATAACCTTTGACAAAATGGGCAGAAGATTTTTCAGTTTTTGTACTCGATGCAAGTAGCCACGAAATGTAGACGAGATAGTTATCTGATAGCCCATGCTCGACTACCACCGTGAATTCAATAAATTTGCGAGGAATAAATACTAGGTCCAAAACTGAAGACTGAAATGCGTTACGAAGAGCAGCCTGCCCTTCAACTAACTGCTTAAGCACTTTGGTCTCAGTAGGACCAGGAATAACTTCAACGTCGCCGCAAAACAGCACTTTACATACAAAGAGACACTCATAAGCCATAGCAAGACATCGCCGTGGGCACAGCAGGACCATAAAACTACGATAATCACTTCGCAAGAAACTCGTATAGGTACTAACCTGCACAATGAAGAACAGGGCCCTAGTCAGTGCCATAGCAGTTCCGCGTCCACGGGTCCACCATGCCCACAGAAGTCAAAGTCATGCGGTGCTTCTTTTATATGTTCGTCCACCGATGACTTCACAGAATTGCGCTTGAAAGGGGTCGGTCGCTGGGAGCAGGATTGCGCCTGGAGATAGCGATGAGGTAGGAAGCGCCATATCGCCACCTAGGGCACACATACGTGCATCGCAGAAACGATGGTGAACGTGTGGGTCATGAGCAGTGGTTGATACCGCGGCGAATCCAAGAATAGCCTCCAAAATGAAGAACAGGGCTCTAGTAAGTGCCATGGCAGTTCCGGGTCCACCGTGCCCTGATCTACTGTGCTGTGCTCCTATGTCTTACGCTTATGATTTATCTGTTCCATCGGGCGCTGGTTGTTTTCTGACTCTTTTTTAAATTCCTTTTTATTCTTCAACTTTATGATCGGTATACTGGCACTGGCCATAAGCAATGGAATGCAGGGTCCACTTTTCGGAGAAGCTGTACGTTGCCGGCCATGAGTTCGGAGTATCTATCGTATACGCGTCATCCTATACAACACTATCCTCTTATGTATTTCCTTTTGAAAGCATTTCTCATTCCCAAAACCTGTATTCACTCATGTTCTGCACCTGGAGATATTCAACAAACCAACATTTACGCTTCTGCCCTTTTTCGTTACTGTTTAGGACCTACTGCGTCGACAATAAACGAACAATGTGAACTCCAGTGCTTTGAAAATCTTCTTCGCGTGATCATTGCTGTAGCTATTGTAATATGAACGTCGGCCGTGTTATCTATGTCTTATTGCACGTCTTGAGTCATGCTCAGTCATATGCTTGCTTCTGATTCCAGAGAGCGGTGCCATGCCTGCCAGGAGCAGTGCCAACGAGGCCGAAGCCAGGGCTGAGTCACAGTCCACTGAGCGTGCAGAGGAAAGCAGTGCTGAGGAGGCACGCATCAGTGAGGCATGCATGGCATCACTGTGCGGGTAGCAAGCGGACGCAAGGAAACGGCACGTTCGAACGAACGTCTCTCGCTCGACGCGAATGAATATCTTTAAGGAATTTGATGCTCATTCCAGGACTCCATGCCATATCACAGTGCCGATACCTGGACTTGTGAATTGCTGCACAACGCATGGTATCATACAATAAACTTTCTTTCCAAAAGACGTTAGATGTCGCTTAACTTGATCTTTCTGCTCTTTCTGAACTTGAGTCTAAATACTCAGTTTTTTATGCAGGACTTGGAGCGTCTTTTTTTTTTTTTTTAATCGGACGTTCTGTAGACTGAAACAAGAATACGCAGGGGGAGAGGCCTGTGCTGCCCTGTGGATAGTTAAACGAACAAAATTACAAGAAGCCCGAACACTTACTGGTTCTTTAAGTGTTTTGAGACAACTAAGGTACTTTTATAAAAGCTCAATGCAGTCATAAATAGGGTGTAGAGAAGCGTTGGAACGCTGTAATGGGTCATCCTCTGGAGCGCCTTCTAGTGGGTCGTCCTGTTCGCCTCGTCTCGGAGAGCACGCCCCTCGTGCTGAGTGTCTGCGAGTCTGCGCTCCGTCGTGACTGTCGTCGTTGTGCATCGTCGCCGTCAATCCCACCGTCAATAAACCCTTTACAAATTGGAGGAAAGTGCTGTGCCGTCAGAACTTCGGTCTCCATTCGATGCCCCTGGAGCTTCGATCCCGTTCCGTGCGATCTATTATGACCGCTCATTGTGACCAGCTGTTAGGACGCCAGGCGGCTCCCTTTTCGTAACCGGCGTAATTGCAGAGAAGCATTGGAACGCTGTAATGGGTCGTCCTCACGAGCGCCTTCTAGTAGGTCGTCCTGTTCGCCTCTTCTCGGAGAGCACGCCCCTCGTGCTGAGAGTCTGCGAGTCTTTGCTCCGTCGGGACTGTCGTCGTTGTGCATCGTCGCCGTCAATAACGCCGTCAATAAACGCCTTAACAAGGATTTATTCTATTCTGTGAACGGCATATGTATCTAACCATCATGGCGTAGAACAGGGGTCTCATCACGCGGTCCGCGCGCCTCACGCGGCCTGCGGCCTTCAGAAGGAATAAAGTCTTGTGAAGACACGCACTCATTCTAAACGCCTCAGAAGAATATGACAGTTGCGCTCTTCAGCTTTTCGGTTTCTGTAGCGCCGCTGTATTGGGTTGAATTTCATTACATCGCAATTATTATTAGAGGCCGCTTTTTCGAAATGTCAAAGCTGCAATTGGTTCTTCGCATGAAGGACTGCAATTCGTTCAGTTTACATTGCCGGCTTACTCCACTAGTTAAATAGGTAATTATTTGTTTCTTAATTACTGTCTCAAATGATATATTTAGCCATCTTAAGATGTCCGGTTACAGACGTAGTAATTGTGAATACATCGAAATGGATCTCATTCCCTTGATATTTGAGGATTTAGGCGCATTTCTTGAAACACGTTGTATGTAGCTCATTATTCCAGCAATTCAAACTGCTAATACATCACCTGTAGAGCAGTAACGTTGAGTCAGTGCTGTTTTTGTGTCTGTGCGCCTACGTGGTGACAACATGCCGAAAGTGCATCCGTGTATTCCTCGAGAGGTCGCTGCTAGTACGTGCTTTATCATGGACGCTTGCATGCTAAAGAGACATGGTTATCAGAAATTATACTTTCTGATGGTGACTGTGGAGCTCTCTTAGCGTATTATGCCAAGCCACTGCACTAGGTATTCTGTGGTTAAGACCAGCTCATATGGCCAGCCGAATGTACAGGTCGATACCAACGAAAGGAGCTTCAATACTTGGAAAATGCTGCAGAATCCCATTTATAAAGTATGTCAATCTTGCAACTCCGAGCCATGCAATAAGCCACGTATTTGGCTTCACTGATTATAAAATCAGGCTAACAGGACTGACTGCGCTTGTAGCGATAGCTTTTCCAGATCACAGAGGAAACACTTGTGGGATGGTCATGAAACATGTTAATCATTTGTGCGTGTTATGACCTCAGAATGACAGGAAGGCAAGCTTATCCTTCCGTATTGGGTCTGTAGCGGTGCGATACGGAATTTTGAATATTGTACTTTTCCACAGCTGACGGACGCGGCCATCAAAAGTACGTGGTGAACTGCTTAGTATTCTAATCCAATGAAAAATGGTGGTTAGAAATGCAAGGTCCGACGTAACCAAGGAGCACCATAAAAGAGGTAATGAGCGTTTGATATTAACGTGGTGATGATGACAAATACAGCGTCGGCACAATGTACGCTTAAGATATTTTCTTAAAGTGCGTAAAGTGTGTAAACACTATAAGCAGGACAATTACTAGTGAGAATTGCTAGAAAAGGGGAGGATATGCCACTGAAGGATTGAACCTTGAAAAATTGATATCGGTATCTCTGCTGCCTCACAGGCACCCTATAAGACAAGGGTTAGGATACACTTGCTGTATATCATTCCTATCAGACCACCTGTCTTTACAGATGCTTTGCTATTAATCTAATGGGCTGAGAGAAAAGAATGTTCCCAATTTATGTGCAATTCTAACAGTAGCTTTTTGTCGAAGCATGGATTGCAGCTAAGAAAAATCTGGGAATGTGGTGGAATGTGTGTCTTGTGGGATCGAGAGACACGCTTTTCTCTTCGAGCGTTCAACTGGCGGCATTCCATTTAGGTATGGATTTCCGTCACTATGCGCATTTGCCGCAGATATGTGCTTTGATACCGGCCACGAAGGAAAAGTACGTACTTTAAGCATCACCTATTCCAAGGCAGTAGAAACTAACTTCCTGATGTCGTGCATGCTTCTGCTGGAAAGTTCTTCACATGTGGCTTAATCAAACGAGGCTCACTGAACGTTTCATTGTCGTATCAGGACTTCCTTAACCTTTAAGCTTCTTTTACTGAAAGAAAGGCAAATGCAAGGGAGGAGATCTAGCTTCCGTCACAGCCGATAGTGTGGCTTGGTCTACGACCACGTTACCGTGTCTGCGTCTGCGCCTTAGAGTCGCACATACTGCCATACGCGGGTTACATATATATATATATATATATATATATATATATATATATATATATATATATATATATATATATATATATATATATATATATATATACTGTGCGCGGGAGCGAAATAAACTCCTTTAGTTCTGGGGTGGTAACTGTTGCAGAGCTACATAAGTGATGATACAAAGCTGCAAAGAATGCTCATGAAGGTGGCGTGCAGGAAGACATTCCATTATCACGAACCGATGCAGCATCAAAGGTTCACTCTCTCGCACACGATATAACGCATTCAATGTGGAATACGTCCGTTTTCTGCATACCCGCCTGCACCGTCTGGATCCGTCACTTCAACTTCAAATTCCGTCCGGACTATTCCGATCCGAAACAACAGTTTGTCTTTCACGAACAGCTTTGCTTACCGAATCAGAATGGCAGACAGTGCTGCATGTGCTCGCTGTGGCAGCGAGGAAACCATGGCGCACGTCCTGTGTCATTGCCCTCACTACAACTCCCATAGACAACAGCTCTCAGTAACGCTAGCACGCCTTGATGACCAGCCGCTTTCTGAACAATCAATTTTGTAGTGCCGGAACGTTCTAGCTTCCAACCAGAAAGCGACGAAGGCGCTGCTAAAGTTTCTCTGCTCAACCGACCTCGCTAAACGACTATGATGCTCCCGTGCTTGAGTGTGTGTGCGTTTTATTTTACTCCTTTTTCCTTCCTTACCTTTCTATCCCCCTTACCCCTTCCCCAGTGCAGGGTAGCAAACCGAAAAACTTCTGGTTAACCACCCTGCCGTTCACTTAACCTTTCTCTCTCTCTCTCGTAAGGAATAAATCCGTAAAAACATTTACTAATTTTTTGGTTATATATCTTGAACAGCCGATTATGCAGAACATTGCTCAACCGTAAGAAAAGTTTTTATTGTGCACAACACCGCATTCAGAAAAATATCCCCGAAACGATGCATGGGAAACATCGCCATGCGACTCACACACGGATGTAGTACTCCGGACATGCGCATTCAGCCTGAATATTCGGAAAATGCACTTGGATGTCAGTAACTTTGGCATGCTTTAAAACTTCCACAAGCAGCCTGTCGCGATCCACCAGCTGCCACTTCCACAGTGGCAGCAGTTTTGCTGTAGGCATTAGGCACTGTTGTAATTGTGTGACGTTCATTACTTAACCCAGCTTTCGCACGTACTATGACGAGGGCTCCTGAGCAGATGTTTGGTTGCAAAATTGTGTAACAGATAATGTGTCGTTAACTACAGGGTTTTCTATTAGGGCTGGGTCGATGGTGGCAATCTGTGGCGGTCGTGTAGTTTTAGTGGCGCCTTTCTAAACTGCTGTTTATTATTCAGTCAGTGGTGCGAAATCACCACGGCAAGTAACATGATTGAGCAGCATGTCCCAATGATGAAACTTTGTTATCAAAATGACTGGTGGTTCGTGCGAACGTTGCGCCGAAATATCATGTTTAGTGACAAGGCGAATTCTAAAAAGCACGAATGCCGTATATGGGACAACACCAGCCAACACGAGGTCCACCAGGGGGCCATCAATCCCCATAAAGAAGTGGTTTGGTGCGGATTTCAAGGCGGTGGAAGCATTGGCCCATACCTTTGTGAAAGCGCGTTGGTGAAAAAATCACCATCAACGGTGAGCGCTACGGAAAGTTGATACCGGATTATTTTTGACCGCAATTCAACTATATTGACGTAGACAGCATGTGGTTAATGCAGGACTGAGCTACGTGCCAGAGAGCGGACATAAAGATGGACATACCATGAATGAATTGATGGTATGGTTATCTCTCACGGAGGTGACCTGAACTGTCCACAAAGATCGTGCGATTCAACCCTGATAGGCACTTTTATTGTGGCGTTTGCTGAAATCACGTTATCTGCAAGCAGGTGCGCCTACAGATGTGCGAGTGTCACGACTCGGGGCCGAAGCACAAGCTTCTCCCAAGATGTGGCATGGGGGTGGAGCCTTTGGTGTATTGCTTGCGCCAATCGCTGGTATGAAGGAGTCAAGGGCCTTCTCCAATCAAAGAACAACAAGCTTTAATAATGTGTTTAAACAAAGATAAAGATATTTCCACAATAACCGAACAGTTATCTAGAATACAAGGGTGAACTAATTATACATTCCACAATTATTCAGATAAGTGCAGCATGCATGAAAATTCAAATATGTCAAGACACTGAGCAGTATCAGATGAATTACCAAACAGCAAGAGCCGAGCAACTAATTAGAGTCCGCAGTCCACTAAGTTCAAGCGAATGACATACGTAACCGGGCGCAGCAGAGTCCTTGGACACCGGCACCGAGCATAAGTGACCCTTGAAGCTGGCGAGCTCGGCGGCGGCTCCGCGATGACTCGGTGTGTTGGGTTTTCGGCGTGTTGTCTGCTGCGCTGTGCCCCGGGAGTCCCCCAGCGTGGATTGCTTCTCCGGCGCAGAGCAGACCGATGAAGCATAGGATGGAGCCGTTTTTTGTACGTTTCTCCGGCCGCCGGTCCCAGCTTCTAGTGTAGTGTCGATCCATCCTTGAAACGGTCACGTAGGCACTGGTTGCTACCGTGCGTGGTTCACACTTCACTTTCGGTGTCCTTCACGGGTGAACCATTAGCTCACAGACAAAACACCAGTGCCGCGGTCGCGTAGGCACATGGCCTAAGACGTAGCTCGGATACAACAATACAACGTCCCGTGGTTCAGATTCCGCCGTCGGTGACGTTTACGGCAAGCCGTTTAATAATAGACAGAACAAAAGCACATGATCTGAGACGTGGCTCGGACACAACGTCCGGTGGTTCAGACAAAACACAAACAAAAGCACATGATCTGACATGTAATTCGGATGCACGTCTTCAGGCTCTGATTCTGCTGGCTGTGACCTTCACGGCAGTTCAATACTAGACAAAACAAAAGCACGTCACGTAGCTCAGATGTTCGTCTTAAGGCTCAGGCTCTGCTGGCGGTGGCCTTCACGGCAAGCAGTCAAAACAAAAATAGACAAAATAAAAATAGACAAAACAAAAACACATGATCAGGCACGCAGCTCGGGTGCTCGTCTTACGGCTCACGCTAACACACCCTAAGCGGTGCGCGTACGCTCACGGCACGCAGAGAAGAATTAGAGCGCTTTCGGCTTGGGCGTAAGTGAAAAAAAAAAAAAACCTTTTCATGGCGTACCTTAGGACATTATGCGGAGGCAATGTTAGGCATATGCGACTTTTGTGACAGCGAGATACGACTCAATTTCTCATTTTGCTTGCCACTGCCGTATTTATGATTGCATCCCATGTTTTCAACAACAGGTGTGTGCTCAGATGGATCGTTAGGCTGGTTGCGATGGAACTTGTTTGAATATTTATTTCATTCTAATATCCGTTCTAATACGTACGCGAGCCACCTTTGGCATTTAAAGGCTGGCAATAGCATATCTATACATGAACTTTGCAGATCGCAATTTGTGTCGCGAATGATAGTTCTTTGCTCGCCGCTTGCGTGTTCTTTTCTGCAACACTTATCTGAGAGTTTTCTGACATTTATGTGGCTACCTGGCATGCATGTGATTGATTACGTTTAATTAATTGATGTGTATTGTGCCAATATGGCTCCCCTCTTTATAGAGCGCAGCTCTTAGGCGCCCGTTCCTGCGCTGAGCGACGTTGCCGTTGCCGCTGTCGGCGTAAGCGATTGAGCGAACGAGGAGGAAGGAGAGCGAAAGCTGAGTGCAGCGAGCCGCTGTGTTAGCGTCTGCAATGCCTCGTACCCGCTTCTTTGCCCTTTCCCCTTACCCCGGTGAGGAGTAGCAACGCCACCTAGACAAACTTCGTCAAGGCCTGGAAGCTGTTCGAGTGACGTGTCACTAGTGGGCTGACGCTCGACCTGCGTGAGCTACGCTATTCGTGCTTTAGCGGCCGTTTAGTTCATTTAATATACACCGAAATCGGTATGGCGGAACAGGAGTGTATGACAAACAGGACTCATAGGCTGTAACATGTAAATTATGACATGCATGTCATGTAAGGCTTGATTTACATGACACACTCTTGGAGCGCTCGCTGCCGTTTCATTAAATGTATGCATACCAAAATTGGCATAGCGTGACATGGTTGTATGACGAACACAAATAACAGGTTCTAACGTAAAAATCATGACAGTCATGCCACGTGCGGCATGACTTGCGTGCCACGCTCATGGTGGGCTCGCAACCGTTTGGCTAGCAAGATGTGTATCAAAACTTTTATGCCGTGACGTGACTGTATGAGTAGCATAAGTGAGAGGTCTTAGCATGCAAATCATAACATGTTTGTCAAGTAAGGCGTGAATTATATGACATTGTCAAAGTAAACTGCCGGCTGTTTCGCTAGCCGAATTTATACCAAAAGCGGTAGGACGTCAGATAAGTGCGTGACGAATATAAATGAGCAGCCATGTATTGTATACACGAGAACGTAAGTTCGATAGCACGGTATTTAGCGAAATGTACATGCATGAATGCACGACAAACATTTAATAGTGAACCCGTTATGACATGAAGGCCTTCATTTGGCTCACAGACAAATAATGCGATATATACAGCTCCTTGCTGACTGCTACGCATTACATCAACTCCCACAGTGCGTGACATGTGGCGACTTTTAAATTCGATTGGAACTGCCGTTATTTGCGAGCCAAATGTTCTAATAATGAAAAACAGCGCATGCTTCAAAGTACATAAATAAGCATACACATCTCGTTCTGCTTTTGTGCCTTGTTTATTGCAAACTTGGCGTAGAATATCGTCCGGACTGAAGTGTTTTTCGCACACCTGCAAGTGACAAGAGAGTGACAACTTTACGATTCATGTTTCTGCAGTTAACAACATACTGCGAAACGCACGCACGTGACAAAAACGAAGCGTAATACCATCATACTACATGAAACCGAATACACGAAAATCAGAAGAGAAGGTGTGTATTTACCTTTGAATGCTTTGTCGGGCTGAAATTATCCTTTGGGTTGACACGTATCCATGCCTTCCGCGTGTCTTCATCGGTTGGAAATCCAAATACGTGTACCTTGGGCCTCGAGTCGTAGTTGCCACAACATTGTAGAACACAACACTTCCCTGGCATCACAACCTAGTCACTCAACGACCAACACGCGCACAAACACAAGCAGCACACATCACAGCTTCGAAGGAACCGACGGCACTCAAAGCAACGCAGCATTAGCGTTTCTCGCACTGCTTTCAACTTAACTCGGCATCGGATGGCAGCCAGCGCGTGAGAGATTCGATACACGTCCAGCTTCGAAAACTAGTAATGCTGAAGTGACCAAAACGCCGATGCGAACGTGCCGCCGAACGCGGGCGTAGGTGATGATCCGCCACCAAGCACAGCGCACAACGCAACCAGCGTCGCAGCTCTGTAGTGATGCGTGGGTGCTAGCGTCCGCCAAGCAAGAGCGGCCCACTGAAAAAAGTCAGCCCACTACCTCTGACGACACGCGACAAATGGAGTTTAGCTTCCCGGCCTTGACGAAGTTTGTCTAGGTGGCGTTGGGAGTAGCAGGCTAGAAACCCACTTTCCAGGCCGACCTCTCCTCCTTCTTGTCATTAAACATCTTCTTCTTCTTCGTACCTGCTCGCCCTCCATGTGACAGCGTAACGCAAGCCTCTAGTGCATGGCCATGAGAATGTGGGTTGACCTGCGAGGCTTGGGAAAAGAAGACGAACACGAGATTCCGAGCGACGCTCCGAGTGACGCGTCGCGAAGGGCTGCGAATAAAATACCAAAAAAAACGAAAGAGAGTAGACGCTTAGCAATCCAGTCGCATATTATCACACGGATGACGGCGTATGTTTGTAAAGTTTGGAACATGTTACATTACTAAGCGTATTTAAAACAAGGAAATTCTGTTCTGGGTGGTAAGACCATTGAACTACTACTTCATGCGAATGCATCAACTGGAAGAAGTCTCGGTAAGTTCCACAGCGTTGCATGTGATGTGTGAAGCGCAGCCTGCAATGCGCAGTGTGGTGCGCGCATAGGTCTCCCAACCCACTCACGAGTCGAGTCAGTCAGACTCAGATCGGGCCGTGAGTCTGAGTCTGAGTGAGACCCTGTGAGTAATATTTTGGTGAGTTCGAGTCCGAGTGAGTCCGGCTGAGGAAAATTTTAGTGAGTATGAGTCCGAGTGAGCCCTCTTCAGGAATATACGAGTGCGAGTGAGCTTAAGCGCGATATATATTCCTGGAGTGAGGCTGAGTCACCTTCACCTTTTAGTGCCGACGTATGGTCCTACCTACTCATCTTCAGTATCACTATCAGCCTTATATCGGCTTACTTTTATACTCAAGTCTATTCACACATATCTCAACTCACTAGCGTTCTTTCGCCAACTCAATATTTATTCATGAGGGGCGTGAGTTAGGGGGAGAGGGTGGGGGGGGGCTTGCCATGATCTCTCTCCGCAAAATCTTTCAGGGGAAGTTCTTGTTAAAATATCTCGTGTGAGTCGCGTATTTCATTAAAACCAATTCGGCAGATCCCACGGGTTGTTGGAATCGGTTTCATGCGAAGCATTCAGCGAGTACTTCAATGTAGTATTGATAGCTTTGAGTCAAGTGTTACGCGATGGATCGACGTGTTTTTGTAAGCCTAGTAACCGTGGGCACAACGTCGGCTTACCAGGTACGTCGACAACACTGGCGTTTCAAGGGTAACTTACGCTGCGGCGTAACGTCAGCCGTTACGTTAGAGCACATAGGTCTGTATTATCGAAAGTATAAGTGCACTTTATGGTGCCATTATATGAATATCATACCTAACATTTGTTAGTGTATTCCTCTGGGATCGAGCAAAGATGCAATGTGATCTTCATTAATCTGCTATAAAAACGGAGCCGACACTGGAATCACAGACGTTAATCTGATATGACGCCTGCATCTAGGAGTACATTTGTACTGTTTATTGCTTTCTTGTAAAATTAGATAGCCAGAACCACAACAGCAATTGATTGCAGCACCGCCACTGCGCCTGCATAGGCTGTTTTTCTACAGACCTGGCGTGGTCGTCTGGTAGACTACCTGATTGCTGCACTGAATGCTTGGGTTCGATTGCTGCGGGGATCCTAGCGGAGTTCAATCCGGTGTTGGTGGTGGTGGTGGTGGTGTGCGGCGTGACCACCCTTCCTGCACATGCGCAAACCCTCTCCACTTCCCCTCTCCCCTACCTCTCTCCACTTCCTCTCTCCCCTCCCGCTCTCCACTTCCCCTCTCCCATTCCTCCCTCACCACTCCCCCTCAGAAACGCGGGCTCTACATGCCGAAACACTGCTTCGCATCGCCTCATGGTCCCCTTTAGCGGGAGATGGCGTGATTTTCTTTCGATTCGTCGGGTCAACGCTATTGATGTCGGCTATTCTTAGCACTGTCGCATTTAAATTACCAATGTCTGTTCTCACCGTTCCTGGTTAGATATAAACTGTCAATCACCTGTGGCGCATACCCGTGCACCGCGGCCCGTGGTAAACGGGTATGTGCGACGCGTGTCTGGAGGAAAGGGTTTGATTTTCATTTTATTCATGTCGTGACCCGACAATCATATTCGTCAAATTCTCTTACTCTGCCATGCCAGTTTTGGTCTACACCAAGGTAAGGAGGCGATCATGAGAGCACCCATACGTAGGCGGCTAGATAGATACGTAGATACATACGTAGATAGAAACACTCAAAGTGCCAAAGTTTTGCTAATTATGCTTCGCATTTAAAATGTTTTACTGGATTCAAAACACTGGTACCTCGTATATGAAAACACAAGATGAAAAGGCGTATCGTAAAGGACCGATTATGTGAGATACTGGCGTTAAAGAGCACTGACGCCACGAATGTTCCCGCCAGTCACCTCCAGCCTGTGCCGCCTCCAAGCTCGCCTTTAGAGCAAGTGCGCATTGATCTTTTAGGTCCTTTGCCACGATCCTCCACCGGTAACCGCTGGGTAGTCGTGTGCATCGATTACCTCACTCGGTACTGCTAGACGGCAGCCATCCCCTCTAAGACTGCTGCTGCCGTGTCTGTATTCTTGCTACATTTCGTCATTCTCCGGCACGCAGGCCACCCCGAGTGATAATCTGCGACCGAGGACGCCAGTTCACTGCAGATGTTGTGAAGGAATTGGTACGCTTGTGTGATTCTACTTTTCGACATTCAACACCCTACCATCCTTAAACAAACGGACTTACCGAGCGTGCGAACCGGACGCTTACGAACATGCTTTCAATGTTCGTGGCATCTAAACGTAAGAACTGGGACGAGATTTCACCTTTTATAACATATGCGTTCAACACAGCAAGACTCGAAACGATATGCTATAGCCCATTCTTCCTTCTCTACGCGCGCCCACCTCGTTATACTTTGGACACTATTCTCCCTTTGACGACCGCTGATAATCTATCAGTAGCTGAGACTCTCTGTCGTGCTGAGGAAGCTGGTCGACAAGCGCGACTACCCACGCTATCTTCCCACACCACGTCAAAGGCCAGATACGACAGTAAGCACCGCCCTGGGAGCTGTGTTCCTGGTGACCTTGTGTGGTTGTCGACCCCAGTACGGAAGAGCGGTCTATGCTCAAAGTTCTCGGCACACTATGCTGGCCCGTTTGTCATCATCAACCGTTTGAGTGAGGTAAACTATACAACAGCGCGCCTGACACCCAGTGGCTGACGTTCTTCTGGCTGACGTTACGCACGTCGCCCTGCCAAAGCCATGTACACAACGAGATGACACCTGACTCGCCGGCTGGCTTCGTCTGCGAGAGGGAGAAGTGTAACGGCGCCTCTGGAGTGAGAAAGAGGAGTTGTAAGAGAACACGACGACGTGGACTTTGTTGTTGCTTTCCGTAGCCTCACCCCATCCAGTGATGCGCGGCTGAGCGTTCTCAGTAAACGCTTCCTGACTCTTAACAATATGCTTTTGTAGAGTCCGATACTTCTAAACATTCATAATTCCAAGATGTTTGTTTTGCGATTCCTATCTACGTATAGTTCATCAACCTAATTAACTTTTTCTTTTCATGCATAGATTTAGTGCTTTACTTAGTATTTAACTACTGATTTGTCAAGCTTCTGGCAGTGTACACGTTGCAACATGATGATGAACGTCTGTGTAAGGTCAAGCAAATAGAACTTAAATACATACACAAATCGTATTGCTGAACAAAGAAACAATTCCCCTAGAAAAGTGTGTTTTTTCGTTTTCATTGTAGGTAAGTCATTCAAAACTCAGTCCTATCGCGCTCGCAGAGTGGAACATAAGTCCATGAAAATGTTGATGCATTGCTGGTACGCGCCTTGTGGTCAATACAACACTGGTGTCACGTGTATCATGTGCTATGAGGTTCTTCCAGATTTCCAAAAAATGCACGAATAACTAGAGAGCGATTGATTTATATATAGGCTTTAATGGCGATAAGGCCACGGAAGGTCAATAAACGCCAAATCAATAGTGGTTAGTGGCAACGAACTAGAAGAATAATTTCAGGAATTTAGATGTGATGTGGCTGTAAATGTGCCTAAAATGAGTCGCTGTAAAAGCGCAAAAGACATAGGTAATAAAATATTGCGATGACTAGTGACGTACTGACGTGAACCAAGCAGATGTTGAGTAGAATCACTTGACTCAGACCAAATCAAAATATATTTAAGGCCTTCTAATCTAGCCTCGCGTTGTCAGCCTAACGGCACGCCGATTTTATCAGCTCAGAAGGCACGAGGCTTTTACTATGAAAGTTAGGTCACACCGTCATTTCCAAGTGATTTGAAGTTGCCATGTGCAGCGCATTCTTGTAGAGTCGTTGAGGCGCATACTATATGTGCCATGCTGTTTTAGGCAACAACGACGCGACAGATGGTGCGTTGATGAAGGAAATAAATTCCTGGGCAGCGTTTTTGCGCTGCCCAGGAAAATTGCGCTGCTCAGACCAAATTAAAGTGTCCATCAAGGGTAACCTCGATTGTCACCTACCTGGAAAAGGCTGATAATATCAAACATAGATAACAATGCCATCTGCAAGTGATGTGCAAGGCTCAGTGTGGCGCGCGTTCCTTTCAGGTAATTGCGGCGCATGCCTTGTGTGTCATGATGTTTTCAAGCAGCCTTGATGAACGCTATGCCAGGCATCCGAAACGAAAAACATTTCAATGATACCTGCACATTCGGACAAACGTGTTGACTTCAGTGTTTGAAATGCGGAAGCATTTTTATGACGACTATAAGAGAAGTCTGTGCATCCGTCTGTCTGGCACATTAGACAATCGTCGCCATAAACAAATAAATGAATAAAAAGTAAGTTTCCACTCCGGAGCCGGACACTCTCCGAAGGCGAGTCTCGTAGCCACTACACTACGCATTTTTTACTGGCTTTCTTCAATTCAAACCACGACATAAGCCACGTCCATACCAGCAAAGCAAAGGCTCTCAAGAGACAAAATCATTACCCTGGCATGTGCATGATCGTTTGTAGCCTGGGAAGCCAGCCCGGTTCGCCTTCTTGGAGCTTGTGTATCTGAATTATTCGGCAAACAGATTGGCAGAAATAACCTCTTGTTGTCCTTATGTGTACATCTACATGACGTATGGTCATTCTGGGCAACCAAATACTATGTAGGTCCAGAAGCATCATCATGTCGAAAGTATGCCTTCCCCATTGTCAACCGGTAGTAACTGAATGCCGTATCTGTCTGTGGGAGGTATTTTTTTTTAAGTTCCTTAAGAAATATCCCAAAAGAAATACACTCCTCCTTTATCCGGAAAGACATGGTCAATCGTTTCAGGCTTTCGGCAAATAAGGAAATGGTTCCCCAGGGTACGAAAATTCCCTTTTCTTCCATATACATCTGTACTTTCATTGCGTTAGTCTGTAATTTGAAAAAGAAACTTTTTACACCTCCCCTAACAGGCACGTTTTTCATTCTTTTTAACATGTGTTATCCTGGGCGAGTGTTGTACTGGGTTCGATACAGGGGAGTTGGAAGAAACACATCAAACAAGTCTTTATACAGTTTCTTGCGGGACACATCACAAAAGCATTAGAGCGACAAGTGAGAATATAAAACACCACACGATGTGTATTGTATGTGTCATGTATCTAAACGCACTGCCTTGCATATAATCAGACCAAACGATTAATTTTGTCAGAAATCTACTCAATCTAACACGGTACAGTTTGTAGAAATGGGTCAGTAACTGTGATGAAGCAACTTGAAAGAATGCGAATGTAGCAGACGACAGCGCTGCATCCCCTAGAAGATGACGAAAATGAAGGGACATTGAAGCTCGTGCATCGAAAGAAAAAGAAGAGAAGTCGCTCGCGCAGAACGGAGCTGTTGGAACGGCGATCCGACAAGACGAAGCGAGAGAGCCCAGGGCGAACCCGCAACTACGCGCGAGGTTCAGAAGGCCGGGTTCCTGTCTGCGAGCCGCTGACGTCCTCGGGGCACGGCGTGTCGGCGTGACCCGACACGAGTTCTGGGTGAGGCCTCCTGCGGACATCTCAGGCGCGGCGAGCGTCCTCGAGAGCCCGGAGCTGCTGACCATGTCCAGCGAGCCGACGTCGATGACGGTGTGCGGCTACGCCTAGGCCTGGCGATGCCTTCTGTAGCGGGACGCTGACCTGTGTACCCAAGCGACGGCTGCACCACGAGTACGCAACGGGTTCCACCTCAAGGCACCGGGCTACGGCACAGATTTGTGAGACTGCCTACTCCTTTTTTTTATGTTTGCGAACCGCGTGTGTTATATCGTGCATAATGATTATGACAGCATTAGCGAGGACATCACTGTTTATTCTATCTTCTTCCTTCTCCCTGAGGCGGCCGCCAAGCGCGTGCCATCTCACAGCGCCGTCGTCGGTAGCGACGCCTTATATAACATATCCCCTTTTGCAAAAAAAAAAAAAACACAGTTGTCCTTTACTGTCTAACATAGTCCTTCAACTTCTTCGGAGTCTTCTTCTTACGTGCGCTTCTTCTTACGCATGCATCACATCCTGACAGGTTAGGGGAAACTTGCGTGCTCTCTGCCGCATATGCTCCAGGGTCTGCATTTTCACGGCTATCCACTCCTGATGTGTCAGGTTGTGATGCACTAGATGACTGATTAGATGTCGGTGACCAGTTCATGACAGCAGAGGTGCCGGATTTCATTTTGTTGACAGCTCCATGGTGAACAGCGGCTAACTTCGATGCGTTCCACACTCGCCCATCTTCCAACAGATACGAGGCTGGTCCACGTTTTTCAATTACCTTCTTGGGCGCGGAGAATTGTGGAGACAGCTTGCCATGAACTGTGGATAACTTAACCCGTACGTAATCACCAACGACGAAGCTGGGTACCTTGGCTCCACGTTTTTCATCGGTGTAGCTCTTCGACATCCTTTGCTTGTTTCTTACGCGCTCTCGCAACTGCTCAATCGCCCTTGACGGGTCCGCGCTGAAGCATTTGTCAGGCAATCCCACGATGTCGAGTCTTGTGCGAGGTTGACGTCCATGAAGAAGAACAGCGGGTGCCACACCAGTAGTCGCGTGAGGCGTACAGCGATATACTTGCAGGTAATCAAGCATGGCTGTTCTTATATCACGGCGTTCAAACAGGGCTAGTTGAATATATGACTTCAGCACCCTATTAAACCTTTCCACCAAGCCGTTAGCTTGCGGGTAATACACAGAAGAGTTGTAATGCGTTATTCCGCGTTCTGTGAGAAATTCTTCAAAGCTTGCTGAAGAAAACTGTGGTCCATGATCGGATACGAGACCACGTGGGTATCCTTCTCGTGCAAAAAGTTCAAGTAAAAACTTCTTTACTGTAGAAGTGGTCGCATCTCGTACGAAAGCCACTTCGGGCCACTTGCTGTGATAGTCAATAACAGTAATGGCAAATCGACAGTCGGCTGAAGCTTGCGTGAAAGGTCCCACGATGTCGATAGCAATCTTTTCCCAGGCTCTGTCGGGAAGAGGAACGGGTTGCATCGGCGCTGCAGAGGTACGTGCAGACTTGTCACAAGACTGGCAAATCACACACGTGCGCACAAGTTCTTCAATGTGTCTATCCATGCATGGCCACCAATAGGACTCTCTCAGGCGCGCTTTGGTACGACTAATGCCTGGGTGTGACTCGTGGGCCAGATCCATAAGACGCCGTGTCACAGTCGCAGGCACGACAATCCTGTCACCCCGGCACAGTATATCACTGACGACAGAGAGTTCAGCTCTCACGTAAAAGTAAGGCAGCAACTCTTTTGACAATGCTTTCTTGTCAGGCCAAGAAGTAGTCGTGAAGTGCTTAACTTCACAAATAACCTGATCATTGGCACTTGCTTCTTGAAGTTCTTGCATGGTAACTACTGGAGACAAAAGACATATAAATTCTTCTTCGGATGTATCGCGGATTGAACTCTGTACGGGTAACCTGGAGAGCGCGTCGGCCACGACGTTTTCGCTGCCCTTCCTGTATTCAACGGTATAGTTGTAGCAGAGCAACCGTGAGGACCAGCGCGCAATCCTTAATGGTCGGTGACCAGTGCCTTTCGTCGAAAGGAGCGTAACCAAAGCCGCGTGATCTGTTCGTAAGATGAAAGGTCGTCCCCACAAGTAAACGTGCCAGTGTTCGCAAGCCCAGACGCAGGCAAGGGCCTCACGTTCGCCGACTGAGTATTTCCGTTCATGCGGTTGAAGTGTGCGTGAGGCAAATGCGACAGTTTGCAGCGAGGTTCCGTTATCCTGCTGAAGTACAGCACCTAGTCCATATCCGGAGGCATCAGTTGTAACGTACACAGGTAAGTGAGGATCAAAAACATGAAGAACTTCGCAAGATGTAAGCAGAGATTTCAGCCGCTCCAAACTGCTGTTTGCTGCCGCACTCCAAACGAAAGGCGCATTTCCCCGAAGCAAGGCACGCATTGGCTCGACAACATCAGAAAAATGAGGGATGAACTTGGAGTAGAAGCCTGCAAGTCCCAGCAGCGAGCGAAGTTCGTTTATGGTTGTAGGTGATGGTGCCTTGGTTATCGCCTCAATGGATGACATCAACGGAAATAATCCTCTGGCGGTGACAACGTGGCCTAGGAAAGTCAACTCTGCTACGTCAAAAACACATTTGTGGTTGAGCCTGAGGCCAGCATCAGAAAGACGTTTCAAAACAGCGCGCAAATTGCCCAATGATCCTCTCGGGAGTGCCCATACACGATGATGTCATCAATGTAGAATAGGACACATTTGCACCCTTTCAGGATCATATGCATCATTTTCTGAAACGCTGAGGGCGCCGATGCCAGTCCGAAGCAAACCCTCTTGAAGCGAAATAGTCCGTCATGCGTTATGAACGTGGTAAGGTCACGGCTCTCTGGACTGAGCGGTAACTGGTGTATGCAGAAGCTAAATCTAGCTTCGAGAAGCGCTGTGCCCCAGCCAAGCTGTTCAGGAGTTCCTCAGTTTGCGGCAAAGGAAAACTGTCGACTACTACAGCTTTGCTTGGCTCCCGTAGGTCAACGCACATGCGAATCGAGCCATCTTTTTTTCTGGCTACGACAATGGGTGAGACCCACTCTGAAGAGTCGACGCGCTCAATGATGCCCTGAGCTTCTAATTTCTGAACTTCGGCCGAGACTTGCTCGCGAATGACGAGTGGTAGGCGTCTCAACTTGTGGCCACCGGTTGGACAGACGCGCGAACTTTGACCTTGTGAGTAAAACCTTTCACAGTTCCCAGCTCTTTTGCAAATAGGTGCTCAAACTCGGACCGTAATTCCGGAGGTAGCACAGGAGTTTCTTGCGTCATTAGAAGACACCTGAGAGGCGACCCGTGAATCTTCATATCCAGAGCCGCGATGCCATCAAGTCCAAGAATGGTTGTTCCTCCAGGCACAACGTAAAGTAGGACAGAAGTGCATCGGCCATGGAATGAGGCCGTAGCAATGAAACATCCTTGTATAGGAATTGCTGACTTAGAATAATCGAGGAGCTGGGCGGACGTAGACGTCAGTGGATACGCTTTGGAAAAGTGGCGTTGGTAAAGTTCTTCGGCCAAGATCGAAACCGATGATCCTGTGTCGATCAAGAATGACACAGAAATTCCTTCAATTTCCAACGCTGCGTAAATTCCCTTTTTACGGCTCCAGATTTGACAGACACTTAGGTGGTCGTCTGGGTCAGCTGTGTCGTTATCTTCGGCGACAGGCTGAACATGTTTCTCACACTTTCGTAGCGACTTGCACACCTTTTCAAAATGGCCCATTTTCTCACACTTTCGACACTTATGTGCCTTGGCCTTGCACTGCGAGCTATTTGCAAGGTGGGCCGTAGAACCACAACGGTAGCATTCCTGCTCTTTCTGAGATCTGCGACACTGACTTTGCCATGTCATAGCAAGTACACGTGCTACAATGCCTTTCTCTCTGATATGAAATATTAGCATCTTTTACACGATGAACTTGTGATTCATCTTGTGCAAGTTCTCTTGCTTCTCTAGTCGCTTGATCGTGCTGTTTCGCAATGGTAAGAGCCCTAGAAAGCGTGAGAGACTCTTCCAGCAGAAGGCGTTCACGTAAATACCCACTTGTAGTTTTCTCAATGAGCTGGTCGCGTATCATGTCGTCCGCCAAGTCACCGAAATTGCATGCTCCTACGAGACTTCTCAGCGCGGTGACGTAATCAGCCGCAGTCTCACCTGGGGCTTGCGTACGTCGACGGAAACGGTGACGCGCTGCAGTGACGTTCACCGTGCTCTTGAAGTGACCTTCCAGCGTCGCGATGGCGTGGTCGAAGTCATCCGGGCTTGGAGACGACGCCAATGTTCCTCCCGCAGCGCTTGCAGCCATAAGGCATGGGTCGTCCGTTGTCGCCAGTGTCTGGAAAATGCGCTGTCCTTCCAATCCCAAGCAGTTGAGCAGGATCGCCTTCCGACGAATAGCAGGTAGATCGGAGGCGCCCGAAGCAATCATGTAGTTCTTGAATGCCTGAATCCATTGCTCCCATGGGATGTCCGGGTGTCCAGGTGAAGACAGGAACGGAGGTGGCGGTTGTAGCCCCGAAATACTCATCGTGGAGGAAGTCTCAGCTGAGCGTCAAGCCGGTAGCACATGGGTTGGTGAATCTTCGTCGCCAAAATATGTTATATCGTGCATAATGATTATGACAGCATTAGCGAGGACATCACTGTTTATTCTATCTTCTTCCTTCTCCCTGAGGCGGCCGCCAAGCGCGTGCCATCTCACAGCGCCGTCGTCGGTAGCGACGCCTTATATAACAGCGTGCACGTGTACTTGTAATGTGTGTCTTTCGTTGAATATAACTTCCTGTGTTCGGCACTGTCTCCATCTTCCTCGCGTCACACGCCTTGCGACGTGACTAACCTCACCATCACAGTAACATTTGCGGAAAAACAGAAAGCGATTAACCAGCTGTCTCAGATAGAGATGGGATGTGCCTAGTCGTCCTTGAGGAACACGCCTTACGAGACTTCTTCGCTTAGCTCTTTCCAACGTGGAACTCCAGATAAAAACAGCGAAGACGCGATGTAACTTTTGAATGTTAACACGCGAGCAATGTAGTGTTTGCATCACGTAGCGAAGCTTACTTATGAGGAATAGGTTGTAGACCGTCGCACGTGCAAGCATCGTTAAGCAGTGGCGGTCAAAGAGTGGTCACTAATGTGGCAACTCGTGAACGCCAGGGCTGTTCACGGTATTTTAAAGCTGCAAGAGCATTCCTAAGTATTTTACTGCCGTAGTTCCCCGAGGAATGTCCGCGAAACATTTTGTAATTGAAGGCCAGTCGCTTTGCCAGAACCCCAAGCATTTTTTTCTAGTTAATTGTGTTGTTACTTGCTGCACAATACTGTTTTGCAATTTTAATCACTCAGTATGCTTTCTTAGTCTGCGGAAAATACAACAATGTGGTCAGCGCACGCAAGGAGCCGCACTTTTGATGCGTGAAGACGGAATCTTCTTATGCTGGCGCCAGCGATTACCGAAGCACGAAATGGCTTTATGTACAAGAAGAAAAGCAGTGACTGCCGGGAGCATCGCTTGCGAACACTGTTGCACATTGATGCGTTTTTCTACAGTCTTATTGACAATGAGCTGTGTTGTACAATTCTTGTACACCACGGCTAAATCATTTTTGATAACAGTGCCAAAATTAGCATGCTCTAAAATGCACGAACGTAAGTCGTGATCGTACTTTCTCAAACGCTTTTGCTAAATCGAGTTGTAGCATTGCGATGCCTTTGCCTGCAACATCGCTGCATTCGAGAACGCGTCTGGCCGTGTGAATGTT